>NW_028261391.1:43988892-44318892 GCF_051295495.1 Thamnophis sirtalis
CAAGATAAAACTAACTTACTTTATTCAGGAAAATATTAACTTGCGTTAATTCTGGTTTCAAAGCCTTTTACATGTTCTAAGATGGGAACATTTACCAAAACAAATATATACCCTTACATTAAAATAATTACCATAGCATTTCTTAAAGCATTATCTGATTGTTTGCCAAAGTCCAAAATTTGAATCACTAAAGTCTAACAAAATTGGCCAGGACCATGGGCACAATCGTAGAAACATATTTAATGGCTATAACATTTTAAACTAGCTATTTCAAAGTTTTATAACTTTCCATTTACTGACCATCTTGTCTGATGACTAAAAGAGTGAGTTTGACCTCAGCTGGATATCCCAGTTCTGGGGTTGCAGTAAAATACTTCCAGTATTTTTATAAGTAGAAAGGTTTCTGATTAACAAGAAAAGTAATTTAAATTTCTTTTGGTCATTTGATATTTTTCCTAAAAGATTCAATGAAATGTTCAAACTGATTTTTGTAGCAGTTAATATACGTAATTCCTGGAAAAAAATTGAAGACATTCCAAAAGAATGGACAGCTCTGCCTCCAGAGAGCAGTTGTTTTAACAGAATAATGTATTTATCTCAAACTAAATTTTATTCTGTTCCAATACCAGTTTTAAAATGTAGATACATTGATGTGGGATGTACTAGAATGAAGTCTCTCAGTTGAAAAGGAGATCCTCAAATAAAACATTTTAAGGAAAATATAGAACCCATCCTAGCAAAAGTGCAGAAGATTGTTTATATCACTGCTGAAAATGGACACAATTTCCAAACAGAGTTTCACTGTAAATGTCCCAAAGGTATTTAATGCTGAAGTAGTATAAGAACCTTTGAACATGCTACCTTCAAAAAGTCTTACTGTTTTTTCTTATTCTGGCCTTAGAGTTGTACTAGGTAGCCTTTCACTTTTCCAGTTTACGAAGGCTGGGTTTGCATCCTTCAATTAGCCGCAGCTCATCTACCTGCCACATGGGTGTGCTCCCTTCATATGCATCTATGAATCTGCAGTACAAATAACTTCAGAAGAATGACTGTGCATAGTCTTCCCGACTATTCAAAAGTATATAGTAACAAAGTCCAACAGCAATCTTCTACAGTCTGGTCTATAGAAGTAAATCCATATTATTTTTTTTCAAATTGTTGCGTAAGAAGATAATGAGTTCAGGGTATCGTATATGCATTCTAGAGGAGAATGAAAGTATCCATTTTTGGTTTTAAACACAAAACTATTATCTGACACATCCAAACCTGGAAAAGAAATGTTTGCTTTAATTATTGAGAACAAACAAGAACCAAGTTGTGTTTCTGAAACCACTGCTTAAAAGAACGATGTCCTCAAATTTCAGAATCATAAAAACTGAAGAAAAAGGAAGAAAAAATATTTATGCACCAGATAAATATGATGCATAGAATAACCCAAAGCACATATTCTAGTAGATAGAAGCTCCCTGATGATAAGCTCCAGCATGAGTCCAAAAGCTCAGAAGACTAAACTTCTGGTCCCGATGACTGACCCAGATTGGACCTTGCAGCATTATCCTGGGGACACATATATTTGCTTCATCTTATTCATGAATCTTATTCTTAATCTTATTCATGAAGCACCAGAATTAACCTTTCAAATGTTGAATTGCTCCAGTCAGCAGAGGCATAATGAAAGATGCTGAGATTTGTAGATACATAGCATAAGAAAGCTGTAGTTTCTTCATACTGTAATTCCACAACATATTAATCCATGACATATTAACTATTAACTATGATTTACTGAATATGCAAATACCTTACTAAATCATAAACTGCTGCACCCATGTTGGATGGATTTACACAACATGCTAAACAAAATGTACATTGATGTTTATTTTGAGGATTACATGAAACTCTGTAATTGATAAAGTGAAATTTGACTACCTGATTATTATATCATACTACTGCTTCACCATGGACATTGTGTCATGAGTATTTAAAATATTGTTTTTAGAAAAAAGGATAAGCTAAATTAATTTAGCTATACTAGCTTTTTCTGACCTATTATCCATCAGATCTGCTGGACTTTAACTCCCATCATCCATGATAATAGGTATCTAATATATCTGGAGGATAACAGGTTTGCCAAACATGTCTTAGATATTACTCACATTGGATGGATAATTACCTTTCTCAAACATTTTGATTGGGTCAAAAATAACTCTAAGGTTATACTGTGAAGAGTGGCATATGGAAAACCCTTGCCATTTGTGCATGATTTGCAGTTATATTAAAACATGTACATTTCTCTTGTACGTATTTTTGTCCATTTGCACAACATTTAAAATATGGATAGGCAACATAGAATTGGATATGAGAAAGCACACATATGAATTTGCTTTCCATTTCTAAATCACATGTTTTTTCTTCTCCTCTTAGCTTTATGTGGAAGTAGAATAATGCACACGTGGGGAGGTTTTGAAGGGAAGGGAAAAGTAGAAATGATATATATCACAACTATTGGGAAATATGATGTCTTTGAACATAGGATGAGATCAAGCATAACTATTTGCATAGCTCTTTCTGATTTTTCTTATGGCAGCACAACTCCCCATGTGACTTTAGGGCATGTTCAGAAATCATCACTTGTTAAAAAACATCAATCTATTGTCCAAACTAAGGAACTTACTATAAATTATACATTTTTACTATATGAATAAAAGGCCTTGGTCCAGTGCTCCAAAAAAAGGCAGCTCCTGAAGTTCCCTGTCAGATCAAGATTATGAAGTTGCTTGGAAGGATTGTCTGAGGAAAGAGATGGAAACATTTAATTACAATATATTCCAGTTCCAAATGACAACATGAGCATGAATGGATGCAGTTATGAGTTTTAGATGAAGGGCCTCAGTTTCTGTTAAAGGCTCTTCAAAAACTACAGTAGTCCTTGACTTACAACAGTTCATTTAGTGATCGTTCAAAGTTACAAAGGCACTGAAAAAAGTGACTTATGACCGTTTTCCACATTTATGACCGTTGCAGCATCCCCATGGTCACATAATTAAAATTCAGATGGTTGGCAACTGGTTCATGTTTATGATGGCTGCAGTGTCCTCAGGTCATGCAATCAGCTTTTGTGTCCTTCTGACAAGCAAAGTCAATGGGGAAGCCAGATTCACTTAACAACCATGTAACTAACTTAACAAATGCAATGATTCACTTAACAACTGTGGCAAGAAAACTTATAAAATGGGCAAAATTCACTTAACAAATATTTTACTTAGCAACATAAATTTTGGGCTCAATTGTGGTTGTAACTTGAGGACTACCTGTAGTGATATAATATACAATACATAGAAAAAGTGATATAAGTGGCAGCCAAATCAGCATCTTTCAAACTTGAAAAAAAGCTTCAAAAACTGTATAAGAAGCCTATCAATTCTGCAACTAGTAAAGGAAGAACTCAAGGGTCTTCTGATATTTAAAACTCTTAGTCCAATATCATCAGTGAAAATCATCTTGAGAGACAGGAGAAAGAAACCTGAAGCCCAGATAATACTCTGATAATTGAAATCTGAGCCAAACCAGAAATGTAATTTGAGAAAGCATTTCAGAATTGACCCTCTTTAGTTTTCTGGAATGTAAAGGCGGGGGGGGGGGAAGCATTTTTAAACTTGCAAGATTCTATTACTATAACCTAACAATAAAGTAGTATTAATCTTCATGATTTTGGTTTTTTGGGCTGGACTACTAGGAAGGGTTGACAAAAACCTCCACATTCCAGTTGATAATCCCAATCTCTGGGCTCTCAGAGTAACAGGGCAGGGATCCAGAGTTTACAAGCAGCAGTTTCATATTATTCAAAATCCTACCCACTTCCTTGAAATTTAGAGGAGAGATTTAATCCCAAATACATTTTAAGTCTTAATTTATTCTGGCCTTATAGAGTCAATATTTGAGTGAATGTGTCTAATTTTACTGATGAAATGCTAGTCACAATTGTTATACAGGTTGTCCTTGATTTACAACAGTTTGTTTAGTGACCATTCAAAATTACAAAAGCACTTAAAATAGTGACATAACCGTTTTTCACATGAATGACCGTTGCAGCCTCTCCATGGTTATGTGATCAAAATTCGGATGTTTGGCAACAGGCAAGTATTTATGACATTTGCAATATCCCAGTGTCATGCAATCTTCTTTTGCCACCCTCTGATAAGCAAAGTCAATGAGGAAGCCAAATTCACTTAACAACCATGTTATTAATGTAACAACTGCAGTGATTCACTTAGCAACTGTGGCAAGAAAGGTTATAAAATGTGGCAAAATTAATTTAACAAATGTCTTGCTTAACAAGATAAATTTTGGGCTCAAATGCTGGCAAAACGTTCCATTTCTCACCCCATTGAAAAAAGATGATCCTAAACAAAGATGCTGCTCTGTTTGTAAAAGTAGCATCAATAAGACTGAAGAAGAAAGATTTTTTTAAAGGGCCATTATGGCCATGATGGGGCTTGAACATAAATTCTTAACTCTGATCATATTTGCTTCTAGTCTACTGATTTGATAAAACAAGACCAGAAAATAAGGAGGCTCTGCTTGTGAAATGCTATGGTCACCTTTGTTTTTCAAACCTGAATTAGGCACTCTTTGAGACTAGTTTTCAGAATACTGGAAAAACCTCCAAATGTTGGAATCCATTTAATAGATTTTGCCAGATCTGTTTAAAGCCGGGGACCCCAAACTTTTTGATTCCATGGATCAGTGGCACAGGGGTGGGTTGCTGCTGCCGTTGCTTCCGGTTCGCTTTGTGCGTGCCCCAGACGCACACAGTTGACTATAAATTGTTCTGTGCATGCCCAGAACATGAAAAAATAATTAAAAAACAAGCAGTGGCAACCGAGGAACCGGTTCGGGGGCATGGCCAGCCTGCCATCCCTATTGGTTCAGCGACCCACTCCCAATTTCCACTACCGGTTCACCTGAACCAGTGCGAACCAGTAGCAACCCACCTCTGCAGTGTCAGTATTACAGTACAGCAATGTAAAATATTCTTTCACTTTTAAGTTTTTACATAAAATCGTAATCTAGAAGTTCATAACTTGAATATTTTTAAAACCTATTTTGTGGCATATGTTTCTTGCTTTGCAACAATAGGTCACTGGAAAATTTGAAAGGACAGAGTACAGATGTGGAACAAATCATTTTAAAAGTTGTTTTAGGCAAACTTTTCATAAGAAAAAAGGCAGGAATGGCAAGTGGCCAGGTTGTCTTTCATGGAAATAAGTCTAAATAGACTTAATAGACAGGATTACTTGGAAAGAAACTCAGATATGCAAGGTGCTATAAGAATAAATTATCCACAGTAATAATATTATCTGGTTTCAGAGTAAATCTTGACCACTTTGGTAAGTTTGGAAGTTGACTGTGTGACATATATTTTCTTTTCACTTGTGCTGCAGATATTATTCGCAGTGATATTGCATTGGATAAACAAAAAGGCTGTAAGATTGCCCAGCATCCTGACATCATGTTGGAATTACAAAGAGAAAAGGCAGCTCAGATGCACCTGGTTCTTCTCAAGGAGCAATTCTCTAACACCTACACAAATCTAACACTTACAGGTAAGGCTACAAGCTAAGGATAATTATTCCATAGAAATTGTAGTATAATATAACTATTCAAGTTTCATGACAAAAAGAGAAATAAAATTGTTAATGAAAGCCTACTGATGACAGATTAACATGTAACATCAGAGAACTAAGCTAGATTGGAAAGCTGAAAAATTCCCCAGAAGAAGGCAGTGACAAACCATTTCTGTTCTGCTGCCAAGAAAACTGAATGGATCCATCCATAAAGTTAGCAGTAGTTAAGCTTGACTTAAAAGAGAATTTATAGCTTTGGGACCATGGGAAGATTCTGTATAAAGATAGCACAAAGCCAACTGGAACGTTGTACACATTAAAATATGGTCTTGAGTTTGCCTCCTTACTTTGCTGGCAACTTGAATACTTATAATAGAATATATCCAATATTATAGAAAATTCATATTAGAAAAGGACACAAAGGGCAAATTCTTCTATCTGGAGAAACTCATACATTAGTCATAGTAGGCTTGGATGCCTAACAATTTCTCCTGGCATTGTATCAGGAAGACTTGAATTTTGGCTATCTCTTGGGGTCCCTTAGTGGAGCCATGATAGTAAGACTTGTTAATCATTATTTAAATATGAAAGCAAAGTATAATTGCATCAGAAACTTCAGTTTTATGTTCATATTAAATACATTAAACTTACATATTTTTGGAACTATTATGTATTTATTTTATTAAGTTTATATGGTGCCTGTCTCACCAAGGTGACTCTAGTCAGCTTATAGTCATTCAATAAAAATATCATTTAAAACATTAAAACAATATATAAAGACTATACATTTAAAATTCAGTTAAAATTCAATTGACCAACCTGGAGAGGAAGGAAGCAAAGTGAGCCTGGCAAGAAGGTAGAGTCTGTCTAATCCAACTTTAATCAACTCCAGGACACCAATTCCTCATTGGGGCCCCAAGCCGATTAGCAGAGCTAACCTTTTCAGAAGGCCTGAAAGGGCATATGGACCTCATCTCAGGGGAGCAGGATGTTCCAGAGAGTGGGCGCCCTGGCAGAAAAGGCTCTTCTCCCGCCAGCTGAAATTCTTTTACTGACTGGAACCTCAGCATGCCTCTTCTGCCAGCCTGGATAGGACAGACTAATCCTCTTGCAATGAGGCAGCTCCTCAGACAACCTGGACCCATGCCACGAAGGGCTATCAAGGTGATAACCAACACATTGAATTTGACCTGGAAGAAAACTGGTAGCCAGTGCACCTCGCAGAACAACAGTGTAATGTGAGCCACCCTAAAGGCCCCCAAAACTGTTGGTGCAGCTGCATTCTGTATCAGTTAAAGCTTCTGAATATTTTTCAAGGATAGCCAATGTAGAGCACATTGAATAGTCCAACTGAAAGATGATCCGGGCTTGGAGTGGCTGAGCAGAGGGACTCCCAATCCAGGAAATGGGGCAATTCGTGCACCACATAAAGTTGCGCAAAGAGTCTCCTAGCAATGACTGTTATTTGCTCATTGATCAGGATTCATGAATCCAGGAGAACCCCCAAGTTGTGCAATGGATCTGCCTGGGTAGTGCAATACCATCCAGAATTAAAGATGTTAAAGCCCTGGAACCTGGAATGCACCCAAAGCCACTCGATCTTACCATGGTTTAGCCCAAGTCTGATATCCCACATCCAGTCCTCCACAGCTTCTAAGCACTATGAGAGGGCAGTGACAGCATCATATCGGAATGGGACAACTCACCACAGCCAACTCACCACAGTCAAATCACCATGGCCAACTTGCTGCAGGACAACTCATCACGGCCAACTACAGGACAATTCAACAGATAAAAAAAGATAAATTAATTTCAAGAGAATCATGTTAGATAATAATAAAATAAAGTCAATTCAGAAATACAAGAGTTATAATAATTTCAACAAAAATGTGGCCACCAATAATAAAGGTAACTAAATAATACAATTAATACAGCCTTGAATTGTCCTGCAGTGAATTGTCCATGGCGAGTTGTCCTAGACCTGTATCATTTGGCTCAAGTGATATATTCTAAACACATTTTGGATTTCTATTTTAAAAACACTTTAAACAATGTTCTGCATTTTGAAGAATCAGCCCTTATTTCACATACCTTAGATGTAACATAAAAATACATACCTTATTTATTTTCAATGATGGCTTATTTTCAGAAAATGATCTTGGGATAAGTAGATTAATATTTATTTATTTATTTATTTATTTATTTATTTATTTATTTATTTATTTATTTATTTATTTATTTATTTATTTATTTATTTATTTATTTAAAACTTTTATATGCCGCCCAATCCCAAAGGCGGCTTACAAACAAAATATAAAAAACATAAAAACAATACAATTTAAAACAACAATCATCCATCAATTCATTCTAGTCGGGGCCGGACCTCAATAGTGAGGTCAACAGCCCCAGGACTGCCGGAATAGCCAAGTTTTTACGGCTTTCCTGAAGGCCATTAGAGTGGGTATGGTCCGGATTTCCGGGGGGAGCTGGTTCCAAAGAGTCGGAACAGCCACTGAGAAGGGTCTCCTCTGAGGGCCCGCTAGCCGACATTGTATGGTCAACGGCACCCGAAGGAGGCCCAATCTATGGGATCTTACTGGTCGCTGGAAGGTATGCGTCAGCAGGCGGTCTCGAAGGTATCCTGGCCCTAAGCCATGTAGGGCTTTAAAGGTGATAACCAACACCTTGAATTGAGTCCGGAGACCAATAGGCAGCCAGTGCAGTTCACGGAGGATAGGTGTAACATTGGTGTACCT
Source organism: Thamnophis sirtalis (assembly GCF_051295495.1). Classification (NCBI taxonomy): domain Eukaryota; kingdom Metazoa; phylum Chordata; class Lepidosauria; order Squamata; family Natricidae; genus Thamnophis; species Thamnophis sirtalis. The sequence goes on from NW_028261391.1 coordinate 43,997,273, forward strand.
TGGCACACCCACTGTCACTCGTGCGGCCTCATTCTGAACTAACTGCAGTCTCCGAACGCTTTTCAAGGATAGCCCCATGTAGAGCGTGTTACAATAATCCAGCCTCGAGGTGACAAGGGCATGAGTGACCGTTAGAAGCGCATTCCAATCCAAATAGGGCCGCAATTGGTGCACTAGGTGAACCTGGGCAAAAGCCCCCCTGGTCACAGCTGACAGATGATGTTCCAATTTCAGCTGTGAATCCAGGAGGACTCCCAAATTGCGAGCCCTTTCTGAGGGGTGTAAATTTTCTCCCCCCAGGGTTAAGGATGGACTGTCCAAGCAGTCCTTCGGGGGCAACATCCAAAGTCACTCAGTCTTATCAGAATTGAGCACAAGTTTGTTCGCCCCCATCCAGACCCTAACAGCCTCCAGACATCGGCACATCATGTCCACCGCTTCACTGAGCTGGCAAGGGGCAGAGAGATATAATTGAGTATCATCAGCATATTGATGATACTTTACCCCATGCTGTCGCATGATCTCACCCAGCGGCTTCATGTAGATGTTAAATAGGAGGGGGGACAGGACCAAACCCTGCGGCATGCCACACTCGAGGGGCCTAGGGGTCGACCTCTGCCCCCCGACCAACACCGAATGCGACTTGTCAGAGAGGTAAGAGGAGAACCACCCTAACACGGTGCCTCTCACTCCCACCTCCCCCAGGCGTCGCAGAAGGATACCATGGTCGATGGTATCAAAAGCCGCTGAGAGGTCAAGAAGCACCAGGATAAAGGACATTCCTCTAGAGGAATGTCCTCTATCCCTAGCCCGCCAGAGATCATCGGTCAGGGCGACCAAAGCAGTTTTCATGCTGTATCTGGGCCTGAAACCAGACTGACAGGAGTCTAGATAATCCGTTTCTTTCAAGGTCCGTTGGAGTTGAAGCGCCATCACCTTCTCAACAACCTTCCCTAAAAAAGGAAGGTTGGAGACGGGATGATAGTTTTTCAAAACAGCTGGGTCCATGGAAGGCTTCTTGAGGAAGGGTCTCACCACTGCTTCCTTTAATGGTTGCAGGAAAAACCCCTCCTGCAAAGATGCGTTGATAATCATCTGGAGCCAGCCTCGTGTCACCTTTCTGCTGGTCGAAACCAACCAGGAGGGGCACGGGTCTAATAAACAGGTGGAGGCACTCATCGCTCCCATGGCCTTGTCCACTTCCTCTGGGGGTGACAAATTCAAACTCATCCCAAAAAATCTGATTAAGACTAGCCCTCGGCATCTCGGCTGGCATTGCCCAAACATAGTCCAGGTCTGTCCGAATCTGAGTGATTTTATCCGACAGAAACTGAACAAACTCCTCAGCTCTTCCCTGCAAGGGTTCCCCCACCTCCTCACCTTTCAGGAGGGAGCGGGTCACTCTAAACAGGGCGGCTGGGCAAGAGTCCGCGGATGCAATAAGAGCAGAAAAATGCACACATTTTGCCGCCCATATCGCCACTAGATAAATCATAATAAAGGCTCTTAGTAGTGATCGATCAGACTCAGAGTTACTAGCCCTCCAACGTCGCTCTAGGTGTCTCTTTTGGTGCTTCATCTCCCGGAGTTCCTCGGTAAACCAAGGTGCCCTCCTGGAGCCTCTGCCGTGGAGAGGCCTCAAAGGCGCAATCCGATCCAATGCTCCAGCCGCCGCGCTATTCCAGGCAGCGACCAAAGGCTTGGCCGGATTGTGGACAAGGGAGTCAGGTATCTCTCCAAGCTCCCTCTGAAACCGCTCAGGGTCCATCAGGCGCCTGGGCCAGAACCACTTAATTGGCTCCACCTCACTGCAGTGTGGGGGTAGTGTCCTGAAGTCAAGCTTCAGCAAGGACTGATCTGACCATGACAAGGGCAAGGTCTCTATTCCCCTTAAATCAAGATCACGTCTCCACTGCCCCGAGATAAATACAAGGTCAAGCGTGTGTCCTGCCCTATGAGTCGGACCCTGAACTACCTGGGTCAGGTCCATGGTTGTCATGGAAGCCATGAACTCCTGTGCCCCATCTGAGCGTTCACCGAGAGATGGCAGATTAAAGTCCCCCAATACCATAAGTCTGGGGAACTCCACCACCAACCCAGCTACTGCCTCTCCTAGCACAGGCAGGGCTGTCGTGACGCAGCTGGGAGGCAGGTACGTCAACAGCAAGCCCAATTGAACCCTTAGGACCAACTTCAAGAGGAGAGACTCACACCCCACAATCTCTGGGGCACGGATCCTGCGAGGAACTAATGACATTTGGACGATAACTGCTACTCCCCCACCCCTTTTTCTGGTGTTGTGGTTGGTGGAGCACCTGAAACCCATCTGGGCACATTTCTGAGGGGAACTCTTGGCCCAGCCAGGTTTCGGTTATACATGCCAGGTCTGCCTCCTCGTCCAATATTAAATCTCGGACGAGGGGAGCTTTGTTCACAACCGACCTGGCATTTAGCAACAACAACCTGAGACCGGGGCCCTGTACTCCTCTGACACCAGATCCTTGAGTTGAGCCTGAGGGGCTGGAACAAGCAATCACTGTAATGTAGCGAGTCCTTATTCCCCGATAATGGCTAGCCCTACAGCTCCCGCCATATCTGCCCCTCCCAGTCATGACCGGGATGCTCTGACTTCCCCCTATCCCTGTAGATCCCTCCCCCTCTCCCACGGCCCCCCTTCTTCCCGGCAGATCATATATTCCATTCACATCAGGCCGGGAGGTGAGTCTGGGTCCCCTTCCACTCTTGCCTCTGCATTCAGCGGAGGGGACTCCAGGCCGCATCCCCGGTCCTACCATACTTATTGATCTTATCTAAATCTAGATGCAGCATTAAACTTAAAACATTTTATTTTATTAATAAATAGAACATTTTTACCATCACTTGTAAGAATGGTAAAAATGTTTGGGATATGTGCGTGAGGGGTAGTGATTTTAATTTTCAGTTAAAAATCTCTAAGTTATTATTTTTAAAAATAATAATTATAGCTATATTTCAGTATAGTTTTCATGAGAGATATAGCACTGAAATTGCTTCCCTAAAGAGTTAATTATTATTTCTTTTTTAAGGGCCTAATTGCAGAGACAGAGGATGATTGGTACAATGAAATTTACATGGCAGTTTGTAGAGTTTTGGCAGTACTGAAAATAGCAGTGCACAAGCTTTTTTAATTTTTGGTTTTTAAATAAAAGCTTTGTCCTCTCTCCCTGCTCTCCTTTGCTGCAAGGAAAGAGATGCAGAAATTACTAAATTTGGTGTCCTTGAAGCTAAAGAAGCATGTGCACTTTGTGTGAACCCAGTAAATATTAACGAGCAAATATAAAAGAGATAATGGCCCAGATGGAGCAGAGTGGCTGTTTCTATTATGGGTGTTGTTTGAATTATCCATTAAATCCATGGAATGACTGACAGGCTGTGAAAGAAAGATGCAAGGTGCTTGTAAACTGGATATGTTCTGCCCTGTCAGTGACAGAAGAGAAGGGAAGGATCCAGTTTTCCTATCTCTGGCAAGTGAGGGATACTGAAAAGCCTACCAAGCCGTATCCAGGGTTGTTGCCATATAGTGGAAGGAATGTTGCATGGATGTTGAATTGTGGTGGCATGCACTTTATTCTGATAAACATGGCATCCTACTATGTGGAGAGAAAACAGAAACCACCTGAGGCTAAAGTCTTGACTCAGTTTTAGGAGGAAAAGATATAACTGTGGTAGAAGCCTAGACTTGCACCTGGCAGATATTAGGGCAGGATCTCTTTGAGCCATTTCTCATTCTCAATAGCAAAGTCCTCTTGACTGTTTAACTGTACTTGAGCCCTTGGAATCTCCCCTGACAATTTGCTTATTTCTCAGTAAATAAATTGACCCTCAAAGGGAGAGTTGTTCCCTCCTACACTGTTCTCCTAAGCAGTTTCAAAGAGGCCTAGAACATTGTTCACATTTTTCCTTGGATTTGTTGCACCTAAAGGCACCTGGTTATTGGAGTGTCTTGGCCTGTTACGTACACTATGTGAATTGACAAAATGGGAAGTTTTCAGTAAAATATAACTTACCCAAAGTTGAGAAATTATATCCCATCTCCTTGAAAGGGGCTTACATATATAGTCCGATAATGATTAGAAAGTTTAATCTCTGATTTCACAAAGGTATCTGAGCCTTTCTGAGTTTCTCAGAAAGTAAAGCATAATATTTATTTCTAACTAGTCAGAGCCATGTAAATATTTCTCTTTCTGGTGATGGATTCTATGTATTGGTTGTGTGATGAATTTGAGAGAACTATGCACTGACAATTACACCCGAACAAAAACAAAGGACAACAAAACAAAACAAAGAGGGCAAGTTAAGAGTGATAGATTTTTTTTTCTTAAAGAAGAGGTGGACAGTGGAGCAGTCCAGGCTTTTTCTTTGCCAAATAAATAAACAGACAAGAAAATAAGGGGAGGGAGAAGAAGGAGATAAGTGGGCTCTAAATTGTTTATGATGTTTACTTATGTTAAAGAGCAATTCCTGAGCAAAAATTAATTCTCAGGGTACTTCAGGAGTATTAAAACTAGCAATGTTTTTACCTAATTGTTCCTACATATGGTTTGAACATTTTAAGACAAATAAAAATACAAACTAAAAGTACAAACTGAAGGAAAATAGAAATATATATTTTATATTTATCAATAGTCACCGATTTACTAATATGTTTTGTACTATAATATGAATAATGCAAGATATTATTGTAAAATGTACTAACACATTGCTGCATCCTTTGATTAATAGAAAGTATTGGCTTTCTAGTAACAAACAGAGCACATATTTCAGGCAAACTATTCCTTGACATTTCAAATAATTGCACTTTTCCAATTTATTAATATAATGGCAAAATTCTTTATGCCATTACCTATGGTTGATACAACTACAGTTCCTGATAAAGTCAAATTCTATATCTAATCCAAATATAATTCAAACATTACATTAACATATTTAGTATTTAAAGATTGTCCCATAAAAATTTAAATATACATTAACACACTACCCCAAACAGCTACGAAATGATCACAAACCCATATTGTATGGGATTTCCAGCAAAAAAAAGTCTATCCTTTCACTTTTTCATTTTAACACATGAAAAATCATTCCTTCTTTTCCTTTTCGTAAAGTAGGAAGGTGGAATTATGACAACTGAATTCTAATAGTACATCTGAAGAGTACCAGTTTTTGCAAAAGCAAAACTTGAATTAGAACTAGCTTGAAGTCCTTTGAAATTACCACATTATATAGGACTGTTGGAAAAATGCAGCCAAGATTTATATCAGCTGGCACTTTTCCTAATAATGGAAAAGTGTCACTTTGTGGCTTCCAAATTTTGGTTGGTTAAAAACCCTAGTGTGTATCATTTTTTATTAATAATTTGTAAGTTTGGATGCTGTTGTTTTTGATGTCTAGATATTTAGCTATGGTGTGTTCTAGCTTTCTAAAATTTTCAAACCTTGTGGTGCTAAATTGACTGTGCTTACACACATGGAGATTTATGAAATTAAGCAGAAAACATGACAAACATAAAGGAAAGATGAGCCTTCAAAAGAAGTTTCTTTAAAGGCCCAGAGCAAGGAGTAATGGAAAGTAATTATATTATAACTATAGAAAAATGAAATAACACCATTTTAGATGGAATTTAGTGTTTCACCACTATAAAGATGCAAGAGGGTACATAGATAAGGAATGATAAGAAGCTGTTACACTTCTGACAATAGGGACTAGATACACCAGTGAGAAATCAGGCTATAATTTATTTGGAAAGTTAAACTTGAGAATTTAGAAACGGGTATACAGAAACTGGTTGTTTATCCGTGACATAAAAGGGTGTTGTGTCCCTTGCTTGACTCAACTTCAAGTGTTACCATTCCATATGAGTAGAGAATGAATGGGGAGAGGATAGAGTAGGGGTGTCAAACTCATATCATCATAGTGTCACATGATGCATCGGGACTTTTTTGCCATTTGCTAAACCGGGTGTGGCCATGGCCACTGCGTGACGCATCCGGCCTGTGGGCCAGGAGTTTGACAGCCCTGGGATAGAGTTATACTATTGACTTTTATTTATATTCTGTTATTATTTATTGTAGCAGAATTGATTGCCACGCTCCTTGAATCAAGGCATGTGAGCAGCCTAGAATAAGGATTCCCTGGCCCATTATCATATTTCCATTTTGTTTCTGTATTTCACATTGTTTTAATTTGAGAGATAGCAGAGGGTGGGGTAGACAAACCAAGATAAAGAAGGCAGAGTCTTACATCCAAGTCTGCCCTTCCCCAATTCCTTCTGCAATGCTCTCATATCAGCCATCCTGCTGGCTGATAAATTTCTGAAAGGAGACAGCCAGAGAAGTAAATGTTTTTTCTTATATTGAGTGGCACACTTAGGGACCAGGTGTTATTTGGCAATGACTCAAACAGATACAGTAGAGATAAAACTGGGATTGACAGTGACATTGTTTTCTGCTGACTGAAAGTGGATAATACCTTAACTCAGCAATAGGAAAATCCTTAAAGCCTTGCCAAAGTTTCTATTCAAAAGAAGCCAGTTTTAATTAGAGGCATTTTCCTATAAATTTCCCATTTGTTTCTCTCTCTAATCTGTCACAAAACAGATTAATATTCACAAACTGCTAAAAATAGGCAAGGAACATCATGAGTCAGTCAGTCATCCCTCCATTTTATAATTAGTTAGTAATTGGTATTGATTTAGGTTTGCCTCTTGGCAACTGCATGAACACTTCATCTTGATTTGTCTCTGCTGTAGTAATAACTTTAAGTTTCCCAAGAACATTCCAATGATCTCTTTTCCCCATCCATCTACGTTATTGGTTATGTTTTCCTGTCTTGCTCCCTCAAACTTGCCAAGCATAATATTTTCTTCTAGTCCATCATCTGATCAGAACATATGCCCAAAGCATACGAGTTGTTGTTCAGTGCCTCATAAGAGCAGTTATTTGGACTAGGACTGATTGATTAGTTCTTGCAGTCTGTGATATTCTTAGTGTCTCTAAAACTGTAATTTGAACTCTTTTTTTAATTCTCTCAGTGCACAGCTGTCACAGGTACAGTATACATAACTACTGGGAAGACCATTATTTTAATTAATATTGATATTTTTTATCATTGAAATATAATTTATTTTTCATGATTTTTACCTATATTTGTTGTTCCACCGTATGAAGAAGACAAAACCCTGTGAAAAACCTTCAGTTTTTCACCTAAAAGGTTTTTTAAAAAGAGATTTAAACAGTGTTTCATTTGCTGAGCTTCCACAATTCTTGTAGTAACAAAATCCTCCTCAACCATAGACTATTTAAATGGAAAAGAAAATGAATTCCTAGCTCCTGCCTTTTATGTTTGTAATGCATGTGTGGCATTTGTCTGGCCATTTGTGCATGGGTAAATTGTTAAGAAGAAAGCCGTTTGCCAGTGAAGACATTACTCTTGCTAGCTGTGAGTTGCCTACTAAAAGATTGTATGGTGGTATTTTTTCAATTAGGCAGACACTTTTCATGATCATGCTAAATGTAGTTATAGGTTGCCATCTAGAACTTGAGAGGAGGGGACATTGAGTTTGCTGCATGGTGTTTAGTTAAGTTTATGCAAACAGACAGAGAAGCTTAAGCAACTTCTGAAAGTGAAGAGAACCTGACTATAAGGAGTGAAGGGAATTTGCTGATAAAATTGCCCTTGGCACAGTTATCTACAGTAGACGCTGACCAAGATCTTGTTTGCACTGAGCCACCAAACCAAAGACTGGTCACCAAATCTAGTGTCGGAGTGGGTAGGTGGGTGGGGGATGAAGCTTTGCTTTGATAAACTGATTCAGAGTCAGAAAAATATCAGTTCAGCTGGAACTGCAGTAATGGTGATGTCTGGAGCTGACCAAGGAACAGCACAGAATATGTCTAAGAAGATTCCAATGCATTCTAATCTCCTTTAGTATGCTGTTTGACTTTATTTAAATCAACCAGCACATTGTTATGAAGTGAGACAAATTGTATAGTTAAGCTTTGTGACACATCATAGTACTGACTTTCAGTAAGGTATATGTTTCATTGTTCTACAAGCACATTAAATTATCTTGTTTAAAAGTTGTTTGAAATGCAAGGAAATATAATGATTCATATTTCCTATGTGCCGGGGACCAGCCCCAAAGTTAAATGTCAGTTTTTGTAAAATAGCAGACTAACAGAAATATTGAAGGAGCCGCTAGTCAGTAGGGTATAATTCTATAGTATTCTTCTAATACTTTGATTCTTTTAGTCTTTGATAAAGATACATCTTCCAGTCTGTTAATATAGTCATTATGTTATCATAATTCATATTTGCATATACATCACCGTATCATTCAGTATTGGAAGTACTAATATTAGAGAATATTAGTACTTTATGATTTCAAGGCAGAAAATGAGTTATTTCTGTAAACAGATAAATCATGTTATGTTACATAAATCATTCTTTCTAGGTTCCCAGCTACAATATTTTACCCTTTTTAGTAAAACTCATCAAATTTTCTAAGGCATCAATCCTAAAAAAATCTGGTAAAATTGATTTAAAGAACAGCATAGATTGCAGATGAAGTTGTTTAATATGTATACTGAAATATTTGTATCAAAAATACCACGCTCCCATTTTATGGTGATATTTGTACTGAAATATGGTTCAAAGCTCTGGGCACATGTTTCATTCCTTCATCGAGTGTGGAAAGTGATACTTAGCATGTTGATAGCCATTTCCCTGGTGTAAAAATATAAGAGAGAATTTAGATTGTACCACAATCTAAATCTTGTGGCTATTTTTTAAATTAACTTTTATATCCTTAACATTCAGAATATGTTTCAAAATGTATTTCATTGTCTTATTAAGTTATTCTTCATTTTAAGTTGGAAGAAAATGATAATTTGGAACAAGTTTTGTCTAATGGTTAGTTGGCGTAGAAACCAGGAGGCTGTGAGTTCTAGTGTCACTTTAAGCATGAAAAACTGGCCGGGTGACTTTGGATCAGTTATTCCTTCTCAACGCAATTCACCTCATAGGGTTGTTGTTGTGGGGAAAATAGGAGGAGGAAGGAGTATTGGTATGTTTTCCAAGTTGGGTGGAATAAAAATCTAAAAACAAACAAGCAAACAAAACCACAACTTATCTGACTATTTTATAAACTACACTAGTCTGAGAATCACAAAGGAAATGTAAGCTGCTTTGACTACAGTATACTAGAAAAAGGCATTTCTGTTTAGTTTTATATAAATAAAATGAATTTTGTTTTCTATTGCCTATGATACAGTTTTGATACTGAATTCAGACATCAGTGAATAATACAGCCTTGATATACCTAGGGTTTTTTTAAAATAAAGTTTTCAGCTTTGAAATTTAACACATTGTGTCTCTGCTCAATTTAGTGCCATCCAGATATGCTAGAGGGGTATGCTGGCTGAAGATGATGAGAATTCTAACACATGTGGAGAGCACTGCATTAGAGGAAGTTGACACTGAGGATATCACTCTGCAGGCAATCTTGAATTATTTGAAGATAGGGTTTTGTTAAAAGAAAGGGATAGTGAGCTGCTGTGGAAGCTATACATATATGTGATGCTAAATATCATGGGAAGAAAGTTATAAGGAATGTTGTGGTCAAGTTGCTGATAGGGTCATTGCTCATTCTTTCATCTGTACCTTAAGGGACATGTTCCTGATGACAGATCATTTTTTTATTGCTGGAATAAGATTCCTCTGCAATTTAGAAGCAGCAGCAAAGGAAGACAGAACAGTGGGTGAGTGTACATCTGGATTATTATTTAAGTGGCCACAAGGGTTGCTCTGATCAGTAGGGGCACGGCCTACTGTTAGGAATACAATCTGATGCTAGAGCTTAGTTTAACTATAGTTATATAGTTAAACAGTTAGTTTAACAGCCCGGCCTGAAGAGAATAAAATAAATGATTAATTTAATTGTTAATTTTAATCTATTTTTAAAATTTTTATTGTTAATATTAATTGGATTTGTTTTTGGATACTTTAATTTCCTTTTTAACTTTTGTAATATGTGTTTTTTTTAAATGTTGTATGCCGCCCTGAGTCCTTTGGGAGAAGGGCGGCATATAAATCCAATAAACAAGCAAACAATAAACAAACAAAACAAAACCATTTCCCCTGCTGATTGCTTGCCTGCAATTCCTCCTACACTCTTACCATAGTCAATTGAAAACAAGATCCTGATTTAGTGATTGTTAAGGGGCAGAGCTTATTTTATTAATATTCCGCTTTTAATGCTTAATTTGGTCAGGATAATAAATAGAATTTCTAGGCAGCTGTGATTCTCTCTGCCCTAAGATTTCAAAGAAAGAAACAGTGGTACATCAGTATAGATTAGACATGTCTTAGAAATCCAGCACATAGTGAGGACATACTTTGAGTTCTGGTATTTTGCTTGTAATGTTGAAAGTATGATTATCTATAGTTTGTATTATTCTGAAGTTTTTGAGAAGTGGACAGTACAGAGGTTTGGTCATAAGACTAAACTGTAAGGCAGGCTTCAGTGTAAATAACAAAGAATCTTGTGGCAGACTAGCCTTGTTGAATCTTCAAATGTGTTGAGACTGCAATTCCCAGACGTTCCCAGCACTTCTAGAGGGTATTAAGATAAAGAAGCTCTCTATTATGGCATAAGGCATAAGCTATGGCATAAACTCATAGTTACAGTATAAATACTCTTGGCTGTTTTTGTTACAAAAGGATAACGTAGCTCCCCTTCTGTTATTATTATGGCATATGAATTGGGACAGAGTAACGTACTTTGCATACTATTTTTGGATAAATGTGGACTGATGTTTAAATTAGTGTATGTTTATATGTTTGTGGTATTTCATATACATTTTGGACTTGGATTCTAAATTATACGATCACAACTGTCATATATAGGTAACCCTCAAGTTATGATCACAATTGAGCTCAAAATTTGTATTGTTAAGTGAGATAAAGTGATTTCTGCCCCATTTTATGACCTTTCTTGCTAGAGTTTATAAGTGAATCACCACAGTTATTAATAACACATTGTTAAGTGAATCCAGCTTTCCCATTGACTTTGCTTGTCAAAAGGCCGCAAAAGAATTACATGACTCCGGGACACTGCAGCTGTCATAAATATGAACCAGTTGCCAAACATCCCAAGTTTTGATCATGTGATCATGGGGATGCTGCAATTGTTGTAAGTATGAAAAACAGTCATAAGTCACTTTTTCAGTGGCATAATTTCAAATGGTCACTAAAGGAACTGTTGTAAGTAGAGGACTAGCGGTATTCTAGAACTGCATGGAATGTACTTCTACTAATGAACTGTACAAGCTTTAACAGATATTCATATTTGCTAGAAGTATATTTAAATCAAACTGAATGAAATGGATTTGATAAATAGATCAGTTTTATTCCTCCCAGCATTTGGTGGGTTCTGATGTCATGACTTGCACGTTCAGAATTTTTCAGACAAAAATGGGAAAAAAAACTTTTTAGAAATGAAATGTGAACTTGCTGGCAAGGAAGCAAGAACAGCAGATTTGAGAAAACATATTCCATTAAATAAATAGATGGCACTGGAGCTGGATTTACCTCACTTGCTCCTTTTCTTCATTCTGCTGGACACTCCTTAAACTGGATTACCTGGGGAAGTTTCTTTAAGGGACTCCAGATGGTGCCTGCAATGCTACCTCCAGCTGTGGCCAATCACTCCTAGCTAGGCAATCTGCCTTTCTGTTGAGGCCTGCAGCAGCCACACTGCCCATTCGTCACGCTTCTCCAATTGCAGTGCTCTGGATAGCTTCTTTTGGTTTTGTCTGTCTCTTTCTCCCTTGTTTTATCATCCACCCCCTCCATGAGCTAATGTAGTAACATCTTTTCATTGGCTATAAATTAGAGAAAAGCTATAGATAAAATATGACTTACAGAGGAATATTTGGAAACATCTGGTTTTTAGCCCTCAAATTCAATCTTCACTTGTCTTGTATGACAATGTCACTATTTGTGCACGTGTTAAAAAAAAAAGTTGATACCTCTGAGCCAGCCCAACTGGATAATTTGGAAGAAGCAACTGGCAAGCAGAAAGGAGATGGAAAGAGAATAAAAAGTTTTCATGTGGATGTAGAAAGGTTATTTTGGAATGCTGAACACTTTCTAACAAAGAAATTGTACAAGTTAACCAGCCCAAGATATTAGGTGGTCTAAGCTACCTTTCCTCCATATATTGGGTGAGGAAATAGTTAATGGGACATATCTAAGGTAAGCCCCAATTATGGGAGGAAACTAACTGCTTCCATCATCTGTCAATCGGCTCGTCACAAGAGTCCATCACGACAGAAACCCAATATTTTTACTGTTGCCTTTGTTACAAATAAAAACACACACACACACACACACACACACACACACACATATGTGTGTGTGTGTGTGTTTGTGTGTGTGTGTTTGTGTGTTGTACTTGTGCTGATAAATAAATAAAGTACACAAATGTAACAAAAGCAACAGTAAAAATATTGGGTTTCTGTCTGGATGGTCTCTTGTGACGAGCCGATGGACAGAGAATGGAAGCAGTGAACTTCCTCCCATATTTGGGCATACCAGGGGTTGTGACTTTAAATATGTATGTATGTATGTGTGTGTGTGTGTGTGTGTGTATGTATGTATGTATGTATATATATATATATGCACGTGCACATGCACATGATATGTATGTATGTATATTTTTGTAGATTTTCACGGGTGTAGATATGCTGGTCTTGTTGTATTCAGGTCTTTTCCAGTGTAAGATTGAGATTGTCTTGGCAACGTTTCGGTGAGGTCTCAGTTGCCATCTTCAGGCTGTCTTTTCCGCTTAAAGCGTGGTCGGAGCGGTCGTCTTTCTATAAATCTTGGTGGGGGTGTGTGGAGTATTGGCTTTGTTTCAGTAAGAAGATTGATTGGCTGTGTGGTTGTATCATGATTGGTAGATTGGTGCTGATTGGTGCTGGCTGTGTGTCCGTTGTTGTTTTGTGTTGTAACGGCCTGGATGGTGGGTGGGGCTCCTTTGTTGACTAGGGCTGGTTTCCAGACATCTGGTAGGTGAGAGGTATCATCACTTTTATTCATGTTGTGGGGGTGTTTCTCTATTTTGATAGCTTCCATAATTATTCTCTTGTTGAAGTGTTCATTTTTTTAGATTAATTTGGTTCCTTCAAAATTAATTTTATGTCCTCTAGCTTTAAGGTGCTGGAAAAGGGAGGAATTTTTTTTCTTTTTTTTTCTTACTGCGTTCTTGTGTTCTGCGATGCGTGCATTTATCCTCCTGTTTGTTTGTCCTATGTATGTTGCAGGGCAGATTTTGCATGGTATTTCGTAGACTCTTTGGTTTTCTAGCTGGATTTTGTCTTTGGGGTTTCTTAAAATGTTAGAAACACCCCCACAACATGAATAAACGTGACATACCTCCCGCCTACCAGACATCTGGAAACCAGCCCTAGTCAACAAACAAGCCCCACCCACCACCCAGGCCGTTACAACACAAAACAACAACAGACGTACAGCCAGCACCAATCAGCACCAATCTACCAATCATGATTCAACCACACAGCCAATCAATCCACTTACTGAAACAAAGCCAGCACTCCACAAACACCCCACTAAGATTTATAGAAATACGGCAGCTCCGACCACACTTTAAGCCAAAAACACCAGCCTGAAGATGGCAAGTGAGACCTCACCAAAACGTTGCCAAGATAATCTCAATCTTACACGGGAAAAGACCCGAATACAACAAGACCAGCATACCTACACCCGTGAAAATCTACGAAAACAAATATATCTCCCAATCTGTGTTCTCTGGCAATATTCAAGAATGGGGAATCAGTTGCAAAATTTTGAGTGTTGCAGTATATTACAATATTTGTTTTTAGAACAGAGGCATTATCTTAGTGAGCTTGGTGAGAGACAGAACTCAGAAATATAGAGTAGGATCAATAGTATTTTTAGGTTGTGGGCATTGTTATATGGTTTCAACAAAATTATGGATGCCAGTTTTAAAAAAAATAAAAATTGAAAACATTTTTAAAAGATTACAAAAGAGAAAAACTCATGTTATCTCAGCTGAGAATAAGGATCTCATGAGATGTAGATATGAGATTTGGTTAATTTTTTAAAAAAATGAAATGGTTTTATATTTTTTGGATTTGTCAAATCTGAAATAATTTTTATTATGATTCACTTCTTTTTGATTTAAATTTTTTATTTATTCATTTATATATTAAATTTGGAGACCGCTCCTCTTCCGGAGAGCAATTCCATAATGATAAATGATAATATCACGAAAACAATATGACCATAATTGAGCCCAAAATTTCCATTGCTAAGTGAGTTATACCCAATTTTACAACCTTTCTTGTCACAGTTAGTAAGTGAATCACTGCAGTTATTGTTAGTAACATGATCGTTAACTGAGTCTGGCTTCCCCATTGACTTTGCTTGTCAGAAGGTTCCAAAAAATTGATCACATGACACAGGGACACTGCAACCACCATAAATACATGCCAGTTGCCAAGCATCTGAATTTTGATCATGTGACCATGGGGATGCGGAAACAGTAGTAAGTGTGGAAAATGGTCATGTCACATTTCTCAGTGCTGTTGTAACTAAACAAATGGTTGTAAGTGAGGACTACTTGTATAGGAAGGCAGGTAACTGACTTTTTCTTTCTTCCATACATCATAACTAGCCAGTTAGCTAGCTGGCCAGTCAACCTGCCAGTTAGCTTGGTGGAGCAATTGTAAATAGCTAGCTGGATACCCGTGCTTCGCTATGAAACTATGTGATCGGGCTTGATCAATTTACATTTAAAGCTTGGAAATTAATGAGTAGTTATGATCGGGCTTGATGAATTGACACTTAAAACTTGAAAATTAATGAGCAGTTAAGGTTGAGGATGCTGTACATCACTCTGTGGGGTTCTTGCACACTCTCAACCCACCAGGATTACCACCTCATGTCCTCTATCTCAAGGTTGGTGCTCCAATCATGCTGTTATGCAATCTAAGCCCTCCGAAACTGTGCAATGGCATCAGGCTTCAAGTGAAGACTCTGTACAAACATACAATTGAAGCCACAGTTTTCACAGGAGTCAATCAGGGAGAAACGGTTTTCATCCCCCAAATTCCTCTGATACCATCAGACTACCACTTCGAGTTCAAACGTCTACAATTTCCCGTTAAGGTGTGCTATGCCATTACCGTCAATAAGGCACAGGGACAGACTTTGAAAGGGGCTGTTTGCCATCTGAGGAGTGACTGTTTCTCCCGTGGCATGCTCTAGAGTCAGTCCACCTGACAGCCTTGGTCAACCTCCAGCCAGAGAGCAAAACCAGGAATGTTGTTTACAAGGAGGTCCTGAGCAATTCATCTGAGGGAGGAATTGAAAGTCTATGCTGTGCAAATTATTAGCCTGGCTATGTAGACCAAAAAGCCAAGAGTGCTGGTGGCATTTTCCTCTCTTTTCCTTTTAACTGGTGTTACAGTAGAAGAAACAGATTCATCTGAACTGAGGAAGTCAGTGTAAGAAGTGAGTTGGGGCTGGAGCACTATGCAGGAGAATTTCGGTTCACAATCTGTTGGCTCAGTGGTGGTTGGTGATTGAAACTCATAAGGGGTTATCTCTCCCGCCGCCTTGAGTTCAGAAACAGTTCCATAGGTGGAAGGCATAGACATTTTGGTGAGCTACTGACATTTATACTATAAGGAGCCCCAGAACGCTCCTGAGTGAAGGAGTGGAGCATCTGTCAGTTTGAACTGAGGTAATAGAATGTGAGGCAATTGGCAGTTGGAACACAGTTCTTTTCAGGTGCGGAAGGGGAATAGAATGTCTAACTCCTTAGCATCAGAGCGTGTTAATCTATATATACATACATACATACATACATACATACATACATACATACATATAAAAATACTGTATATGAAATACTAATGATCTGATGGTCATTTCGAAAAATCCTAGTGCCAAATTTTAAGTTTGTAGGCTTTACAGTTCTGGAGATTTTGTGATAAGTGAATGTATTTGGCTTTTATATATATAGATAATTATAAACAGTGAATTCTAGTATTCCCTTGGGCACAAAAGCTCACTAGATGACTTTGGGTCAATTACTATCTCTCAGCACTAGACTCAAATATGAAAAAAAACTCTCCTCTACCAACCTGCATATACACACATCTATGACAAAAGGGCTTTTGACTTTTGAACTTGGGCATTTACAGTAATAGAAAGTTTTACTAGAATGACAAAACATGTAACATGCTGTCAGAATGCAAGCTCTACCATATATGTACTTGCATTTTTTGGAATTCTGACAATCACAACATGAGTATATTATAACAAAACAATGGAGTTTGTATCATGACATTTTAACACATTTAATCATTTACCTACTGTGAACACCTGTGGTCTGAACCTTGTGATGTCAATAATATTGACATTGTACCAATGTTTTTCACTATTGGAAACATTTTTGACAACACCAACCTATTCATTCATTCATTTATTCTCCATATATTTAATAGCTATGGACATCTCTTTCTGTGCCTGTGAAATGCCCAGCTTATTTGTTCATTTAGTTATTTTCCTGTTATGATTTACAGATTGCTTAATTTTATTTTTCCATTGGGCACGTGTAGAAAGTAGCTATCTATCATTCAGAACAATATGTCTCCTTTCTTGAAACTGGGATTTAAAAATTATTGGTCTCAGAGTATTTAATATTATAACAGTAGTGAAACAAAAACACATGGATTCACTTTAGCTTGTATATCCTAAGTGAAAGTAGAATAGTATATGAAATATAATATTTCAATCCTCGGTATCTCTATTATTAACATATTTTGTGAGAAACTTATGTGAAATATTTCTTCACAATCTGTATTAATTTTTATACTTTGAACATGACCCTCAAGATACTGTAGAAACTGTTCCCCTTTTTAACATCTTCTCCCCCAATTGATTTTTTTTCACTGCTATAATTGTCTATTTCCCCCATCTTCTTTTCATACATTAGCTGATGAGAGTGATCTGTTTTTTTTCCTGAAAGGTTCACTTTCTCCTTCTAAATAATAGCTGTTCTGAATTAAGCTATATTCCACTGCCACATGAAGCATAATTCCATCTGTCATCTATCGATACACTTATAAGCTCTAAATAGAAATTAAAATAATTATAAAGTAATTATAGATTATCTAGTATTTTTAAATATACGCATACTTACGTTCATTCTTTTCAATGCATGTAAATATGCTTGTTGTTTTGGGAAAAGATACAACCTTTGGCTGTAATAATACAGTAATAATAGCAGTAAGTACATACTATATATGCATAAATAATAAATAAATGAATATACATATATACATATATACATATATACACATATACACATATACACATATACACATATACACATATACACATATACACATATACACATATACACATATACACATATACACATATACACATATACACATATACACATATACACATATACACATATACACATATACACATATACATACATACATACATACATACATACATACATACATACATACATATATACATATATATATATATATGTATGCAGCCTGCCCCCCAGCAATTGTAAGCAGGTAATATTAAACTTTTAAGGAGTCTGATTTTTTTCTTAGCAAAGAATGGCTTGTGGAATGAAAAAGCTAACTACAATTTGGCATGTATTCAAGAATCACTAAGGAAAGCTGCAGCTGACATCATAGTCACATTTTACTTCCTTTTAAAAAGTTTCTCCCACTGTTGGCTGTTGTATATGGAAATGCTAGATGATTTAATTGCATGATCACATCTAGGAGTGTTTAGTCTTAGTATCCAGCAGTTCATTTATGCCTCTTCTGGCTCTGAATTCCCAAGTGCAGGGCTTTTGCAGAAAAAAAAGCCTCCATTTGATGGAATGCCATGGACACAAGCTTTAAAAATAAGCCTCCTGAGCCATATTGGAGGTGTCTGGCAGCAGGACAAGTCATTAGTCAATCCTGAAATAATCATCAAGCACAGACATAGCTTATTTTATACACTGTTAAACACTTCCCCATATTCTACCATTGATTGGAGCCTTGAATTCTTTCCAAGTGTTTAACCTATAAAGATATTTGAGAACCCCAGGACATAGTAGCTTTCCAAACAATGATAGATTTACATGAATTTTCACAAATGGAAAACCACAGTTCCCTAAAGTTAGAAAGAAGCAGTTGTCACACACCAGGTACACTGTATGAGAAAAGTTTTTTGAAAGCTTTGAGGATTTCCTACTATCTGGAAGCATATACATTTGTAGAAGAAAATGCTCTTACTGTCAGCTGTGGCTGACACTTACCTTCTTACATTTTGTAGAAGAACATGTTTTTCCTCCTTTCTTTCAGGCATAATAGCCTGGGAAAATTAGCAGCACCTATTTGAAAATTTATCATGTTTCTACTTCATTGACAGTCATAAATGCTTGTTCATTTTTCCTCTATAACTCTCAAGTGTCATTGCATGTATCCTGTGATTTCGCAAACTTAGCTGTAAACAGGAGGTTGTTTTTTATCATGCTTTCAGTGCAGTATTTTGGATATGGTGATAATTACAGTAGTAAGTTATACTGATTTCCTTGGAGGTTTCCTTCCATACATATCTGGAAATTAAAGATCAAGGAAATTGTGAGGTTATTTTTTTCAAGAAAGCAATTAACTTTATATATCTAATATGAAGGTAATATTCAAATGAATGTATAAGTCAATTCACTAAAATAAATGTTTTACTATAAGATTATTCCTGTTTAAGAAGAAGAAACTGACAGTGCTAGTTTCAGAATGTTTCATTCTCCAGATCCTATTTCTGATATGCTTTTTATGTACAACATGGCCAGATAGGAACTGGTATGATATAAGGCCATAACTTGGCTTGGGACCAATCTGTTTCACCCATGCTACCTAATATGGGAGTGAGTTGAATTTGGCTATGGATCTTCTCTAATGTTTATATGGTATTACTTCCTCCTTTAAGCCAGGGTTGTCAGCTAGACTTTTGCATATGTTGGCAGGCTCCCCTTTTTTTCCTGTTAGCATAGCATTCATTCCTGATAAATAAAGTTTCTTGGGAATTTTACGTGATCGCACTTGTGGTGAAATTGAGAGAGAATCTGTAAATTCAAATCTAAATTGAAGGCAGTTCAAAATGGATTTATATCTAGAATTACTGTCATTCATAATAGACATGTGTTTTGTTTATTCCTTGGTCTTAGGCAATTCTCCAATTTTCCTTTTCTTTGACCTCTTGTTTATTTCTGTCTGCTGCTTATCTGGGGAGTCTATAAAGTCTATATTAAATACCCTGCCAAAAAAGATTCTGGTAGTCAGTTCTGCTTCATAAATTACTTTTACCAACAAAGAACGTGCTCTAAAGTCTGGAATCGGCCTGCAATATAGGAAATATGGACAATCTGTTCAAGTGTTCAGCCTTTTGAATGACCTTTAGTGTTCCAGGCAAGGATTTTCACAAATCATTTCATTAGGAATTCTATCCTGAAGGAAAGAATAAGGCCATTAAATACATAATGTACAGCAAACGCTTAGACTGGTACTATTATATTGTGTCACTGTGACTCACATTATTGTGATCTGACTCTTGCTGTAAAAAACTTAATATATACCTTTTCTAGATATCTGTTTGTGAAGAAACTAGTGGTGAAATACCTGCATAGCTTTGATCAGAGTTGTGCAATTCTTTGGTAGCTAATTTTAAAAAAAAGATTTTCTGGTTTTCTTCCATTCTCTTCACTTTTTTAAAAACTGAAGGATTACCTTTTGTGGCTGATCCCATGAACAATAGCATTGAGGTTCTTATTGTATCAAGTGACTTCAACTTCACCCTTGAGCTAAAATCATGCTAGGTTCATTTTATCATTTTTTCAAATGCATTAAAACCAAAGATTTCAAAACTTGTTCCATTAACAACCTGTTCCTTACAGGAATCCAGCTTTATTTATATATTCTTCAGCATTCTTCTGCTCAGACTTCCCATTACTTTTATGATGACACAAAAATGAGAATACATAAAATTAGTCTCAGTTTTCCATAGACTTCCTGTGGTGTTTACTTCAAATAATCTCTATGTAGAAAATGCATCTTAAAATATTTAATCACAGATAATGCAAGTCATGTGGCGTGGGACTTGGTTTGGTCATATTGTCTTGCTCATAGCCCTGGAACATAATGGGTTATTCACATACTGCATTAGCCCCAAAACAAACAAAATACATTTTTGTGTTTTAGTAGTATTTAAAACCCAGACAAATGAGTATATTGTTTTTTATTCTATTATTAGCCAGCTCCATCTATTTACTGTACTATGTATTGCATCTGTATACATAACAAAAAATGCTACTATTGCATACAACGTACATGTTTTTCATACATGGAAATTTCATGCATGCAAGTAAGACAGTATCATATTTAAAGGATCCCTGGGTATATGGAATATAATACATTGTTACGCTTCAATACTGTTACACTGAGAATATCCCTAGTCCAGTGCTGAAATTCAAATTTTTTTACTACTGGTTCTGTGGGCGTGGATTGGTGGGCATGGCAAAATCTCCATTCCTTCCCCACTCCAAAGAAAGGATATTGCAAAATCCCCATTCCCATCCCACTCTGGGGCCAGCCAGAGGTGGTATTTTCCAGTTCTCTGAACTACTCAAAATTTCTGCTACAAATTCTCCAGAACCTGTCACAACCTGCTGAAATTCACCCTTGCCCTAGTCCATGAGAATAATAAGAAACTGTGGGTCGTTGGTGCTCTTGGAGGTTGGCTGTTTTCTTGCGAATGTTTCATTACCAAACTAGGTAACATGACCATCAATTATAAGGAAGTTTTTAAAATGAGGTGTTCATGCAGGAATATTGCTTATGAAATTGCTATAGGAAAGTTGGAGAAATACTGCTTTTCACTGTTTTAAGCATTTCTGTGTAATCCAGAATCTTAGATTTCCAAACATTACATTTCATGGAAATACTTTTTTTCTATGAGAAATAAAAATGAAACAGCTGCCTGCTGTTCTTATTAAGCTCATTCCTGTGTGGGTTCCCTGTGAATTTATAGCATGATTCATATGTACGAGTGACCAATGGCCTCTTTATGGTCATAGTAATTTGCCCAAAAATTGCTACAGTATGTTTATATGCTGTTTATATGTTGTAGAGATCTGGACAGGCTTGATTAATGTTGGCATCAACCAGAAGCCAATCCAAAGAGTAGTGCATCCAGATATATCATCCCAACTTTCAGCACTGACATATTACAGGCTAAAACCACTTTAGCATTATTTGTAAAACAAACAAACAATCCCAATAATCCCAAACCCAGAAGCCAAATCTGTTAGGAGACATTTGTTAGTAAGCATTTGTGTTAGCACCAGTCCCAATTTAAAACAAATCTCATTGGTTTCTTGATCTACATTAGGGGACTCCTTGACCCCTTCTTTGCTTTGCTGTAAATTGGGAAGACTAATGTGTAAAGGTAAAAAATGTGTATGGTAAAATACATCTAGCAAGTAGCTGCAAATTATGATGATAAAGGAGGTCACATTAAATGTATGCAGAAGCACTATCATATTGTATCATTGCCAAAAGTTTTTTTTTCCTCATAGGCATTGTGGCTTTTCAACTTTTTCTGGGATGGGATTATTGTATTCATAGCAAGGATCAAAGCTACAAAGGTACTCAGTAAAGACGAATGGGTGAATAGCTTTAAAGATGCCCAGCTAATAAATACATGTGTGATTAAAAACATTTCATAAAAAATGCAGGGAATTTTTTTCCCCTTTAGTCAGATATAGATGTCATTATTCAGTAGGTTGCTAAGGATTTGGCTTTACTTGCTGCAATTCCTTATATTCCAAGGGGACTGATAGTGTGGGAGAAATTGACATCTTGGCTTCACAGCTTTATTAGACAAAATATGCTTCATGAATACCCCATTTTTGTATATTTTCTCTGACAAAAAAGTTTTTAAAAATCATTTGAGAAATGCATTACACACACATTACATTTTTATTTTGTGTGAATTGCGAAGATTTGCACTAAAAGGAGAATATTTATTATTTTTCTTTCCTATCTTTTTTTTAAATCACTGGGGTGAGCCAATAAAAAGCCTTTTTTCAATTCCAATTTTGCTCATCCTCTTACAAATCCTTTTTAAAAGGAATGTTGTCATACATTGTTTGGCAAATAACATTTTTTTGGGAGAATCTTTATCTTGGAATTTACACAGAATTGGGCAATATGGCTTCTTTTAATGTTTGCTGAGTATTGGGTATCATTTAACTTTTTATTTAAAAACCCTCATTAATAATTTGAAAGACAAAACTTGGCCATTTACTGCCATAAAAGTGTGGCCAAAGAAGGATATTAATTCTCATTCCAATTATTAGCAATGATTTATATAGAAGCAGAACCAACAAAAAGAGCTGCTTTTTTGTTAGACTATAAGCAATTCAAAGATGTGCAAACACAGAAAGAAAGAAATAGTTAAAAAGCTCCTAGCATTCTTCTAACTGGGTATGCAGGTACCTATGGACTTTGTGTTTCCGCTACTGTGTTTCAATTTCCTATCCTTCTGTAGACTTGCAAATCTGGAATTGTAATAACTGTAATTCTGAGTTCTCTAGCATGGGATCTTTCCCCCCTTCTGTTAAGAAAATTCTGCAGTATGCATTCCATGGCTTCATTAACAAAAGAAGCTGAGCTGAACTCCAGACTTTTGTATGATGTGAGAGATGCTTAATCATTCATAATGAAGATAAATTAAGTAAGTTGTAAATTTAATTGGTGCTGTAGAACCATGAACATTAAGACCCATATATTTTTTATCTAGAGATTATTGAATAAAAGCCTTCAAGCATGGGAATGCTGAACTCTAAATTATTTTTGGAGCACCAACTCTCTTTCCCCAAAGTGATTCAAGCATACGTTTGGATAGAATTAATTAAGAGAATGAATACTATGTTCTAAACTAGAAAATTGTCCCTTTAAAATTTTCCACTACCCAACGAAAGGGCAACATAAAATGTTGAAAAGAGACATTAAATGTTCATTTCAAACCTAACCTTAGCTATAATAAGTTAATTGTTTTGAGCTTTCCAAATTTCTGCAGTTTCTGGCCCTAATTACTGTACTCTGTTTTGTCTTTGTATGCATGGATGCATAAATAAATAGCAAATTAGACCATTCCTCCACTCCATGATGTACCCCCAGAATTTGGTTAAAGGCCAAATGTATGCCTTTAACACCATTTGTTTGCTTAAGGCTGACTCTAGGGAATTTTCATAGAGGGAGGCCACCAGTGAGAATGGTCATCATGGGGTCCATATCACATGAATTTTACAAGGAAGAAGCTCACTTAACCCCCTCCCCCCATGTTCATGCTAGACAAGCAGATTCTGTTTTGGCAATCATGGATCTGCTAAATGTTATAAAGTCTCTGAGCCCTATTGAGGAGAAAGTCCATGAATATTCTTAGATTTGAAATGAACAGTTATCAGCCTGCATCATCTTTTTATTTATTTCTTTTCTTCCAGATACCTTGCCAGCTTTCTCCATTTGAAGAAAAATGCTTTCAAGTCAATTGCAGAGGGGACATGCATGTATATATGTGTATAAACTTGCATACACACATACATGTACATATGAAACATTATCTTTCTTTATAGTTATTGTAGATTGTTACTGTCTTCTCCATTGTGTTAAAGTAGCACCAGCTTGTGCACATTTTACATATCTGGATCCAATTCAGTACTTTATTTTCCACCTTTCTTCAAATTTTTATTTTTCATAGCAAAATATTTGTCTATAATGGTAGCTCAAATCCTTAAATTTTTTGGCATTGCTTAATATTTTTTTTAAAATTCATAATCAAAAAGAAAAAAACAGTAGGAAAGAGATTAGTAAGCATTATAAGATTAAATAAAAATACCAAAGTAACAATAGTGTTATATATTAAAGTATCTGTTAAGAACTTAAGAACATTATTAAAAACAATAGCCAATAATTAAATACTATTATATCCATGATAAGTCAAATAATTACAGAAATTATGCCAAATTTAAGAATTACATTTTTATTTCGCAAACTAACCAAAATTTTATATGTGAAAAACCCAAACATCGAATGTGGCATTCAGTCCATATGTAAAATTATAAACCTTGAAAAATTTCCAGGTTGAATTGTATTCTGTGTATGTCAGCCTTACAAAGTAAATCAGACCAAGAAACAGATGCCACATGTACTAAAATTGCCTTTATTAACATTATCTAAAGTAATGGAATCTTACAAGTCTGAATATGATTCTTCTTTCTTTTTTCGAGAAGTGTTTGTGTGTGTGTGTGTGTGAGAGAGAGAGATTGATTGATTGATTTTAATACCCTTTCCTCTGCATCTGGCATTAAACAATATTTACCTACTTGTTGCCTTGCTAAAAGGTCTTCTGTTTTTGTCAAGGTTATCCTCTTGGTATCAGATTTTTTTCAAATATGTTATTATTTTTGACATGAATGTATGTACCTAAAACTTAATTTACCATTCTTCTATGGAGGAAATTACATGTAATGTCCAATAACAAGCAGAAAATGTTCATATACAAAATCAAGTTGGTGTACTTTGTGGGAATATAATGTTTGGTCTCAGTTAACAAAAGTATTCCTTAATTACATAAGGAACTCAGGCTTTAGAGTTTTTTTCATTCTGAAATGAATAATCATGTAGAACGATACAGAATGATCTTTCTATAAAATGATACAATAAATAATATTCCAAAAACATTGGGTTTTACAACATTGCCATCATTTATAAAAGGCTGTTTCTGTTTGAAAATTGAATTTACAACAATTTTTAGAAAATGGGCTTTCTGTATTAGCAATCAACTGTAATACAATATAATTGATCAAATATCTTGTAACAGTTTCCTCTAAGTGTAACATTGACATGGAATTCAATATTTATCATTGCTACTCCCATTGTTGTATGTCAAATGTCCAATTTAAAATTCAGGTTTATTTAGTCATAAAATCATTAACTTCTGTAGTTTATGAAACATATTTCACCTCAGGTTCCAACAAAAGTTCTGAATTTTGTATTGTAAGTTTTTTAAATTCAGTCATGACTTTTCCAGCTTATTTTTATAATTCTTTTAGAACTACACTATATATGAAACAGAGCTGTTTCTGACTAATTCTGAAGAGAGATTCTTGAAAGGTTTTTCTCTCTCTCGCTCTTCCCCCCTCTCTCTCTCCCTCGCCCTTTCCCTCCCTCCCTTTGTTAATTATTAAATCTTGTCTATATGAGTTACTTCTCCACTGATCAGATCTTTTTGTACATTCATCTTCATGAAAATAAATATTTAATATTGAAGGAAGAGGCAAAAACATCTTGATTAATTCTTTTTATATATTTGCCTATTCTTTTAATTGAATATAATTTAATTTAATGACCTTTTGCCTATTTCTATTTGCATCTATAGAACAAATCTCTCTTAAAAATCTGCTCAATAGTTTAAACTAGAAATAAGCACATAGTAGAGATTGTGGCACTAGATAATGTATTGTATTTTTAAGTTTGCAAGAAACTGACAGAGCAGTGGGATTGTAGCATGACTACATAAAGTTATGTTAATTATAATATACATTTTTACTTTTATTCATTTATTTATATCCCGCCTGGATTATTTTCACAAATAACTCAAGGCAGCAAACTACCTTCCTCCTTCTATTTTCCCCACAACAGCAACCCTATGAGGTAGGTTGGGCTGAGAGGCAATGAGTGGCCCATGATCACTCAGCTCGCTTTTATGACTAAGGTGGGATTTAAACTCATGGTTTCTTAACCATTAGACCAAATATTATGATTAGTATAGCAGAATTTTTATACTCAAGTTTCTTAATCAGTAATTCTTCCTACAATTCTAGTGAGCATTCTCCATTGAGGGTTCTGATGTTTGATTTTAATTTGAGGTGCAAATCTTGAAGAGTATCTTCATATCTTTAAGGTATTTTTATTTATAAATGCTATGTAATTGTCAATTTTTTTTTATTTTTATTTTTATATATTTTATTATGTTTTCATTCTATACAATCACATATTCACTGTGCTTAATCAGGGCATATGACATTGAATAATAAACACGGCCCTCACTTATATAGAAAATGCCCTCTACAATACAAACCCAGTATACCACCTTGGCCCGCCATACACCCTCTTTCAACCCCCTCCAACTTTCATTCTTCCTTCTCACACACCCCTCTACGCCTACTTCTCCTCCCCTTCTTTCTAACCTTAACCCTATCACTCCCTCTCCATTCCCTCCCTCCCTTCTCCTCCTCCTCTCTCTCACCCTCTCCACCCTCCTTCTTCTTTCACTCGACTCTTTCCTTCGGTATCTATTACCTTCCAGTATATTCGGTTTGTTCTATTTTCGCACTAACATTGAAAAGCCACAGTATACAAATACAATCATGGAATTTAACACATATTGTATTTCCCCCCTCCCCCCTCCCCCTAAATCCCCACCTCCCTTCCCTCCCCCCGACTTCCCAAAGACCATACGTGGTATAACTTTTGAACAATCACAGTCTAAAATATCTCTACATTGAACTCAGCTTCTTACTGTTACCCAAATTTTAAACAATTTAAATTATTACTGATACTAAGCATAAGCTATCTGGAGTTTCTTAGTCCCATATTTACTTTTTATGTAATCAATCCATTTTTCCAGTCTCGTTTATATCTCTCGTTTGAATGTTCTTTGAGATATGCTGAGATTTTGGCCATTTCGGCTAAGTTCATAACTTTCAAAGTCCATTCTTGAATTGTAGGTAAATCTTTCTTCTTCCAATACTGCGCCACCAAGAGTCTTGCTACCGTTATTAAATACAGAACCAAATTAGTCTCTGCTGCTGTAAAATCAATACATATACCCAGTAAAAACAACTGGGGGGTAAATTTTATCCTTCTTTTAAAGATGTTTTGCAGGATCCACCATATTTTTATCCAAAATGCCTTGACATTACGACATGTCCACCATATATGAAAATATGTAGCATCACAAGAACCACATCTCCAACATTTAGGTTGAACATTTGGATACATAGAGGCAAGCTTTTTAGGATCTAGGTGCCATCTATAAAACATCTTATAAAAATTTTCTCTCAAGTTTTGTGCTTGCGTAAATTTCACATTTCTTACCCAGATTCTTTCCCATGTTTCAAGCATTATTGGTTCCTCGATATTCTGAGCCCATTTTATCATACAATCCTTAATCAGTTCCGTTTCAGAATCCATCTGTACTAATACATTATATATCCTCTTTATATGCATTGAGCTTTGATCTCTTATTTGTTTATTTGTAATTGTCAATTATTATTGGCTTGATATTTTGTGATCTTTCTCAAGCGGACCAATTTTTTTCTTAGAAAATACAATAAAACCTTTATTTAACACACTACTTACATTCCTGTAAATTGAGGTTTTACTATCTATAAAGCAGGGGTGGGCTTCTCGCCCCGTTCCAACCGGTTCGTTTGGAACGAGGCCGGTGGCGTCCTCGCGCACATGTGCGGCGCACGCATGCGTACTAGCGTCTGTGCGATGCTCCAGCTGCTCCTGGAGGATCGTGCAGGCGCTGTATGTGTCCTGCGCATGCGTGGAAGCGCAGAATTTGTGAAAACCGGGTAAGGCATGAGCGCGCAGGCGTGCATGGGCGCGGGTGGGCCCTTCGCCGTTCCCGGAAGTTACTTACTTCCGGGTTCGGCGACCAACCGGTTCGCAGGGACCGCTGCGAACCAGTTGAAACCCACCCCTGCTATAAAGGTTCAGATTAGTTCAGGCCTTTCAGTCTGCTTTCCAGGTTACTGTTTCCTTCCTGTCAAAGATGTTTGTTCCAATCTGGTACAAAAGATCAGAGTGGGAAATAAGATGAGTACCAGAACAGTTGAAATATGCATAGGATTTGCAGTTCTCTATACATGATCTAACACTGCCTTACTCTTGAGTTTGACTTAACTTCTGGGAAGCTGGAAAAATCTCATCCTTGTGCTCATTGGAACAGGAGGAAGAAAGGAATGATATATTTTAAAATATGTACAACAATTATTAATTTTAAAAATTAAAACTGATGTAATAATATATCAAAGAGTTAGGTGGGCCTGGAGTTTCTTATTAATATGGCTTTTGCTGGGAATTTTGAAAGTTTGTTTCCAGGGTTTTTCTTTTTTGAAAAAGAAGAATATTATGTCTAAATTAAGTCTTTAAAATTGTTTTATTATTTGGAAACTGAAAATTCACCTCTCTTCAATGTTTTGCTGCCAAGCTTTGGTGCCATGACTCATGGGAGTTCAAAGGACAGAAAAAAGGTTAAACACATTATGACGATATTGTCTGTGAAGTCCCAGTCAGGTAGAGGGGGGCGAATGGGGGAAAACAGATGGTTCATATTAATTTCTTTTGGAACCATCCCTGTTCCTTTTATTTGCCACTTTTTCTGTTCGTCTCTCAAGGCAACAAATATATCCATAGAAACACACAAAACATATTTGCTTTTTACTCGTAGTGTAACCTGTAGATAGGCTCTGATGCCAGTTAGGTATCAGCTGGAGGTGTTCTTCCAACAGTTCTAAAAAATTGAAATTCCTAGTAGA
The DNA here is from genome assembly GCF_051295495.1 of Thamnophis sirtalis. Classification (NCBI taxonomy): domain Eukaryota; kingdom Metazoa; phylum Chordata; class Lepidosauria; order Squamata; family Natricidae; genus Thamnophis; species Thamnophis sirtalis. The sequence goes on from NW_028261391.1 coordinate 44,026,053, forward strand.
TAGAGCAGCCTACAATTTGAGCAACCTTATTCTATAAGATCTAATATAGCCCCACTGCTGGTAGAAGCACATCTTGAAGTAATATGTATGGCTTGATGACACCTCCTCAGCACTTAGTAAATCTGACCTCCTCTTTCATCTGTCATTATACTGAAGCACAGGGCTCAGCAAGCGTTTAACACATTGCCTTCAAACTTAGCATTTCTGAGCAGCAAACTGACCGATTACATTAAGATTGTTTTAATCCATTTCCTGTAACCTTGAGGTCAAGAAGACAGATAACAGGAAGTCTCCTTATGTTGTAATTGTGCCAAGTCACCATTCCTCAGTACATACTTATATCCTAATGGCATCTAGTTTAGAAGGAATATCTTTGTAAATATTCCATTATATAATGCTTTTTAAAAAGCCCCATCCCACCAATATTTTTAAATTTTATCTAAAGAACAGCTTTTCCATTCCAATTAATTTAATATTGGTATAAATGCTGTCTGTCTAAAAATTCAGTTTTATTAACTTCTCAATGTCAGGAAATTTTTTATTTTTTATATATAACATTTTATTGAAGTTTAAAATATAAAGATAAAAAATACTAAGAAAAAAACAAAAAAAGTAAAAGTAAAAAGTTCAGAGAAAAAAGAGGAGGGGAGGGAGAAAACGTATACATACATAAATACATACATACATACATACATACATACATACATACATACATACATATGAACAATCATATAAAGAAATGATTGAAGGTTCAGAACCGCATGTTGAGCAAAGCTAACTTTTCGGATTCCCAGAATTCTAAAATCCAACAGAGGCTATGTTTAATAATGTCATCACTGGCAGTACCTAAATGTAGCACCATGGTATCCCAGGTCATTTCCTTAATCCAAAGAGGAGTTTGGAAAGCCAATTTATTTACCAGCTACTCCTGCTGCTGTAGTAATTGAGTCCACCCTCTTGAAGCGGTCCTCAGTTGATTCCTGCTTAAAATTTTATGATCACTGGACAACAAATTTTGCTTCCTGAAAAACTTTTGGTGATTATGATAGACACCTTCAGACTGAACACAAATATAATTTCAGAATGAAGGTAACATGTAGGAAACTTGAGAAATATGAAATTCACTTTTAATGACTATAATATATTTCATTGCATAATGTTTCTGACACGCTATATGAGTTCAACAGGTTTAAAAGTGATTTTCATTTGTACCCTGCCTCTGATGCACCTTGCTGCAGTGGCCAAAAATAGACATTCAGCACTGATGAGTTTCAGTTGCCCTGATATATTTTTCTGTTTTGGCAATGTCCTGGTGAAACCTTTCCCCATGTTTGTCACGGACAGCATTTAGATTTCAGGAAAGAAGTCCAATTATAAATGCAGGAAATGAATTTTTAGTGATATGTTGAACTTCATGATCTTGTATGCTGTAAGAAGTTTGTCAACTAGCTGAATGTAATTTGGTGTTCTGTAGTTGCCAAGAAAATTTTTAGTGACATCCTTGAATGCGTTCCAGGCAATTTTCTCTGGCCCCACTAAAAGATCTTCGAAACACTTTTGTCATTGATGATGCATCTAATCTGTGGACCAACAATAATTCCTTCCTTAATCTTGGCATCAGTTATTCTTGGAAACATCTGTCTCAAATAATGAAAACTTTCACCTTCCTGTTCATTGCTTTCACAAAACTTTGCATCAGTTCGAGTTTTATGTGAAGTGGGAGCAAAAATATTTTGGGTCAACAAGTGTGCCATGCTTTTCTGCTCTGGAACCAAATTGATTCAGATGGCCATTTCTTTTTGCAAGAATTGCAGTGCAATTCTTGGTCATGGCTGTTCCATTCACATATGTAATAAGAGTACTTGGTATATCTAAGCTGCATTTTAAGCAGCAGAGCCACTACTTTTAAATCTCCGCAGATATTCCAGTTGCATTTGGTATACTGGATGTGCTTCAACAACAGTTCCATGTTTTCATATATTTCTTTCATGTGTGCACCATTGCCAATAGGTACTGAAGGGTCTGCATTGTTATTGTGTAAAAATAGGAGATTTCTATAAAATGGTACATAGGTTAAATTTCAGGTTATTTTCATGATTAGCAATCAAATCTATAAGATACACCCAAAAGCATTCAGGAAGCAAAATCTTTGTTATCCAATATTATTAAACAGTCTGTCAGCTGATATTATCTCTCTAATTTTAATAGTATATCCTTCGCATTTGAATGAAATTATTTGTTATTTAATTTCCCTGATGTGTTTAACTTTTCCAAAACTTTATTTCAACCAGATTGGTAATTTGGCCCTTAATTTTGGCATCTCTGACCTATTGAAAACAGCATGATGCATTTGGAAATTTTATAAGGATGTAACTAAATATGCTTCTAGGATCTATAGAGCACTGTTAACATCTAATTGGCTTCTTGTCAAAATGAAATGATTTATTACATTATTTGCTTAATGTGTCATGGACAAAATTCTCCTATAGCTTTAGGTGATATATTTTCTCTGTAGCCTTAAAACATATATTGGAAATATTTCCATGCTTTTTCCAGCAGGAGTAAGAATATTTGGATTAGATAGTGTACCAGATTGTAAGTAGATCTAGTCTACTCATAACCTGGGAGTGTATGGAGCACTATGCAATCACAGAAATTTGTTGAGAATTTAGGCTTCACTCAGATCAAACTGTATATTTGTTTGGTGCTGATTTAAATAACTTTCATATTTTATTGATAATGTTTGATAAAAGAATAAGGTGGTATAATGTCACTATTTTCAATATTTTTTGCTTCCACTACAATTCACTGTTTATAGTTACAGAGATAATATGAGAGAGAAGAGGAAAGAAAAAGGAAAGGGTAAAAATCAACATGACAAAAAAGTATAAAGGAGTCCCATGATATATAATGAACTTAAAGAAAAGTGTTGTTGTATCTGAAAAAGCTGAAAATTATTGTAATATACAGCTGCTTATGGAAATAATTTCTGATTTAATATAGTGCAAATGTATGAAAATCCCATGTTCTGATTAGGAATCTGAGAAGCAACTGACCAAACCTGTGGATATCCTTAGAAAAACATTTAATTGAATTCAGGAGCATGGAAAGATTAACAGGTGCTTACTATTTTTTTTTCTGGAAAAGTGTATAGCTAAACCTGTGAGCTTCTGCAAGGTATATGTAGAGTGTTTCCATAGTAAACATTTTCGCTAATTGAAATACCATTCCTTATATTTATTCCTAAAGTATAGGCAAATATTCTGTCAAATTAGCTTCAATTTTCAACATAATTAAATGGCAGAGTTATCAAACTTCTGTTTCTCATCCCATCTAATAGTAATTATGACAATGAAGGGACACAGAGATGGACCTCCAATGTTAATGAATACGTATGGGTATGCCCAAGTCATCAACTGGCCATATGGATACTTTCTTCTGTGTGGGGTTGCAAGCTTCATGAGCCTTCCAAAAGTTACCTCTGAATGTGTGTTCAATGTGACAGAAGGAGTGTAACCATATTCACTGCAGTAAATAAAGCCAGACATAGACTTTTAACCTACTGTGTTCACTTATTCATCTTGACTTGTTGGAGTGGCTCATGTCATGTCATTCACACTCCAAAAGTGATGCATGGTCTGAAAAGAAGTATATAGTTCGTTCTACCACAACCCTCACACCAAGATATTGGTTTTAATTTTATATGTCTGATTAAAAGTAGTGAAGTTTAAAAAAAATAATCTATGTGGTTTCTAAATTTAACCAGGAAGGGAAATCATCTTATGTTAGTTTCATTGGCATTCATATTCACTTTTACACATATGAGCTAAATAACATTTTAAACCATGTCTTGATATACAAATTATAATGGTTTGACTGCACATCTTCAAGCTATAATGGGTGATTCATATATTACTGTACATGAGGCTCAAAACGTAAAATCTAAACTCAACAAATATAAAACTGCCATATTCATGTTCAAATTTTAGGACATGTTTGATGTATTTCAACTAATATTTTAAATATTAGTTTTTAAAAATATTTTTAAAATGTGTCATAGAACCATAGTAAATTATATTAGTTGTTTGTCTATTTGTGTCAGAAGTATCACAATTAAAATAAGACTTACTATTTTATGTCATATAGTAAACCTTATTTTAATTGTTATACTTCTGATACAAATAAACAATCAACTAATATAATTCATTATGGTTCTATGATACAATTTTAAATGCTCTGATAAACAAACAAAACTCTAGATGCCAATATAAAAATTAAAATGGGAAGTTAAATATACTTTTTAAAAGAGCCTTAAGAAATTAGCAGTACATATTTCTGGACAGGGTTCTCTTTTGGAGTATATTTATGTATATGCAGAAATATACAATCTAGCAAATATAAACGGTCCTGTATTATTATCTATTAACTAAAAGTCAGTTAGATAGCTGGTATAATTGGCACAGAAATAACATCTTTTAGGATTGTTTAGGCCCATTCCAATATGGCTTAATGTAAAAAGAATGCTATATAAATGAGATGTTTGGCAGAAGGAATAGTACCATGAAATACAACATTTCAAGAACCACACACATGAAAACAGCAATTACAACAACAATCCCTATGCTATATGATCAGGCTTAAAGTAATAAGATAGTCAGATAGCCCATGGCAGTACTGGCTTCTAAGGGCTTTTTACACAATCAGTATGTTGTGAAATAAATGTACATTTGTTTCTCATTTGTTGTTTTCCCTTACACGAAATGTGCTTCTGTTGCAGAAAGTAGCATTTTTAACTATTCAGTGTAATGTAAAATAGCACCAAATGTGCTTTGACATATAGTAATTTTTTGAAATAATTATTTTTCCAACTAATTATTTCACAAATTATTACTCTGGTTTTTAAAACATCATAGATTTCTAAAGAACACTGTTTGTGGTAAGGATAGTAGGCCACTCCGCTTCCATATTTTCATATATTTATCATTTAATTATTTTCCAACTACCACTATTTTTAATATAATACTACTTATTTCTCTATACCTAGGCTATTCTCTGCCCATTTCTATGTGTGGACTGAATGTTCATTATTGTTATGAAAATGCACTTGCTTAAATTGTCATGCAGTGTCAATAATATAACAAAAATCATACTTGTTGATGGTGAAAGGTTTGAAGAAACTAAACTTCTATGAGGAAAAATAAAGGAGCTCCAAATATAGCTTATCCTCACGTTAAAGATTTGTGCAATTGTTAATACATAACGGTGGAAAATATATTCAGATCCATCCTTTGTTCATCTGAATCTTTTCTCAAACCTCCCTAGAATTCAAAATACAGAAATAGCACACAGCTGTATTCCCAAAGAATATTGGTAATAATATTGCTCCTAAAAAAGTGGCTTTATTAGAGTCATGCATGAACATTTGAGATAGAATGCTATATTTAGCAATTTATTAGAGTATACACATGATACTATTCTAAAAAAAATGGCAGTCTGCCAAAGTGTCCAAATGGGAATGGTTTGGGCCCCCTACAAATGACACTAGGTTGGAAGGAAGACAAAGACAAGAAATAAGTTCAATCCTTTATTGAGCTGGCAAAGTACTGGGGATGCTTTATCAAAGACTTTAATGTTTTGATATCCCCTATCACTAATGTATGAAAAAAGGATTTGTGTGATAGATTTTTCTGGGCTGAAAAATGCCAGATGGGATTTGGAGCCATTAGACAAATACCGCTCTAGGTTCAAATGCTTGCAAACTCTAACTTGGATAAAACGTTTGTGGTGAAGACATATGACTCAGACATATTCTTTGACTTCAGATGATAGTAGGCTACAAACACTCATTTAAGCAAGAACCAGCTGTCTTTATGAAAGAAGGAAAGCAAATAGTTTGGTCTCCAAAAGAAGATACAACTTTGTATAACAAAAATTTTGGAATCATTTTGGACTACTTCCCTGTTCCCTGTATATTTGAATAAACACAGCTCTAGTGTTAAAGTAGAATATACTATTATGAGTAGACAAAATAGAAAAAGTCAGAATTTACCAATTAGAAAATGAATTGGCATTTATGATTTCTAAAACTTTCAATTTGTATGAAAGATAAGTAAATACATAGAAGGAAAATGAAGTATGACATCTTCATAACACACTTGTGTCTTTTAATCAATCCATAAAACAGGGCAACATTTTTTGCATTTTCCTTTTTTAAAAAACAGCTTTTGTATGTAAGAGCTGGGGAAGTATGGATACTGAAGTCACAGTATTATTATTCACATTAAATAAGTAAGACTATTTTTGGTGGGATGGTGATGTTTAAAAGGAAAAACAGTCCTTAAACTTTTTAGCTCTATCATGAGAAAAATAACAGTGGTGGGATTATGCAAGGGGGGGGGGAGGTGTAAGACTGAAATGAGTTTGTAACCTCTGCAATGTGGCTTAAATGACTCACACATTTTGTCTCTTAAATCTCAAAAATTTCTCTTAGCATACATATATTTTGTAACTTGCTTCTTCCAGAGGTGCTTGGAATGGGGATCACCAAAGAGTGCTGTGGCATATAGTGCAATGCTGTGTCCACTCTCATTCTAAGGAGATATGCTAGAAGGAAAATTTCAAAGTTTTGATAGTATCATAGGTAATTTCCTATTTTTTTTCATCTATTACTTGGTCTGTTTCCCACATGTGGGAGAATAAATTGATGATATATACTGTTTTAAAGGGCAGACAGATACAGTTATTGTTTTTAAAAATATTCCCCTTTTAAACAACTCCATGCAAATATAAAACTAGTGAGGCCCAAAATAGATATAAGAAATCATTTTGTTGTTTATATTAAGATATAGCTTTTAAAACAGGAAATCAGTGCTTTTGAAAGTATTGTATTTGATGTTACATGTGAGTCATATTGGAAAGAAAAATATCTAAATGAAGAAATGTTTTGAGGCATGATAGGAAGGGTTAGGATCCCTGGTGGCACAGTGGTTAAAATGCATTATTACAAGCAAACTCTCCCCAAAACCTGGATTTAGATCCTGACAGGGCTCAAGGTTGACGCAGCCTTCCATTTTTCCAAGGTCGGTAAAATAAGGACCCAGATTGTTGTAGGCAATATGTTGACATTGTAAATTGGCCATAGCAGAGCACTATGGAGCATATCTAAGTTTAAATGCTATTGCTATTCTATTATTCATTCTTTTGTTTTCGTTAATCAAAGATAAATAAATGAGAAATAGACTCTCTTGTCTGATCCCTGTGCAGGGTAAGTTGCAAAACGCTCTCTTTCTCGCCTTCATATTTTCTCTCTCGTGTATGCGTATGTTTGTGTGTGTGTGTGTGCACGCGCGCGCGTGTGCTATCAGGGCTAACAAATTTTATCCACCTTGAAATTGCTCTTATTTATATTTATTTATATTTATTCTTATTTATAAGAATATATGCTTTATTTATTTAGAAAATTTATATTGCCGCCTACTCGCAACATGGCGATTCAGCTTACAAAGATATAAAAACATCATATAAAAGAAATACACAATAATAAAAAGAAAAATAATAAAATAATAGTCCAGCACTCCCCACCCTGGTGACAACACATATTCATATTAATCATTTAATGGGCTCCACCCCACTCTGGGTTCCCCAGGCCTGCTGCCAGAATCATGTCTTACGGTCCTTTTGAAAAAGTATTAGAGTGAGGACCAGTCTAATCTCTGGGGGAATGATGCTCCAGAGAGAGGGAGCCACCATGGAGAAGGCCCTTCTTCTGGGTCTCACCAGATGTATCTCCTTAAGGGAAAGGACCCCTAAGGGGTCTACTGCTGCAATGTGAAACTGATGATTTAACACTGATACAACTCCAAATAGGCTGAGGATAAGGAGCATGTTGCTAGCCATGCTTAGATGATGATTAAATACAAATGAAAAAACCTTGGTCAGAGGTCCATGCATCTATAAGCTTGGTCAGAAATCAGGAAACAGGCAGTGATTGGCAATAGAGGCAGACAAGGAAGTAGCAATGAGGTTAGCAAATCTCAACCAGTCTGATTTTGTTTGCTGATTTAAGCATGGGTGGATGGCGCTAGTGATAGGTAGTGGGGAAAGGGCCTTAAGATGTTTTTGTCTTAACTTCACTAACTATTTTCAGGACTATAAACAAGTCTATCTGCTTAAATAATCAATTGTTAAAGAGTTCTCTGTATTCAATTATACAGTAGTTTTCTCTGAAATATTAACACGTTAAACGCAATATATTTTCATGAATGAAATATGATATTAATTGGTCTTGGAGTATTTTATTTTCTAAATTGAACTATGAACTATTCAGTGTTATTTTTCTTCTTCTTCCAAACTAAGGAAAACATTAGATACTCTGTGAATGAACTGCTCAGAAGAACAAGGAATTGACTCTTGCCATTTACCTGTCAATCTTCCACTTTTCAGTCTCTTGCCAAGAAATGAGCACAGAAATTAATTGACTCCTGTCCTTTGCTGTCTCCTCCCCCCTCCCCTTTGTCTTCTTTTCATGGTTACTCAAATTAAAGCAAAGATAAAATTCCTGAGGAAGCTGGCATTAATCAAAGTTTAGTTTAAATTGAATTAAGTGTTTTTTATTTAACTCAGCAGTATTAGTTATTAAAACCAGAAGGTTTTTCCCAGGCAATGTTAAAAAAAAACAAAAAACAATGGCTTACACTGTGGCACAGATTTTATTGAGGAATTAAAAGGATTGTTTTTTATTATTTTGCTGAAATGTGATTTCAGACAAATCCATATAAACAAGAAAAATTACAGAAAACTTGGCAACTAGTTTTCCTTTCAACAGTTCTTGGTAGAATGTTTGGCACTGCAATAAGGACAAGGTGATAGAGATAAGATGGCATCGTTTATGAAGGTTTACTTCTCTATCCAAAAGTATTCTTGCAAGGTGGTTCAGGAAAAGTTTTGTTGAGCAAATAAAGTATGATGAGATAGGATTGTTTTTCCTTGTGGTTTCAAAGTCATTAGGACTCCCCCTTTTCTTTTCCCAGGCTATTTCTGTAGGCTGGTGTAGATTTTTTTGGATAAAATACAAGATTTTCATGATTTATCATACAGCTAGCGAAAGATAAACAGGAGAATTAAAGTATATTTGATAACCCCACTTACTGTTTGGGAAGTCTGGATAAATTGATCTCAGATTAAAAATCACAATGTAACCTTATCCAAAAATTAGCCAAAAATGAAAGCACCAGTTCTCACCATTTTAAGAATATAATTTAGAGATATAACAGGGAAAGATAAATAATTGATGGTACTGAATAGAACAGTTACCTGTGTGCAGAATACCAAACACTCTGTTATTCACTGGGGAACATAACCTGCTTCTTTCCAGCACCAAAATTTCATGTCAGCTAATACATATACTTTATAATAGTACTTACATGTTAATTTTGAGATAACTGACTCTGTGTTTATGTTCTAACAAGTCAGAGGTAGCATAAAATTTGTGAAGTAAATGTGTTTAACATTTCTTATGCCTGTTAGCAGAGATAAATGGTCTTTATTTTATTTTAATTCTCAAATTCAGCTGAGATGCTGGAATTTCAAAAAAAAATCAGAGTGCAAAATTTAAATCTAAAGGAGTTTCTATAAAATTTAAGTGTGTGCATACTTGTATAGAGTACTCTTATGTGGATTCAACAATTGCACAGCTGGAACCATGTTGCCTATTTTCATAGTTGTAGGCAAAATCCGAGTACTAAGGCATGTACTAAAAGATGTGGAGACTCTAGAAAGAGTGCAGAGAAGAGGAACAAAGATGATTAGGGGGTTGGAGACTAAAACATATGAAGAACGGTTGCAGGAACTGGGTATGTCTATTTTAATGAAAAGAAAGACTAAGGGAGACATGATAGCAGTGTTCCAATATCTCAGGGGTTGCCTCAAAGAAGAGGGAGTTTTCCAAGGCACCTGAGGGTAGAACAAGAAGCAATGGGTGGAAACTAATCAAGGAGAGAAGCAACTTAGAACTGAGGAGAAATTTCCTGACAGTTAGAACAATTAATCAGTGGAACAGCTTGCCTCCAGAAGTTGTGAACGCCCCAACACTGGAAGTCTTTAAGAAGATGTTGGATAGCCATTTGTCTGAAACGGTATAGGGTTTCCTGCCTTGGCAGGGGGTTGGACTAGAAGACCTCCAAGGTCCCTTCTAACTCTGCTATTGTATTGTATTGTATTTCATGTAGAAGAAATCCATAAGTATTATTAACCAATTCTTTAACTTTTCTACTCATATCTATATATTATGTGCATAATGTTCTATTGCCATATACCAGAGAATCTTGGATAGCACTTAGAAAATCTGAACTTTGCCAAAATTTCCATCTGTCAATTATGAAAGCCACATTGTTTGGATTTGCAAGCATATTGCACAGATACACTATGACATCCTAGGTCCGTGATGGCGAACATATGGCATGTGTACCACAGGTGGCATGCAGAGCCATTTGTTACGGCATGCAAGACGTTGCCCTGTCAGCTCCAGAGGGCAAAATACAGCCCTACGAGCAAACCAGAAGTCTGTTCTTGAACTTCCGGTTTGCCTGTAGGGCCAGTTTTTCATGCTATTGAGGCTTCAGAGGAAGTCTCTGGAGCCCAGGGAGAGCGAAAAAAGTGTGCCAAAAGCACGGGGAGTGCTGGTCGCATGTGCAAGCGCACAGAGGGGGGAAGCACGTGCATGTGTGGCACACCTGCACACGACCCCCCCCCGGCGCTCCCCCTGCTTTTGGCACGCAATCCAAAAAAGGTTCGCCATCACTGTCCTAAGTACTTGGGAAGAACATGGATATGAAGGCTAAGACCAACTAAAGAACTGGTAGCTGTGATTTCAAATTGTGCATATAATAATATGGTGAAATAGCAACAATGGTGCATTGGCTTGCCGTATAATACATCAGATTTAACCATTGTTAATAAAGGCAAAAAAGTCTGGATACTTGTTGCAGACTTTTGCAACATCCGGTATTCTATATTGCGAACAGCAATGTAGAAGAGAAAGAACTGGAGAAAATCACAAAGTACAAAGACTTGCAAGAAAAAATAATACAACTGTGGCAAAAGAAATCAAAGATAGTACCAATAGTAAGAGGCACCTTGGGTGCAAAACATCTGGAGTACCACTTGGACATTTGGATACCATCAGTCAATTGCCATTTCTACTTCAAACAGTTTATATTCTACAATGATACCTTTAACACCATGAAACAATATCTGCCTATCCCATATCCTTGGGAAGGACTTGATAGGTAAACAATAATGCCAATTCCATTCTAATCATCCAGCTGATTGTGCAAACAACCGTAATAATAATTAGATTTTTATTACACCTTTTAAATGTATTTTATTCATGGTGACCCATTACTACAGCATCCCCAATAGCTACTTAATCTCTAGTTTAATCCAATATCATCATCAAACTGATCAGTCTGTAGTTACTCAAGATTCCTTTTTTCCCCATTTTGAAAGATGACTTCTTGGTCAAGATGTAATTGATCTGTTCCTAGAGATCTAAATGTATTCTTCATAGTGAAATGCTCCCTAGCTATCCATTTGTTTACCTTAGGTTACCACTTTTCCTTTTGCTTAGGTTTATTTGAATGTAATTGCGTACAGTATAACCAATGGTAGCAGAATCAACAACACACATGCGGCAAAACTCATCTCTTTCCTTATTTTAATTGACCTTGTACACAGCATGTGACTTGTATTTTCTATTTAAAAATTTGATCTAATGCTCTTTCAAAAGAGCATTATTCCATTTATACACAGTCTGCATAGCATTTGTGACAGATCTAACTATGAAAAATGCCAGTGAAGCATTACACAAGGAAAAGCTTTTTGTAAACTAGGTGTCTCGTCTCTCCTGCACTCTAACCCTAAATGTCCATGGAGGGAGTGCCAAACAATTTATAGGAGAAGAGGTGTAACCATAACAACCTGAAGTAATCAGTAAGATCTCGGCAAGTTCCAACCCCTGACCACAAAAACATTAATAAAACAAGGCTAAGTCAGATTCACAGTAAATCTTATATTAGGAGAAGATGAAAAACAGTACTTTGAAACATCAAAAATCAACTTTAAGCTGCTTCAGCTATGAATAAGGGCAACATTATGAGCATAACAGTTTGCTTGATTTGTGCCACAGTTAGGGGATATCAGGATGTTCCTCAATGAGCTTAAATGAATATCAGCATGCAAAATAAGAATCCCAAAATGCTGCCTCAAATCTCATTAGGATCAACATGAGACTGTTGAATCAAAACTACTAGGCAGGCTGAGGGATTTTACATAACATTGCTTTTTGTCAGAATCTACTTCAGAAAATTGTTGGAAATAATTACCCTATTATTAATGATGGGACAAAAGGGGAAGTGAACCACACAAGTTAATGGGAACAGTGCAATCCTTATTGTCCAGTGAAGGAGTGTGTTGTAAATGTATTCTAGCACCAGAATACTACTATCAATATTCTGCCTAAATATTTCTGATATCTTTTTTTACTCTAAAGAGGCATTTCCAAAAATTTTATGTCAAGGTATTATGTAAACAACAGAGGCATCTGCAGGATCCACTATTTTTGTTAAGCTGTGCTCCTTTTGTATGTATGTGTGAGATGTCATAATGCACATACAAAAGAAGTGCTGCTTCAGGTATTTGCATATAATAATATGGACACCTCTGCCCAAAATAATTTCAAAGAGAGCAATATGCATATGTATCTTATACAGTTGAAATTCTACTTAGCTTAAATTTCCTCTCCAGATCATCTGAAAAAGGCTACAACCTTAATCTATTGATAACACTTGGTGGCAATTTCGTGTTGCAAGGAAAATGAAGTTTTGGGGACAGAACTTGTTTACTTTGTGGTGTTGCTTGTGTTTTACTATGTGTTGTAATCTTGTGCTCTATATCTGTTTTGCTTATTTCAATTCATGAGTTGTCTACTCAGCTGCAAATGTTATTAGTATTAATAACATTTATCACATGCTATGAAAATATGATACTAAAATGTGTTTTGCTGTGCTGTCGGGTCAATGCATTTCACAGAATGAGTTTAATTACCTGAAGCCAATTTAAGACACTTCCAGATGGCTCTATTTCCATTCCCTAGTTCCTCCAAAGCAATTTGAAGGAGATTACTGATTATCTTTACTCCAGCTGAGATACTGCAAATATGCTAAAGGAAACAGTTCTCTCTAGCTACCAATAGGAAAATGCAAAAGTAATTTAATGAGTGCCATCTTCAAGTGGAAGTTCTAAAGATGCCATCATATTATAAATTCTTAAGCAAGGCATTTTCCCAAAGCCTTTAACTATATTTCAAAAGCAGCTAAGATTTGGTATAGAGAATGATAAATATTAAACCAAATCGATACCCATTAGGGCTGCAGAAACTGGACCTTACTGTAAGAGTATTCCTATACTGCTACTATTTCCATTCTAGGGCTACTATTTCCATTCTAACAGTTCATACAAAAACTATACTACTCTGACCATAGTATAGTTAAATATGACATTAAATCTTGGAGAAAGATTTTTTTTTTAGTTCTGTTCCATGTTTGTCCTGGAATGAGCTGCTTGTTTTCTTTGCCTTCAAATAAAGTGAATAGGAGTATTGTCTGGTTGTATATATAAAAAGATTTTCCACGTAAAATGCTGATGGAAAAAAAAGCAAAGACAACCTATGGAAATTGGATCCAGAAAATGATTAGCAGGAGTATGTTGACAATATAAATCACTATTTTAATTTAAAATTAGAACAAACCTGAACAAACAGAATGGAGTAAAACATATTCACTTCTTGAATCTATTGAAGAATCCAGAACACAAAAGTTTGGTAATCCTGGAGAAGGACACAGAAAAGAAAAGAAAAGAAAAGAAAAAAGTTGTAGCTAGCATAAAAAGACAAATGAAAAAATAGATTGATGATCTGGAGATCCATGTAATTGGCTTGTAGAGTATTTGATAAGAAAATGTAAAAGCAATTTTTGACAGAAGGAAATTTGATCTGGCCAAAATTGTGAACAATTATATCAACAAGAAATTTAAACGATTTTCACCTTTTCTAAAAGAACCCAGATGGAGTTTATAAGCAACCTATAAATCCCATTATAACTAAAGCTGCTCTGAAAAAAAGCATAAATAGCCTAGCCATGCTTATGATCTGGTCCCTCTGTATTACATTAGAATGCTATGGTATTTCTAGATGGAATGAAAATGATTATTTGTTCAAATCATAATTCTGAGAAGCTAATTGGAATTGGGTGTTGCAAGTGTGTTTTATTACCTGAATCATTAAATTATCGTTTTTTTGCTGAACCTGTTTCTGAGCACAATTCAACATATGTTGATATTTAAATTGTAAATGTGTCCTAAACCCACACTTGCAACTTCTTCTAAACATGCTACATTATACTTCTAAATTATTTCCAGTTTGTTTCTTTCTGAACAAAACTTCAAATGATATGTATGTGGGAGGAAGTAACCAGAAAGATAATTTTCTCAGTGATTTTTAAATTTCTCCTCACTGTCTAGTGCCTTGTCATTATTATTAATATTATTATTTTAGTACCAAGGGTTTTGAGAAAGCCATTAAATCAAATAAACATTGATTTTGTTTTATGCTACTTTTACTTCTGTTTCACATACTGCATTTTAAGCTTATTTTATTATGTTCTTTCAAATTAAAATTGTGTGACCTACCTTGATAAATTATATTTAAACATATATACCCATATTAATACATGTCTTGATAAGGAATTTTATTCAGCCTCAGCAAGTAGATATAATAACTGTGCCAAAAATACTTGAAGATTGGGAATACACAGAAAATATATTTCAGTAGCAATGGAGGTAAAAGACAATAAGGAAATGAAAATATTCTCTATTATAATGGGGGAGGGGACAGAAAATAAATAGCTCATTATCTTGATGAGGAAAAAGGGGGAGAGATTCATTACATTGAGCATTGTAGCTTTTGCAGGCATATTGATCTAGAGGTTTAGGCTATTTCCATCTGTCAATTGTAGCATAATTGGGGTCATCTAGCCATTGATGTGTCAGTATATATTCCAGCAATGCAGACAAGCTTTACTGTATATCACCTCAGCAATGATTGGATAATGCTAGAAGATGCTGTGAACAGCTACTGTAGTAGGAAGGTAGCCTCATGCTAAGTACACCTATAGTACATGGGGGACTGCCAGATTGGGAAAGACTGGTGTAAATGCTCTGTCCAATGAAAGAACAACAACAATGGAATGTTGTGCAATTTCCCTAAGGTTATAGAAGAGAGGTTTCAGTGACAAAGAGGGTAAGAACAAAATTGTGGATTTGCAGTGGAAAAGATGTGCCAGTAATTACATGTTCTTGTATAATATATCAATAAATAGAAAACAGTCACATTTTTAATTACTTTCTAGCTCATTTCAACAAACAAGTGAACAAAAAACTGGAAAAAATATTAAGAAAACACGAAAAAGCTTTTTGGGAGAGGACATCTTAGGCATACATTCTTGGATATTCTATGATTGATAAAATTACATACCACATAGAAGACTAAAGGAAGCTTTTCTATTTATCTATCTCAACAAAACAGTCAAAAAATGTCCCAAGCTGCTTTCTATAAAAAAAAAAGCAGTGAGGGACGATGTATACTACCAAAATACCTGCAACTATTTCTAGGCTGATGGTAATTGCATTCTTATTACAATCAGATTTGTAGGGTTCTTTTTTGAGGTCTAACACACCAGGGCAGATTGATGTGATTCATGTAGTTTACAGTAGAGTTTTACCCATTAGAAAATGAAGCTGCTGTTACTTTAATATACTAGCAATATTTTTTCTAGACTAGTCCCAGATTCTCTCTCCTTATTCCCATCCAAACCTGTCTGTGGTATATTTTAAGAGTAAGCACACCTTTTGGGAGGCCAGGTTATGCACTTACAATTGTCAGTGGGACCAGGGATAAAATTAATTTAAATTAATTAAATATAGTTAATATTCCTTTTATTAGTTATTCCTGGTTATTTCTCTTGTTTTTATATATTTTGTAACATTAATTTGAGGAAACTTTTGCAGAACCTCTTGAGACTACACCCTTTTCTTTTGTGTGGGACTGTATGGGGTTCTGGGTCCTAGTATGTATACTTCTTTTCTGTATTAGTCCCTTAATAAAATATTTCTAGCCTTATAGTTGTCTGTCCCTCCCCCACCTCCACCCATCTCAGCAATTACATAAACATTCTTGCCTTTGGGAAATTGTTTCATGCTTAAGATATCCTTGATGAAATATTCTGAATTCTGCTATAGACTTCCTTTATTATTTCAAACTTTTTAACCTCTTGGGCTCAGAAAAGAGACAATTTTATTTTTTGGGGGGGGACTTTCAATTATTACTTCCTTCTCCTTTGTAGGTCTTCACAATAATCGATCTAATTCATTTGTTAAATTAGTTTCCACTAAATGTATTAATATTTAGCTGTTCAGTAACAGGCTGGAAGACGTGAAGTGAACTAAATTCCTTTTTTTGAAGAATAATTTACATTGAAATTCAAATTATGGTAGGGAGATAACTGTAATTGGTTTTGGGGTCCTATTATTTTTAGTTTGTTTTAGAATCCATTGGGCTATGTTTTATCTTCTAGTCTAGGTGAATAATAATATATGTATGAAATTCTCTTTTGAACACTTGCTGTCTGCAGAATGCAGAGGATTTCGGGATTCATGGGACTGAAATCTAGTATGTCACAGAGTAATTCTGCATTCTGTGTGAAAGCATTTAAAAATCTTTCCTAAGTTAAACAAAAGCAGAAGAGAGAGTAGACATAACCAGAAACGTCGTAATATTTGTTTCTTCTACTAAAATTGGCAATAAAATGGTGTCCATGAAGCAGAAACATTTACATGATAGAATCCTTGTTACTTTGTTAAGTTGAGGAGGTGGAAGGCTCAAGGAAAGATTTCCAAGCCAACCTAATTATATAAAGTGAACACAAAAGCCTGGGGTGAATAAGTTGGACATTATGTCAGTTTTCTGCTAATATGTTCTTCCATTTTGTGAGACAGAATGTCTTTTCAAAATATTTGCTCTCTAACCAAGATAAACTTAATTCTGAGAAAATGCTGTGTATCCTGTAAAATGGAAATGAGTGTGACCTGGCTTGAACAATTAGTTGTCCAGCCCTATGCATTTATTATTGTTTCCAAATGGAAAACTCACAAATTCTTTCTTTCTACACAAAAATAAATTCAAAATGAATGTTAATTGTAGGAAAACTTCAGCATTTAAACAACAGAGCTGCACAAGGAAAATAACATTGTTATGGATAGACCTGGCATATATTAAAAGATGTTTGTAGCACAGATAACTTCTAAATTCTTTTGCCATCTGTAGGCTAAATCCAACTTGGCTTGCCACAAAAAAAATCCACTTGGTTTTGGTTCTATCCCTTTCTTTTGGATATGGGGAAGTGGCAAATAAATTGATCCTTGTGGCATTTCTAAAACAACTTTTCAATTGAGTTTCACCCTGCATAATTATGAACTGTAGTATGTTACTTTGTTCCCTTTTCCCCTAAATTTCCATGTCACCTTAATTATTGATTATTATTCTATGTATAAATCCTGGCCATTTCAACTTTTCCTAGCTAATTCTATTCTGTAGTTTACTTCTTAGAGGTGTGACATTTTCAAAAATATTATTTTTGATTATACAATTATTAGGAAAGTTGTTTTATAGTATATTTTTATCAAAATGAATTCTGACTGGCTGAAATAGTTTGCTGCTGATGCATCATGTGATGGAGAGTGTGTTTATATATGTGCGTTTGTGTGTACTAATTTCTTTAAATATGTATAGCCTACCTTTTGGTTCTATTATGTATACGCCTGTAGATCCACAAGGCTCCATCTTTTCCAGGATGAGGTAAGAGAGAAAGTTGACTGCAGAGGAGCAGCTGAAATACTAGCTATGGGCTGTGGGTAATCAGAAGAAAAGCTGAAACTATCTTCCAGAATGTAAACACCCTTATAGCTTAATGGACCTATTTACATTGAAGGAGACCAGGAAATGAAATTTGTTTTGTTGTTCGAAATAAGCCCATGCAGATGGTAAGCAGAACCAGACGAGTCAGTGAGTATGAATGCAATGACTTTTCCTTTGAAAAGTGCTTGATTTTATCAAATTGTTTACTAAACTGTCACAACAAGGCATGAAACCAAGGAACCCTTGTACATGCTCATATTGGCAACATGTTCCTGAAAGTGGGCAGTGATGGAAACATGGCTTAGTTGGCTTCCTGCCCTGGAGTACATGAAATAATCAGTCACATTTCTCTGAAGCTATTGAATGTGGCTTCATACTGTGGGGTAGCTATAGGTGTGGATATAATGGGAATCAGCAGTGACCATAGAAAATGGCTTCTTTAGATTTATATTTCATATAATTTGCAGACAGGTTAGATGGGATTTTCTTGTGGTTCTTGAAAAAATAGATCCTTTCTTGGTTTAATTTGCGTAAACCATGTAGAATTATTTTGCAATGATCCAGACTAAAGAATATCTGCCCTGGGTTTGAGAAAGATGGGAAAACAACTACAGCAGGATCCAAAGCAGTTGCATTTTGCCTTTGAACTGGGAGCTAAGAGTGATTGCAACATATTCTGTCTATCCTTCCCCCACTCCACCCCATCCCGTTTTTTAGTCTCTGCGTGTAGATTTAAAATTAAATTGGTTCTGGTTAGCAAATGAGAACAGGATGGTTAAATTGAATTTTCAAAAGAATGTTGTGAATTCTGTGTGAAAAAAAGAACACTCCCACATGCCTTTGCTCCTCATCTTATTGCCTGCAGTTTGCTTTTACCCATTATTGGTCAATAAGAGTTCTATTGGAGAACTTTTCTTCTTTCCTTTCATTCAATGTTCATCTGGTTTTTCTGCAATCCCATATTTCCAACCATTGTTTAACAATTGTGAGACTTTTCTTTCAAGCTGATTGAGAATAAATGGCAGATGTCAACTGATTGGGCCTCAACTTTTTTATGTTGAATAATATGGCTGAGAAGTAGGCAAAAGTGTGGAGCTGACACTTTTCATCAACTCAAAAACCAAAACACAATTATCTTGCAACTTTGTCCTGGGTCTTGATTGACGATGTTTTGGGAGCTTCATGTATTCATTCATGTATTCCTCAAAGAGGGCATTGCTGCGTTTGTCAGATATCCTTGCTAGGCTTCTCTTCCCCATTCCTTCTTATTCCATGAAGTTTGTCCAGTTTTGTTTTTCTTTGAGTGGCTAAATGTTTTCTCTGTCAGCAACCGGGGAAAAAGAAGACTTTTTAAAATTTTCTTTTGCATTTGGAAATCAGAACGAAATGTTGCAATTATAAACTATGACTAAAAAAATCTGCCCATTGTTCTGAAAATTTGGAATTAACTGATGCAATATAGGTAGCCCTTGAGTTATGACCATAATTGAGCCCAAGATTTATGTTGCTGTGAAACATTTGTTAAGTGAGTTTTGCTCCATTTTGCGACCTTTCTTGCCACAGTTGTTGAGTGAACCTGGCTTCCCCATTGACAGAAAGTCCCAAAAGGGGATCACATGATCCCAGGATATTGCAACCGTCCTAAATATGAACGAGTTGCCAAGCATCCAAATGTTCATCATGTGACCAGGGGGATGTTGCAGTGGTTGTAAGTGTGAAAAATGATCATAAATTACTTTTTTCAGTGTCGTCCTAACTTTGAACAGTCACTAAAAGAACTGCTGTAAATTGTGGACTACCTTTATAAATCCTAAACATGAAGTACTAATCTTCCTTTTTGGAAAATACTAAAGCTATCTAACTTTTTGCTTTGTCAATGCATATTCATTTATTTATTTGTTTATTTATTTATTTATTTGTTTATTATTCGTTTATTTATTTATAACTCTGGGTGGCTTGCAACCAACAGATAAATATTAAAACCACAAGTATAAAGCCAAAACCATAACAAAACCTGGTACCATAGCTAAACTTTCACATGCAGTTCAGATTTTCATCTCCTCAATCTCACCCTATTCCAGCACTTAAGCCAGGTCTTAACTGCTTTTCAAAAGATTAAAAGGTGAAGAACTGCCCAATTACATTGCCAACCTGGAGTCAGTGTTTCACATGTTCTGCCCATACTGAGACTTCCTGATCTCGATATGATTTTCGTGTGAGGACAATGAGATATTCTATGTTTCTAAGTATATTCCATGGCTAAATGTGATCAATACAATTGAGGGCTTTTTAAAATAATTAATGAAGTTCATAGTGACTTCATTTTGTTATTCTTTGGCTTTCCCAATTATTCAGCATGCACCAGCAATATTGTCTTGTGTTCCTAAAGACTTTTTGAATATCTGGTATCTCTTCTTTTATGAGGGTTCTAATCTGCATTAGGGACACGGTGGCTCAGTGGCTAAGACACTGAGCATGTCGATTAGAAAGGTCGGCAGTTCGAATCCCTAGCACCACGTAACAGAGTGAGCTCCCATTACTTGTCCCAGCTTCTGCCAACCTAACAGTTCGAAAGCACGTAAAAATGCAAGTAGAAAAATAGGGACCACTTTTGTGGGAAGGTAACAGCGTTCTGTGCGCCTTTGGTGTTTAGTCATGCTGGCCACATGACCAGGGAGATCCCTTCAGACAGCACTGGCTCTTTGGCTTTGAAACGGAGATGAGCACCGCCCCCTAGAATCAGGAACGACTAGCACATATGTGCAAGGGAAACATTTACCTTTACCTTTTCATCTGCATTAGTTGATATTATTTTTTACCATGTGAAATTAATGATATTGTACCATAGTTTACATGGGTCTCCTTTTTGGGGTATTGAAATGTGGATCAGTGTCTTCCAATCTCTTTGCTTCTGTGTCATTCTCCAGATTTACTAGTACAGTTTAGTTAGAACCTTTATTGATTTTCCTTCTTGTTTGCCATATTTATGAGTCTTTCCTCAGTTCCTCTAACCTTCCAAAGAACTAGAGTGTTGATCTAATTCCATCTTCTCATAGTAGAGGTTCTTTTAAATAGTAATTATTGTCTAAGAGATCTTGGAGGTAACCCCTCTGTTATACAGTAGTTCAGTATATGCCTGCTTTTCTTTAATCTTCATTGAATCAGTTATTTTCTATCTTTTAGAATATCAATTTGAGGTTGGAACTTCCTTTAGAGATCTTTTGGAAAACATTCTTTGTTTTTCCACATCATTTCCATCTTATGTGTCTTTATAAAAATTGTTATAACCCTGCTTCTTGACTTTCCTCACAACTCTAAAATTTTTGTTGTGTTCCTTCCAGAATTTTTTTTGTCTTTCTTTGCTTTTCCTTTTTTCATTTCTTAACAAAATCCAATTTGTTCTGACATTCAGTTTGATTTCTTCTGTTTCTTTATTTTTGTTAATCCATTTTGACATTCATCCTTCAAACAACAACAATAACAATAATAACAAAAATAGATAATATCAGTGTTTAGTCTCTCTGGCAGCTATAGCAAAAATTACCATGAAGGCACAGAGCCCAGCAGTCAGATGGGAAGAGGCAAGTCTGCAGTATGCAAATTGGAAAATTGCTTTAATGTGAACTGGAATGTCAGCATGGGATGTATTCTGCCAGTTTGGGATGGAAAACACAAATTTCATCCTGTAATTCAGTTCCTTTCAACAGCAGGCTATCCTGAGATAGAAACTCAGTTGGCAGGACATTTCCTTGGCAATGGGTATTGGGTGTCTTTCTGCCATGGCAATCAAGGAGTGTGAATGAATGCTCTGTTAGGTTCAAGAGGACATCAGTAGTTTCCTGTTGAAAATTATACAGGCACCTTCATCCACAATCAAATCATGGGAAGGGCAGCCTTATTTAGCACTGACCTGACATTCCAAAACACCCAGAGCCACTAAGGATCCATTTACAGACTACAGAGGGCAAATGCTTTCAAACAATGCTTTCAGTATCTTCTAATATGGCCCACCCTCAGATTTCTGCCATATTATCTCTGCCTATCATAATTACAATAACTTCACCTTCTTTCTCCTGCATACACTCCCATCCCCAATTCTGCTTTGGACCCAATTATTTAAATGTTATTATTATAATTTTTATTGTCTTATTGCCTTAATTGAAAAAAATAAGACTACAAAATATTGGTCGCAAAGGTATGGTAGCTGCTTGTCTGGTTGAATTCTAAAGTTTAAAGTTCTTTATTTTCTATTGCTTTGCCTATTTTGTGGTACCACAGTTCTTGCTTGCAGGTAAATGATATTTCTTTTTTTTTCTTTTTTTCGTTAACGATGCATTTATTTCCATTTCATTCCATACCATCACATGTATACTGTGCATAACCGGGGCATATAACATTGAATAATAAACACAGCCCTCGCTTTTATAAACAATACCCCCCAAAATACAAACCCAATATACCACCTTGACCCACCATACACCCTCTTTCACCCCCCTCCAACTTTCGTTCTTCCTTCCGACATTCCCCTCTACCTACTTCCCCTCCCCCTCTAACACTCCTTTCTCCCAATACCTTCCCTCCCTTCCTTCTCCTCCTGCCTCCAATCCTCTCTCCCACCCTCTCTACCCCTCTTTCTTCTTTCGCTCTACTCCTCTCTTCGGTGTATTTGTATTATCTATCAATATGTTCAGCTTGTCCTGTTCTTACCCTAACATTAAGAAGCCACAGTATACAAGTGCAATCATGTACTTTAAGATCTATTATATTTCCCCCCTCCCCCCCTCCCCCTAAAACCCCACCTCTCTTCCCTCCTCCCGACTTCCCAGAGCCCGTACACGGTATAACTTTTTAACAAACACAGTCTAAAGTATCTTAAAACAACTCAGCTTCTTACTGTTACCCAAACTTTAAACAGTTTAACTTATTGCTAATCTTAAGCATAGGCTATCTGGAGTCTCTTAGTCCCATAATCAATCCATTTTTTCCAGTCTCGTTTATATCTCTCGTTTGAATGTTCTTTAAGATATGCTGAAATTTTTGCCATCTCGGCTAAGTTTATAACTTTCAAAGTCCATTCTTGAGTTGTAGGCACGTCTTCCTTCTTCCAATATTGCGCCACCAACAGTCTTGCTGCCGTTATTAAATACAGAACCAAGTTAATCTCCACCGCTGTAAAGTCAGTACATATACCTAATAAAAACAACTGAGGGGTGAATTTTATCCTTCTTTTGAAGATATTTTGCATGATCCACCATATTTTTATCCAAAATGCCTTAACCTTACGACATGTCCACCATATATGAAAATATGTAGCGTCAAGAGAACCACATCTCCAACATTCGGTTGTACATACATAGAAGCGAGCTTTTTGGGATCTAAATGCCATCTATAAAACATCTTATAAAAATTTTCTCTCAAATTTTGTGCTTGTGTAAATTTCACATTTCTTACCCATATTCTTTCCCATGTGTCCAGCATTATTGGTTCCTCAATATTCTGAGCCCATTTTATCATACAGTCTTTAATCAGTTCCGTTTTGGAATCCATCTGTATTAGAACATTATATATCCTCTTTATATGCATTAAGCTTTGATCTCTTATTTGTTTAAACAGATTGTCCTCAACTTTAACAAAGCCAGTTTTTTTATCTATTTTCCACCTAGCCTGTAATTGGCCATACTGAAACCATGTTTGAACTACCTTCTCCTCTTTAAGTACCTCTAAAGATTTTAATTGTAACACCCCCCTTTCTGAAGTGAGAAGTTGTCTGTAAGTGGTTCTATCATGTTTTTGTTCTATATTCATATTTTGAATTGCATGTCTAGGAATTGCCCACATGGGCAACTTATCGTTTAGTTTGTGTTGATATTTTTTCCAGACCCGCAATAAAGCATTTCTTAAAATATGGTTTTTAAAATTCTTATCCAATTTTTTGTTAAATAACAGGTAAGCATGCCAACCATATAACAAATCATGTCCCTCAATATTCAATATTCTATCATTGGTTAAGTGGATCCAATCACTAATTGCAGATAATGCCACTGCATCATAATATAATTTTAAGTTAGGTAACTTCAATCCTCCTCTTTCACGTACATCCTGCATTATTTTCATCTTTACCCTCGGCTTCTTTCCTGCCCATACAAATTTGTTGATACCCTTCTGCCATTCTAGAAGGTTCGCATCTCTTTTAAGTATTGGTAACATTTGAAAAAGAAATAAAAATTTTGGTAAGATGTTCATTTTCACTGCCGCTATCCTACCCAACAAAGATAAATGCAGTTTCTCCCACTTATTCATCTCCGTCTGTATACTATGCCAAAGTGGTTCATA
Source organism: Thamnophis sirtalis (assembly GCF_051295495.1). Taxonomy (NCBI): domain Eukaryota; kingdom Metazoa; phylum Chordata; class Lepidosauria; order Squamata; family Natricidae; genus Thamnophis; species Thamnophis sirtalis. The sequence continues at coordinate 44,050,411 of NW_028261391.1, forward strand.
ATTATGCTTATATAATTTCCCATTTGAAGTTAAAATATTAACTCCAAGATATTTGACTTTTTTAACTACCTCACATCCTAGCATCACTCTTAATTCTTCCTTTTGTTTAGTATTCATATTTACGGCTAATATTTTGGTTTTTCCTAAATTTATTTTAAAGCCAGAGACTTGGCCATATTGATTAATCGTATTCATTAAAACCGTGCTGGATTCCTGCGGTTGTTCCAATATTATGACCAAATCATCGGCAAAGGCGCGGATATTTCTTGTAGATATCCCAATGCACCATTATTGCTTCTTTGTCATGCCATTGCCATTTTTTGTACTGTAGGCAGACTGTACAATCTTCTAGCTAATTAGGGATAACTAGTTTAATAATATTCTTAATAAGAATAACCTGTTTCTTCAGGTTATTATTATTTTAACTTATATACCTCTCAATTCCCAGTGCAAATTTGGAAAATATAATTTAGCCTCATATTAATAGTGCTGAAATAGCATATGGTGCTTGTATATGACTTTTAGTGGGATTGGCACAAGGATGATGCAACTAATCTCATCCTTCTCAATCTCTCAGGAGATTTCAATACTATTAATCATGATATTCCAACTGCAAGGAATGGGCATGGGAGGCATGGTGTTATGGTGTCTCTTGCTTTTTTAGAAGATGTCTCAATCAGTATTGGTGATGGGGATGTTACTGTAGGTTCCTCAGGACTGGACACTTTGATATCTCATTTAAATAATTATCCGAATCTGCTAAATGAAGGCATCTGATAACATGGGATCTAGTACCATCAACATGCCAATATTGTCAATATCTTGACTTAAGACCAACCAACCAATGCTATCAAGATGTGTTGCAATGCCTGGGGGCTTTGAGCATCTGAATGACTTGCTTCCAGGGATTTTCCAACTCTGGTTCTGCATTGAATTGCACTTCCCCTTGATGTACAGTTTTGGAATCCTTGTTCTTGAAGAACTGGTGACTTGTGTGCTACTTGTATCCATTCCTGCATCTGTATTCATAGAGTCATCCAATTTCTTTTATGTTTGATCTGGCTTGGTCAAAGTATTTACAGTTTTTCCAAGTGAAATTATGATTGAATTTAGTCTGTTGTAAGATTATGAGGTTTTCATTCTGTATTCCTGTTATCAGTTGATATTCATTAATGTGTTCTCCAATTTTTGTTGTTTGTTATTTATGGTAGTTTTCACAATTCTTATAGTATACATGTATTTTGTTTTGTTTTTTGCTGTTGGGTTTTGATTTTGCTTAGGATACCTTCAATAGATTTGTTGTCTTGATTACCATAATGCCTAGGGCTTGTAGTTACCAGTAGGTAAATTCAAGAATGTTTTTGATATATGGTAATAGTTGTAGAAGCTTTTTCATGGGTTGTGGAGATTGCATAGATATTGATTGAAAGCCAACAATCTCAATGGTCCAGTGGTTAAGACACTAGAATAGAAAGTGGAAGATTGTGAGTGTTCCAGTCCCACCTTAGGCATGAAAGCCAGATGGGTGACATTGGGCCAGTCACTCTCTCTCAGCCCAATTCACCTCACAAAGTTGTTGTTGTGAAGACAATAGCAGGAAGAAGTGTGTTGGATATGTTTGCTGTCTTGAGTTATTTGTAAAAAAACAAGGCAGGATAAATAAACAATTTTAATTTGCCATTGTTTTCTCTGCTGATGAGTATGTCCAGGAAGAGCAGTCTGTTGTTGTTCTCTTCTTCGCTTGTGAACCTGATTCCATGGAAAATGTTGTTGCTAGTTTTATATATATTCTCTACTTAATCTTTTTTAGATAATGACAAAGGCAACATTCACATAATAGATCCCTATTTTAGCTTATATCAGTGGGAGTACTATTATTTTCAAACATTGCATTATTGTCTTTGCTATGAATCCCATGGTTGTCCTCCTGTCTTGTTTGTATATTTGTTCATCAAATTGGAGGTAGATGGTGAGGCAGAGGTCTATATGTGAAGATATTTTGGAACTTAGTGTTATATGTATTTCTTATGCTTATATTCATTTTTGTTAGCTTCAGTTTTTAATAAAACCAAATCATTAGTTTTGCCTGTAAAGAGACTGTTTCATATTTCCAAACTTGTAGACGTTTCCACAGCTGACAGTATAGTAATATGGTTTTTATCTATTTATAACATTTATATGTTCTATATCCATCTTCTAACCAACTTAGGCAGCTCCCAATCAAAAGTTAAAATAACATATAAAACCATATTAAAATAATAAAACTAAACATATTAAAACATTAAAAACAACAAAAATCTGGCACAAAGTCAAAATTCTGATGTGCAGCCATCTAATCTTATCCCAGCCTTTGGGTCTTCAAAGCTTTACAGAAGGCTAGGATGGTAAAGAAGTGCCTAACTTCAGGGGGCTGTGTGTTCAATTGGGCAGGGGCTCCCACAGAAAAAAAACATGTTCCATCTGTTGGCAATATTTATGATAAGAGACTAGTAGCATGTCCATTCTATCTGACCTGGTAGTATGGGCAGATGTCCTTAGAGAAAGGCGGTTCTGCAGATAACCTGCCCCTGTGCCATACAGTGCTTTAAAGGTGATGACCAGCACCTTGAATTGCTCCCAGAAAGAAACTGGATGCCCTTGCATCTCATGCAACAGGCAAACCTTCTATGTGTGCTGCTGCATTCTGGATAGTTGAAATTTCAGAGTGGTTTTCAAGGAAAGCCCCTTGTAGAGTGCATTGCACTAATCCAAACAGGAAGTGACCAAGGCATGAGTAGACTGTGAGCAAGGCCTCCTAGTCCAAGAAAAAGTGCAAATAATGTACTAGATGAACCTTTGCAAAGCCCCCCCACAACCATTGCTGCCATCTGTCACTCAAGCAGGAGCCATGAGTCCAGGAGAACCCCCAAACTTGGCACCAGCTCAATCTGAGAAAATGTCACCTGGTCCAGAATGAAGTATTATCTCAGCCTCTGGGGCAAAAAACTCATAGCCATTCTGGCTTAACAGGTTGAGTCAAAGCCAGTTCCTCTCCATCCAGATCATTACAGCCTCCAGGCACTCAGCCAACACTGCCATATCGCTAGATGATGTGCTCTAGCAATTATCTTCTTTATTAACATTAAGCAATTTTTTTGCAGATTGCACTCATTTTTAATGGATCAAACCATGAACATACAATTAATAAGCTAGTCCTGCTTTGTTGTTCATGCAATATTTTATTGATTTTATTATATTTTTTATTGTGTAAGCCACACAGAGTTGTTGTGGATGACATACAGATAATAATAATAATAATAATAATAATAATAATAATAATAATAATAATAATAATTCAACGACTATGGCACAAACCAGCAGTGATAATTCCAATGGTAATTGGCACACTGGGTGCTATACCAAAAGCACTGGAATTACATTTAAAACAGTTAAAATTGACAAAATCACCATCAGTCAAATGCAAAAAGCCGCACTGCTTGGATCTGCACGCATATTACGAAAATACGTTACGACATCCTAGGCCCCTGGGTGGGCCCCGACTAGTAACCAATGCCAAATCCGGCGAAACAACGGGCCGCTGTGATACAATTGTATAATAATAATAATAATAATAATAAGAAAAACATGCACTGGCTGATTATTTAAAAGAAAGTCAAGAATATCTATTAATCGAAGTAAAGAACAAAAATCTACTGAAGGCCCAACAGACGAAACAAGAATACAGAAAAGATGTGATAAAATCAAGAATGGAGAGTTGGCAGAACAAAGCACTGCATGGCCAATTTCTGGAAAAAATAAAAGATAAAGTGGACAGTGAACAAACTTGGTTATGGTTAACAACAGGTACATTAAAGAAAGAAACAGAGTCACTAATCCTGGCTGCGCAAGAACAAGCTATCCGCACAAATGCCATTAAGGCCAAAATCGAAAAATCCTCTGATGATGCCAAATGCAGACTTTGCAAAGAAGCTGATGAAACTGTTGATCACATACTCAGCTGCTGTAAAAAAATCACACAGCGTGATTATAAATTGCGGCACAATTCAGTAGCGCAAATGATCCATTGGAATTTGTGCAAAAATTTTAATATTAAAACAGCAACAAACTGGTGGGAACATCAGCCTGAAAAAGTCACCGAAAATGAGATGGTCAAGATCTTGTGGGATTTCCGTATACAAACAGACAAAATACTGGCGCATAATACACCAGACATCACACTGGTTGAGAAAAACAAGGTTACAATCATAGATATTGCAATACCAGGTGATAGCAGGGTCGCCGAGAAGGAACATGAAAAAATCGCAAAATACCAGGACTTAAAAATCGAAATTCAACGACTATGGCACAAACCAGCAGTGGTAATTCCAGTGGTAATTGGCACACTGGGTGCTATTCCAAAAGCATTGGAATTACATTTAAAATAGTTAAAAATTGACAAAATCACCATCAGTCAAATGCAAAAAGCCGCACTGCTTGGATCTGCACGCATATTACGAAAATATGTTACGACGTCCTAGGCCCCTGGGTGGGGCCCGACTAGTAACCAATGCCAAATCCGGCGAAACAACTGGCCGCCGTGGTACAATTGTATAACAATAATAATAATAATGGACATCCGTCGACAAGTGGGCTACAAGTGGACCAGCCAACAAAACGACAAAAATATAGTGCAGATGAAAACCGCACCATAATGGCCTGTTACTACAAGTCAGAGCCAAAAAAAAGAGGTTACTTAAAGCGAATGTATGAATTATGGAAACAACAATATCCAGATTCAAATGTTAGTGAACAATGACTAGCAGATCAAAGGCGATTTATTATATGGAATAAAGTGTTTAGTGAAGTTGAACTTGAAGAAATTCAGGCAAATTGCAAAACCAAAAAAACAATATCACAAGCTGAAATAACTGATATTCAAGACACAACTAAAGACATTATAGTAGAACTCCCAGAAGAAGCTCTCGGGGAGGAAATAACACCACCACCACTAGTACCAGTTATGACTGAACCAACTGATGAACTAACTCAAAAACAAAAAGAATTGAAGGATAAGATCATGGAGCATTTTCTGCTTAATGAGGAAAGGCAATGTTTACCATCACTAAAAACTGTGCCTAAGAAAATTTTGGCCCCTATCATGAAAATGGTTAATGCAGTGTTTTCAACAATTGAATCGGGATCCATCTTGGAAACAAACCAGTTAATGTACAGCACAGCTGTAATAGTCACTAATGAACTAGGCATTAAAATCAAAGTACCTAGTCACACAACAGAAAAAGCATCAAAGCCAAATTGGAAAATCCGATTAGAACAAAAAGTCAAAAAATTAAGGGCAGATGCTAGTAACTTAAAGAACATGCATGAGCAACGGCTTAAAAACAGCAAAATCATAGATTGGCTAATCAGAAGATATAGATTGGATATAAGAAACATCAATGAAGCTGTAGAGATTGTAAAACAGCAGATAACAGCAACAGCTAGAAAAATTGAAAGATATGAGGCACGAATCATCCAATATAAACAAAATCAGCAATTTTGATCAGACCAATGGCGTTTTTTATCAAAGTCTTAATGTGAATGGTGATACCAAAAGTGAAAAACCAGAAAAGCAGGCCGCAGTTGAATTCTGGAAAGAATTGTGGGAAAATGCAAAGGACTACAATAAGGAAGCAAAGTGGATACATGACTTTGAGAAAAGCATTGGCAACAAACAAATGCAAGTATTAGAAATAACAACTGAGATGGTCAAAAATCGAGTAAAAAAGGTAAAGAATTGGACATCACCTGGAAAGGACCAATTACATGGTTTCTGGCTCAAATATCTGACCAGTTTACATGCAATATTGGCCAGGCAACTGAATGAAATTTTACAAAAGGGCCAAATTGATGAATGGTTGACAACTGGAAAAACATACTTGATTCAGAAAGATGCAACTAAAGGAACAACACCTGAAAACTACAGACCAATAACATGCTTGCCAACAACCTTCAAATTACTCACAGGCATTATTGCAGATAACATGATGGATTATTTGGAAACAAACAACATCTTGCCAGTAGAGCAAAAAGGCAACAAAAGAAGGAGCAGGGGTACAAAAGACCAGCTCCTAATTGATAAAATGATATTAGAAAATTGTAAGAACAGAAAAATGAACTTGAATAAAGTCTGGATTGATTACAAAAAAGGCATTTGACTCACTGCCATATAGTTGGATCATAAAATGCTTAGAAACAACTGGCCTTAGCAAAAATATTACATCCTTTACTGAAAAGGCGATGAAACAATGGAGAACTGAGTTGGCAGTAGGGAATGAGATCTACGGAATGGTTAATATCAAGCGAGGAATTTTCCAGGGTGATTCATTTTCACCTCTTCTCTTCATCATCGCAATGATCCCACTTTCAGTAATCTTTAAAAAAAATGAAATTAGGCTACCAAACAGCCAAAGAAGCTGAAAAAATTTCGCATTTACTATATATGGATGATTTGAAACTCTATGGAAAGTCAGAAATAGAAATCCAATCATTGACAAACACAGTCCGCGTATTCAGCACCGATATTTCAATGCAGTTTGGCATGGAAAAATGCGCCACTGTATCCATAAAAAGGGGCAAAATCACTGCATGTGAGGGAATTGAAATGCCCAATGGCCAACTAATTAAATGCAATGAAAATGAAGCCTACAAATACTTAGGCATTCTGCAGTTGGATAACATCAAGCATGGAGAAGTAAAAACTATTGTCAGGCGAGAGTACACCAACAGAGTTAGGAAAATTTTGAAATCTAAATTGAATGGTGGAAATACAATCAAGGCCATAAATACCTGGGCAATACCAGTTATAAGATACACAGCTGGTATAGTTAACTGGACACAAGTTGATTTGGACATTTTGGATCGAAAGACCAGGAAACTAATAACAATGCACTACAGTTTACATTCACGTGGTGATACTGATAGACTGTACCTGCCCCGAAAATCAGGTGGCAGAGGATTATTACAAGTGAAGCAAACAGTTGAAGAAGAAAAACATGCACTGACTAATTATTTAAAAGAAAGTCAAGAACATCTATTAATCGAAGTAAAGAACAAAAATCTACTGAAGGCCCAACAGACGAAACAAGAATACAGAAAAGATGTGATAAAATCAAGAATGGAGAGTTGGCAGAACAAAGCACTGCATGGCCAATTTCTGGAAAAAATAAAAGATAAAGTGGACAGTGAACAAACTTGGTTATGATTAACAACAGGTACATTAAAGAAAGAAACAGAGTCACTAATCCTGGCTGCGCAAGAACAAGCTATCCACACAAATGCCATTAAGGCCAAAATCGAAAAATCCTCTGATGATGCCAAATGCAGACTTCGCAAAGAAGCTGATGAAACTGTTGATCACATACTCAGCTGCTGTAAAAAAATCGCACAGCGTGATTATAAATTGCGGCACAATTCAGTAGCACAAATGATCCATTGGAATTTGTGCAAAAATTATAATATTAAAACAGCAACAAACTGGTGGGAACATCAGCCTGAAAAAGTCACCGAAAATGAGATGGCCAAGATCTTGTGGGATTTCCGTATACAAACGGACAAAATACTGGCGCATAATACACCAGACATCACACTGGTTAAGAAAAATAAGGTCACAATCATAGACATCGCAATACCAGGTGATAGCAGGGTCGTCGAGAAGGAACATGAAAAAATAGCAAAATACCAGGATTTAAAAATCGAAATTCAACGACTATGGCACAAACCAGCAGTGGTAATTCCAGTGGTAATTGGCACACTGGGTGCTATTCCAAAAGCACTGGAATTACATTTAAACCAGTTAAAATTGACAAAATCACCATCAGTCAAATGCAAAAAGCCACACTTCTTGGATCTGCACGCATATTATGTAAATATGTTACGACATCCTAGGCCCCTGGGTGGGCCCCGACTAGTAACCAATGCCAAATCCGGCGAAACAACGGGCCGCTGTGATACAATTGTATAATAATAATAATAATAATAATAATAAGAATAAGAAAAACATGCACTGGCTGATTATTTAAAAGAAAGTCAAGAATATCTATTAATCGAAGTAAAGAACAAAAATCTACTGAAGGCCCAACAGACGAAACAAGAATACAGAAAAGATGTGATAAAATCAAGAATGGAGAGTTGGCAGAACAAAGCACTGCATGGCCAATTTCTGGAAAAAATAAAAGATAAAGTGGACAGTGAACAAACTTGGTTATGGTTAACAACAGGTACATTAAAGAAAGAAACAGAGTCACTAATCCTGGCTGCGCAAGAACAAGCTATCCACACAAATGCCATTAAGGCCAAAATCGAAAAATCCTCTGATGATGCCAAATGCAGACTTCGCAAAGAAGCTGATGAAACTGTTGATCACATACTCAGCTGCTGTAAAAAAATCGCACAGCGTGATTATAAATTGCGGCACAATTCAGTAGCACAAATGATCCATTGGAATTTGTGCAAAAATTATAATATTAAAACAGCAACAAACTGGTGGGAACATCAGCCTGAAAAAGTCACCGAAAATGAGATGGCCAAGATCTTGTGGGATTTCCGTATACAAACGGACAAAATACTGGCGCATAATACACCAGACATCACACTGGTTAAGAAAAATAAGGTCACAATCATAGACATCGCAATACCAGGTGATAGCAGGGTCGTCGAGAAGGAACATGAAAAAATAGCAAAATACCAGGATTTAAAAATCGAAATTCAACGACTATGGCACAAACCAGCAGTGGTAATTCCAGTGGTAATTGGCACACTGGGTGCTATTCCAAAAGCACTGGAATTACATTTAAACCAGTTAAAATTGACAAAATCACCATCAGTCAAATGCAAAAAGCCACACTTCTTGGATCTGCACGCATATTATGTAAATATGTTACGACATCCTAGGCCCCTGGGTGGGGCCCGACTAGTAACCAATGCCAAATCCGGCGAAACAACTGGCCGCTGTGATACAATTGTATAATAATAATAATGTGGTTAATCTTTGGTGAGATTCACAGCCTTTGGGGCTGGTTGGTAGCTCAACAGCTCGAGTCCTAACCAAGGACCTAGGAACAGTTAAGGTAACGTTGGAGGATATAAGCTGTTCCAAGTAGGGTGGTTTTTTTGTAGAATCAGAATGTTCAAGTCTGATAAATTTAAAATTTCCAAATAGCAAGGTAGCCTTTGGGGTATTGCTTCAAGGGCTCCAATTACAATTGGGACAACACACGCTCAACTTCAATTTGCAAGTCCCTGTACTTTGTGATTTTTTCTTGCTGTTTATCTTCAATTCATGCATCTCCAGGTATTGCAATGTCAATGAACTATACTTTTTTCTTTTCAACTATTGTTATGTCAGGTGTGCTGCGGGCCAAGTGCCTATCAGTCTGAATTCTGAAGTCCCACAAGATCTTGACTTTCTCATTCTCTAAAACCTTCTGAGCCTGATGTTCCCAGTGGTTTTTGCTGTACTCAAATCCAAACCTTTGGCACAATTTCCAGTGAATGATCTTAGCAACACAGTCATGGCATTGTAGATAGTCAGTTTGTGAAATTTTGCTGCACCCACTGATCAAGTGGTCGACTGTCTTGTCTTTCTCATTACAGAGGCGACATTTGCTATTGGTGGTAGCATGTTGAATTTTTGCCTTCATGCAGTTTGTGGCTAAGGCTTGTTCTTGAACTGCCAAAATAAAGCCTTCTGTTTCTTTTTTCAATGCTCCTGATCTTATACAATACAATAGCAGAGTTGGAAGGGACCTTGGAGGTCTTCTAGTCCAATCCCCTGCCTAGGCAGGAAACCCTATACCATTTCAGACAAATGACTTCCAGTGTTGGGGCATTCACAACTTCTGGAGGCAAGTTGTTCCACTGATTAATTGTTCTAATTGTCAGGAAATTTCTCCTCAGTTCTAAGTTGCTTCTCTCCTTGATTAATTTCCACCCATTGCTTCTTGTTCTACCCTCAGGTGCCTTGGAAAATAGTTTGATTCTCTCTTCTTTGTGGCAACCCCTGAGATATTGGAACACTGCTATCATGTCTCCCTTAGTTTTTCTTTTCATTAAACTAGACATACCCAGTTCCTGCAACCGTTCTTCATATGTTTTAGTCTCCAGTCCCCTAATCATCTTTGTTGCTCTTCTCTGCACTCTTTCTAGAGTCTCCACATCTTTTCTACATCGTGGTGACCAAAACTGAATGCAGTATTCCAAGTGTGGCCTTACCAAGGCATTATAAAGTGGTATTAACACTTCACGTGATCTTGATTCTATCCCTCTATTTATGCAGCCTAGAACTGTGTTGGCTTTTTTGGCAGCTGCTGCACACTTCTAGCTCATATTTAAATGGTTGTCCACTAGGACTCCAAGATCCCTTTCACAGTTACTACTGTTGAGCAAGGTACCACCTGTACTGTACCTGTGCATTTCATTTTTGTTGCCTAAATGTAGAACCTTACTCTTTTCACCATTGAATTTCATTTTATTAGATAAGGCCCAATGTTCAAGTTTGTCAAGATCCTTCTGTATCTTTAGCCTACCTTCTGTTGGCTATTCCTGCCAGCTTGGTGTCATCTGCAAATTTGATGAGTTCCCCATTTATTCCCTCATCCAAATCATTGATGAAGATGTTGAAGAGTACTAGGCCCAAAACAGAGCCTTGGGGTACTCCACTGCATACTTCCCTCCATGTAGATGCAGTTCCATTGGGGACCAGTTCCAAGTTAGCTTTTGGTCAGCTTTGCCTTCAATACTTTTCAAGTATTGGCTATGCATAGCTTTGTTTTTCCAATTTTCAGCTCGCTTCTCAATTACTTTTTTCCTGTAGTCAGCTTTTGACTTAGTCGTCTTTAAAAGTCCTCCTTTATTTACTTCCTTAATCATTGGTTCTTCACTTTTCTGGATGTAATCATTCAAGCTGCGTTTTTCTTCTTCCACAGTCTGTTTTACTTGTAGAAATCCTCGACCACCCTCTGCTCTTGGTAGATATAATCGGTCAACATCACTTTTAGGGTGCAAAGCATGACTCATTGTCATAAGCTTCCTTGTTTTTCTGTTCAAATTGTCCAACTCCATCTGGGTCCAGTTAGTTATTCCAGCAGAGTATCGAATCACAGGTATAGCCCAGGTATTTATGGCTTTTATGATGTTTCCTCCACTCAATTTGGACTTTAATATCTTGCGAATTTGTTGAATGTACTTGGCTGAAGTTAATTCCTTGACTTTATTATGCATTAAGTCAGAGGCCTCTAAAATCCCCAAGTACTTGTAGCCTTCTTCTGGTTTTACTGCCTTTATCATTTCTTCATTCTCAAATTCTATTCCATCATCTTCTATGACCTTGCCTGCTTTGGTTGCCATTGTTGCACATTTGTCAATTCCAAATTGCATACCAATGTCTTGGCTAAATTCATTTGTGCTTTCAATTAATAAATTCAGTTCAGCTTTTGTTTTACCAATCAGCTTCAAATCATCCATGTACACCAGGTGCGAAATTTTCAGTCCTTTCTTTACAAGTTTGTATCCATAGTTCATCTTCTTCAAAATGATTGTCAGTGGTAGCATTGAGAGTATAAAAAGTATGGGTGTATTATTATTGTTGTTGTTGTTGTTGTTGAAGTTGTAGTAGTAGTAGTAGTAGTAGTAGTAGTAGTAGTAGTAGTAGTAAGTTAGTTAGTTAGTTACAGTCAAGCAGATGATTAGAATGCATTTGGCATATTTATCCACCTATCAAGTCCTTTCCAAAGACTTGGGGTAGGCAGATGTCTGATGATGTTAAAGGTAATTGTCACAGGATGTAAGTTGTTCCAAGTAAAGCTGCCTGATAGTGATTTTGTTAATGCTAATGGTGTTCAAGTGGTCCAGATGTTTTGGAATTGCACCCAAGGGGCCTATTAATATTGGTACTACCATTGCTTTCTTTTGCCACAGTTATTCTTCTCTGTTAGCACTCCTCCTCCTTATATTTTAGTTTAGAGAGTCTATTGTTTATTAGAACAAAAATCAACCTTATATTTTTTTCACCAGTAGCATCCAAAAACGTCTAGCTGCTTTTAATGCTAGAAATAAATTTTAATTCTAAATAAATTAGAATGAAATAAATGCTAGGATTTTAAATATTCCCAACAGCAAGCCAACCAGTATTGACCATAATTTAGTGGCATCCACAACACAATTGTGATGTCCTGCCACAAACACTGTCTCTTTGAGGCATGTGTGTACAATATCATGACACATGTAGAAAAGAGATGGGCTATGCACATATTGCTATAATGCTGCTTTCAACGTTCTAATTTCCCATACTTCCCTCTGTTGATGCTAGTTACATTTGCAATCTTATTTTTGTTTAAAAAAATAATATACTGTATATTATTAGATAAGCCCAATGTTACAAAAAGTCAGGAAAATTAAAGTGTCAATTTACACATGGGAGACAAAAACTAGGACTTTGCCCATTCTACAGAAAATATAATTGTTACTGTATATATTTGTCTAAAGCATCTAAATGGAACTAACATATGCATTCTTTTAAAATATGTTTTACTCATTAGTTTGTACTTGTTTTTACCTTTATTCATCCCTATATACAATTTCTTGATGCATTCCACATTGCATCATAATTCATGAGGAAATAATCAGAGTTGTCATCGCTTAAGCAGAGCCACTACAGCAATTTCAAGATTTTCAGACTGAAGTTCTAAAATATTCACTAGCAATATAATACTAGTTTGAAATTCTTTAATGAAATCAGATTGTGCAGACTGTATTATTTTTGGTAGCAGGTTTTTCAACCTATGTGCTAAATTTGTAATTAGAATGTTTGTTACATGTAAAAAAGATACTGAATGATATCTCACACAATCTATAGTGTTTGCCCAGTTTCAAAATTCCATTATATAGGCTTTGTAAAATGATAAGGGAAGAACTCCATATCTCTAATAATATAGGGGCCAAGCTATCTTTATATTTTCCACCATTCTATTGGATACTCATCTGGCTCAAATTTAATATAATTGATTTCTGTAGAGAACTATGGTACCTTCAAATCCTCAGTCTTATATCCTTAGATGATATCATTTTATCTGTGGTGGAATCTACAGCTGACATGGGAGATGTAATTCATATTTGTCATGGTGATACACAGATATTTTATTTTCTTCTCAATCTTAACACTTGTGTTACTTCATCAATTCTCTTTGAGCATCTGTTTTCATGTTTTTGTTAATATCTTGTTTGTTGATCATAAAACATGCTAATGTACCACATTCTTTTAGTTTTCCGATTAATATTTCAATTCCCTTAAAGGATCTTCCAAAACTAATACCAGATTATCTGCAAAATTCTTAACTTTAAAAAGTTTCCTTTTAAATCTTTACTTCATAATCTTCTCATCTTGCCTTCTATATCTATTCAGTATTTCAAGAACTAAAATAAATAAAAGAGGAGACAGTCAACATCCCCGTCTTGTTCCTTTTGTATCTCTCAGGGCTTTGCTAGATCTCCATTAACTATTATTTGTGCTTTTGTGACATATAAACAGATACTATCCATTTCTTTCCAAAGTTCTTTCCAAAGCTTATGTCTTCTAAAACTTTGAACAAGAAGTCCCAATTCAAATGTCAAAGGCCTTTTCTGCATCTAGGAAAATCAGTGTGGCTTGTTTTTCATTACATTGCTTCATATATTCCAAAATGTCCAACCCATTTAGGTATTAATGCTATAGTGACCTTTTTCTAACTCTCTGACATCTTTCTTCCCTATAAAATAGAATTCATCATGTTTTATAATAGTTGTAAAAGTTCATCCTCAAAATTTATAATAAGAACCTGGTTATTTGTATGGTTCAGGATTTTTTCATGATTTAATTTTTTTGTAGCTTTACAAACTTTTGTTATTATTATAGATCCATCATAATTTGCTTTTGTTCCTCTGCAGTGTTTGGTAAATTTTGTTTCTTTAGGTATTAATTTATTTTCTGCATAGAAATGCCTTGTCTTTTATACTACTTGAAATTTTATTAATGAAATACTTTTTGCATAGCCACATTATCTGTTAATATAGCATCTCTCATTGTATTATTATTTTCTGTTTTTTTTCATAATGTATATGTCAACCAGTTCCCTGGTTTGTTTACAAATGTAAAGTTTTTATTTTTACATTATATTAACTGTCATTAGGAAAGCTTAATTGATTGAGATGTACCTTCTCTGGTAATTTCTTTAATTTTTTTTTGTCTCATCCAAAATAGCCTATGTTTTCTCTTACCTATTCTTTTTAAGTTCACTCTTGTGTTGTATAAAATAACATGATAAAACTTTACTTCCATCTCAAACCATTTTTAAATCTGTACCTTTATCTAAATTATTTTCAAAGAATTATTTTAATTGCATTTTTCTGTAGCAAAATTTCAATTAGTCTCCATTTAAAAAACCCTCATTTTTTAGCTCATAGGACTCTGATCAAAATAAGTTTTTGTTAGTATCTCTACAAAGGCCCTAAATTTTCCATCAAATCAAAGAAAACACTCCATTCCAAACTCCCATTAAACACCAATTTCATCAGAAAAAAACATTAGTCTTGCCATAAGTCCCTATAGAACAGTTCCACCTTTAATATAGGACAGCAAGACAGCATCCATTGTACTCTCTCTTCCCATTTTTCTCCAGCATTGTGAGATAGATTGAGCTGAGAGACAATGACTGGTCAAAAGTGATCAGGAATCTTTTGTAACTGAAACTGGACTAAAATCTGGATCTCCTTAAAGTAATCCAACATCATACCTGCTTTCAACATTAAAGATGAATTGGTTGGGGATAAGAACATGTCTGTACTTCTGTATGTGGACAATGGAATAGTTTTAGCTGAGAAACTTGATTTTCAAATACCGTATGATGAGAGATTTGAAAATGAATTAAGCAAGTAATATATGGCACAGAATGAATGGATGTTGAAAGAAGAGAAAATGGCTATCTATAAATGCATGCCTCTGCTACCTACTTATATAGAAATGAGAGTATGTCAGGGGAAACATAAAAATAAATTGAATACAGTGGCAATGAATTACTTAAGAAGTTTGTATTACAAAAGAAAAGATGAGTTCCGGAAAGAATGGATGTAGGTTTTTGATTGCTCACATAAGTTAAGTGAGTAGTGTGAAGGAAGTGTGTTGATGTAATTTGGTGATAGAGAGAGAATGAAGACTGAAGTGCAAAATACATGAAATTAATGAATGGGAAGGCGAAACCTAAGGGGGTGAAGGTTCTGTTGAGCTGATGAAAACCTCAGAAAGAGAGATCAGAAGAACAAAAGACAATCTGTGAATCAGTGTCTGGACATAGTGGAAACGAGAATAAACAGGTATGAGTGGTATGCTTGATGATGTTTATGTAAACTAGATTTTGATTTCTTTCTCCCCCCCCCCTCCACTTATGCCATTAATTTATTTTACTTATACTACTACTTATTGTTTTTCTGTTCTCTGTATAAGATTGTTTGCCCAACAGTAAATATCATCATGTGCGTCTATGGTATGAATGCATATCTCTTGTATTTGCAATACATTTAAAAAGCCAGAAGAATCTAAAATAATTCATTTTAGTTCTCTATGCATGATCAAAATATAAGAAAAGTTGATGGAATGATTATCAAAATGAGGTGGTTTGGGTATGCACCATTTCCTAAGTTATAAGACAGCTGGGGCAGGTCAGCACAGAAGCCACACATTTATGTGTCAGAGGCCATCACTGTAACTCTAGGATGGCATTTTCTTGGCATGGCTCTTCAAACACTGCCTAGGATGTGCAAAAAGACATTTCTTCTTTAACTTTTTTTTCTTCAAATACTAAGTTAGTATTTAGAACATGTTTTTAATTAAGGATTTCGGATCGAAACATTTCCGGTTTTATGTATGTGTAGTATTTTTCCTAAGGACAGTTTCCAGTTAAAATGTTTTAGAGTTTTGAAAAATACCAGATGCCCCATTTTCAAAGATTGCAAAAGAAATGTAAGAAAACCCCAGCAACATTCTGTGTTGATTCTTGGGTAAAATCACGTGTATAATATTGTCAGAATCTGATGAAAAGAAAATGACTTAAATGGGAACAATAGCTGGTTCATATTGGCCAGAGTTTAGTTAGTTTATTATGTTTCCAGTTGCAGAGGAGAATTTTAAAAATTATTTGGAGCAAGCAAGGTATATTTTCAATTTATTTCCTGAATTTCAAAATTTTAAAATAGCTAGTTGTAGATTGTGAGTCAATTTAGTGTTGAGTTTAAGGGGTTGGATTAGAAATTAGAAAACCAGAAATTTTAGTCCACACTTGGGCAGGAAAATTTAAAGGTGTGACTTTGGACCAGTCATTTTTCTCAGCACAACCCACATTACAGAGTTGTGGGGAAAATAGGAGGCAGGAATGTCAGTGAGACTATGGCAGGAGTCATGATTGTGAGTGCAAAAGTTGTCATAGAATAGTCTCAGTATTGGGAATTAGTTTTGATAGCAATTTGGTTTTGGATGTATGACCCTGGATTGTGCATGCCAGCTTGCAACAGAACTGTGTTCCCTCTCTGCCTGGCCAATATATCAGCTGGACTTCTCCAAACAAACAATATAGACAAGAAACACATCAAACAGGGGCTCAACCATCTATATCTTTAATGTTAATCTATTTTAATGATAGATAAAGTAGGGAGAGGTTACAAATGGGGGTGGGGGGTACCACAGCAGAGAAGTGGAAAGTATAGTCCAATCCCAGTGGGGTTCCTCAAGTAGTTTGGACCCAAGCCGTGTAGGGCTTTAAAGGTAATAACCAACACCTTGAATTGCACTCAGAAGCAGAACAGCAGCCAATGCAGCTCGCAGAGCAGTGATGTAACATGGGTCATCCTAGAGACCCCAAGAATTGCCTGCACTGCCACGCTCTGCACTAGTTGAAACTTTTGAATGGTCTTCAAGGGTAGCCCCATGAGTATTGCAGTAGTCCAGATGTGAGATGACCATGGTCGTGCAGTGGTTGGACTGTACTATTGCAGGCTAATTCTTCCCATAGTCTGGACTTCGATCCTGTAGGGGATCAAGGTTGACTTAGTCTTCCATTCTTCCTAAGTCAGTAAAAGGAGAACCCAGTAAAAATTAAGTGATCCATTTGCATAAACCTTATCACTTTTTGAATGTTATATTGACCTGATATTCAGAAGGTAGCATGTATTTCACTGTCATTGCTAACATCAAAATTACAATAAAAAGTATTTCCATATATCAGAGCATTTGGCAAATCCTGAATGCAATAATGATTTTGAAGAATTGATATTGATAAGAATTCTTTGCAAATTATGAAGTAGTTTGGTATGTTTTATTTATTTATCCCACTGGGGTGAAGTCAGCTTTTCTTCGGGACACTAGGTCAGGTAGTTTGTAAGCCTGTTTTAATTGTTCTGGTTCTTTAAATCACTTGCAGAACAATATGATTTAGTATATTATATTTTACAGGTGTTATTTGTTGATTATCATAGTGTATGCTGTCCTGAGTTGCATCTTGAATAGATAAGTTAATTATTTAAATTATATCAACAATCATTTAAAAATTTATCATGTCATTTTGTAAAATGTGGTTAATTTACTAGAGCATACTCCGCTGGTTAGCATGTCATTAAAAGTATGACTGCACAATTTTGGTTATTGGTGACATTTGTATGACGTGGAAGCTATATTGTAATTTTACTTATTGTAATTCTGAACTTGGAAACAATTCTGAACGAAAACTATTGGCTAGGGGAAACCCATTAACTACATCTGTACACTCACCTGTTCCTGGTTCAGCATCGTAATGCATTGTTTAGTTTGATTTTTGATCCAGGACTAATCTTTATTTATTTATTAGAGGGGCTCTGAGCTGGGTATAGATCTTGATCAAGGGAAGTCTTGGTCAAGAGAAGGCTATTATCTTCAAATTGTGCTTTTATTCCTTATTTCCAAATGCCTTTATAAGTTTAAGAGCAGATACAATACTTCTTGTGTATTTGGGGATGCTTTTAAACCATTCCAAAAACCATGTTTTCTGAAAGACCAAGGTGCTCAGAGAAGAGCGGCTGATCTAAGCTCTGTGAGAGCGAGCATAAACTATAGCACTGCAGTGCCAGCTGTCATTGCTTAGAAGCACATAATAGATTTTGCTGTAAGAGAGCAAACCCTGACAGCTTAGAAGTATTGTTTGGTAACTGCATATCTAGAACCGTTGTGAATGTAGAAGCAGAGAGCGGTAGCTTTGCAACACATTATTTCTTAGTCTGGTCTCAGGATAGAGAAAAAACATAGGGAGGTGGTTTTGCAAGACCAAGGTGCTCAGAGAAGAGCGGCTGATCTAAGCTCAATGAGAGCGAGCATAAACTATAGCACTGCAGTGCCAGCTGTCATTGCTTAGAAACACATAATAGATTTTGCTGCTTTTCAGACAGCGGATCTTACAGCCACATAAACCAGTCATTCTGTAAGAGAGCAAACCCTGACAGCTTAGAAGTATTGTTTGGTAACTGCATATCTAGAACCGTTGTGAATGTAGAGGCAGAGAGCGGTAGCTTTGCAACACATTTCTTAGTCTGGCCTCAGTATAGAGGAAAAACATAGGGAGGTGGTTTTGCAAGCATTGTGTATAGAACCCCTTAATCAAATGTTTCATATCTTTCTTTAATGAATGGTGATTGGGTCTGGTTGAAAATAGTAGATTCTTAATGCTAAAATTAGAGTTTTGTTATAATTCTATATCTAGTAGGATAATAATCTTATATACTGGAACTAGCACATTTATGGTAATTTCATTGGTGAGCCTATTTTTTGTAGTGATGAATAATAGTGAGTAGTGAGATCAAGCTACTGGAATTATAGATGAAGTAATTAATGTAAGCAAAATTAATTACATGTTTATGTATCTTTTTAATTTCCATTTTTAAAGTTTCTGTGTGATACTTCTCCTTTGCCACAGTCATTTCCATTGCCACTGTTTATCTGGGTTCCTATTAGGTCTGTGCAAAGCAGTGCAATCTGCCTTAGTCTTCATGTTGAGTGACAAAATGATTCATTCCTCCTCATGAAGTGTCAAAGCAGGGCTAATCCAAAGGGGTTTAAATCATCTCTGTACATGTATAACAACCACTAAAGGAATTGAATCAAAACATACAGTCTTCCCAAATGATTCCACAGGAATGCTTCAGCCATCATGAAAGCAAATTTAATGAAAGAACTAATTTAAGCTAATAATTGAATCAATGCATCTTTAATGTGATTTTAAAAACAGATCCATCTTTTTTCAGGCTTACACATAGTTTGAAAAAAGACATGCATGCTTTAATAAATAGCAGAGAGGTGTTGTGCTCATGTTTGTTTCTGAAGCATTTCCAAATGTGTAATCCTGTGCTTGCAGACAGGAGCAGGAACAGATGCTGAAGTTCAGAGCCAGGATGCTGGTGAGTGAGAATTTCCCATTAATAGAAAAGCAGTCTATATTGCTATAAAGGATAGGGCAGTTTTTGCTCAATTTCAGATAATGTGGAACCAGAAAACAAAAGTTTTGATTTCAAATACAACTGTGTTCTAAGAAAGCTGGCATCCAGAGCTACTTCTGAATCAATATAAAAAATGTGAGTGAAATTGTCCACTATTACATTTGCCAGTTCAGCTTCTTAATGGTGAAAAAAATGATACATTCATATCCTATTCATCTGCATATCAGGTCCTTAAGAAAGTGAGAGAAATATAACTTATTTCTTATTGCCCTTTCAGGTTAGAATCCATTCTGAATTAAGGAACTCCTACTAAGAAGTGGGTTGAAAGCATACCATTTAGCTCTTTGCATCCAGATATAAAAGGAGAATTGGCTTCTTCTGCTTTTAAGCTATTTTTTCTGTTTCCTATAGGACCCTAGGGCTGAATTAATTCACATATTCATATTTTTCACTCAGAAATAAAAAGGAAACATCAAAGTAATAACTTTCCTGTGTGAAGCAGTCATCAGATAAAATACAACAGATAGATTCTATATTTTGACATATCATTGCAAGCCATTATTTTTTAATTAAGCAAAAAATACTGTACGAAGCATCCCTGGATATATGGATGGCAATGGCTTTTACAATAAAGCTTAACATTTTAAAAACAATGCACTGGCCTGGATAGCAATGGATAGATCTTCCTACTAAGAGGTACTGTCTTTAAAGAAAGCAAAACAAGAATTCCCTAAAGCCGTGGTCTCCAACCAATGTAGTTTAGTGGCCAGGCTGGGGTGGGGGGGGGAGGTTGGAACCAGGCAGGCAGGTGTGCACATTTGTGTGTGTGCCTGTCAGCCTGCCACTCATGCAAGTTGAGTTGTGTGCGCACTCCAGTCAGCCATTCACACACTCCAGCCAGCCATTCGCACAGCCCAATTCCGAATAGGCTACGGCCCAATAATAGTAATAATGCTTTTGTAATAAGACCATAATAGTCTTAGATGTGGAATCTATGGCTTTCTCAATAACTTCTCAGATAACACACAAAGATATACGTATTCAGAAATGTCTGTCATATTTTATAGTCCATCCTATTTCCTCTACTTGCAGCATCTTGTTATCAAGAGCATTATTAGATATACATCCTAACAATCAAGAGATACATGAAAGAAGTAGAATATTCAACTTCAAAATAGTGCAAATGGCCATCAGTCCCCTTACTTCATGAAAATATGGGCACTAAGAAAAGGACAATATAAGGGTTCATTGCCTTCAGGAGATGCATAACAGGCAGAAAAACAGCAGAGGCAGATTTTCCCAATACGAACATAATGCTGGAAAAGCATTTTCTCTCAGTCAGTATTGAAGACATAAGACTTTTAGAAGAAAAAACTAATCAAACACAGTACACTTATGGCATTCAACATAAATATTTATTTTAAAAAACATTTTACAATATTTATAGACATCCCTATTTCTAACAACTCTGAACAAGAATAACAAAGTAAAAAAAGTATATAAAATACTGTTTATATACTGTATGCAGGGACTATCTGGAGGTGCCGCATTTGCTCAGTGGCTTGCTGCATGGGTTGGCCGTTGGGCTGCTCCATGCTCTGGTTCGCCCCAGCCTCACCCTAGGACTTTGAAGATTCAAACCTAAAGCAAGACAAGGCCTGCTACACTTCACTTGTCCCTTTCTTGAGTTATCCCACATTGAATTGTCCTGCGGTGAATTGGCTGCAGTGAGACTCCTGTGGCGAGTCAGCCACGGTGAGTTGTCCTAAGCCTATATCTACATCTTTTAACTTACTTGAGTCACCAAGACTATTCTGATGCAAGCCCTGAGAAGCAAGAAAACCAGGATGGAGTATGATTAGACGTGACAGAGATAATCCTATTCTAGAAAAGACTGGTCACTTTTTATATGTCATTCCTTTACTAATGCTATCTCCAGAAAGCAGCAAACATATCATCCAAGGGAAAAAGAACCTTCTAAGCCGCATTAAACTATATTTCTCTAAACTATATACATAATCGGTGTAAGAATGGAGCAGGTAAAGAAGCTCCATGCTTCTCCTTGCAACACTGCTTTTTTCTTTCACTATTCCTTTCTTAAGAAATACTGTATAATAGAGATCACTATGGCAATGCATATTCCCCCAGCACTTAGATGTTCGCAGGTGGAATCCTCTGAGCTTCGGAAATGATTCTTGGCCCCAGCAGGTGGAGCCTGGTCATAAAGTGATACAGTTGTTCTTAGACAGAAGTATTTGGGGTGACTCATTCTGAGCCTGCATTTTTCTTGGAAATGCCATCTTTTGTTCCTATTAGCATTGCCAATGGATGCTGATTTTTCAGCATGTGGCTGGTAATTTAACCCAGCTCAAGGATCTCTGTTCCAGGGACAAAGGACAGGATGTATGATTCCAGAAGGAAAGAGGTTGCTTTGTGTGGGAAGCAGTGGGCTCATCTGCCAGTACCTGTTACACCAAGGACCTTGACATTTTCCAGATGTCCCTGCAGGAAAACAGCACCTGATTCCACTTAAAGCTTGCAGCATCTTTCCTTACTCCCACACCTCACCCCAGAAAATATAGAACTCTCTGAGAAAAATAATGTTTTTGGGCTGGGAAAAATCTTTTTAGGATTTTCTATCAAAAGCTGGAGCTGGCTCTGACTGTGCTAAAACCCAAGCATATGCAAACAGGAGGCCCCAAGATGCTTACAAAAGTCAAGGTTTCTTCAGAAATTGCATGACCTAAACAGAATGGGGGCTAATGTAACAAGGAGTGACTGAGACCTGAGAGACAACAGATTTTCCCCAGGGGAGAAGACCCAATATTTGGCCCCATAAAAAACAAACCACGAGCCGTCTGGGCCTATTTAGCATCCATGACCTTCCACCTTAGAGATATCTCCCCCCCTCTCCCCCATGACTGCCTGCTGTGTGCAAACTTGCTTTTCAGCACAGAAAGACTCTTATGGCTGCTTCTGATATCAGTTTAGTTCCATCAATATCTGCAAGTTCATCAAAGAATGACTATATGGACATATTTCTCTCTGCAGGAATTATTTTGTGGGGAGTGGGAGGAGGATTTCTAATACATATTGTAGTGCAATCTCTTCAGTATTCACTAAGTCATCAGTAAGTTTTACCATTATTTAAAAAAAGAAGAAGTTCCACAATATTCACTGGTTAGATCTAAATTCCGCCTAGGTGTTTTATTTTATTTTATTGGTTTAATCAACACAGTAGGTGAAGCAGCATACTGGTTCTATGCCAATCATAATCTTCAAACTGGAAGAATAACTTCTAAAACAAAGAATTGTTTTTGCAATTAATTCTTAAAATTCAAGTTTTAGAACTGCCTTAAAGTGCTTAGATAGAGATTTCTTCTTTTTTGCACCTCCAAACTGAGTGATACTAATGGTGAGGGATACAGATGACTGTGCTTATCCTTACTTTCATCCTTCATAGATTGACTAAATAGAAAAAAGTAGAAAGTTTGTAAGGCAAGAATTATTGTATTTTTCCTATAATGTTTTAGGCTCAGATCCTTATGTGCAACATGGTGTTGGAATAAATGTCCATCTGGGTTCAGTTCCAAATGGGAAGAAAGACACTGGAAACATGGAGACTGCTTGGAAAGATGGTTTAATTGTGAACAGGACCACATGGTTTGAGGTCCTGGGCAAAAAGAGAACATGGGTGAGAGAAGGAGAGAGATTTATACCCTCTTTTGGGCTTTGAACTTGCTTCCTGTTCCTTTGGCAAGAAATGTATCCTGATTGGTTGTCAGACTCCCATGAAGCCACATAGGGGTAACTTTGTAGGTTATCTTGAGTCCCAGGCCTGGTTGAATCCTGCTGGGTGATGCAATCTTCTCAGGTGTCATGTGGTAAGATGGGTAGAGGGCTAAACCTATTATGTCCTGAGGATGAAGGTCTTTCGTGTTGTAGATAAGTTGGCCCAGCCTTTCTGGGGCTATTAGCAAAGGTGGGGGCTGCTTTCCAAGAGCATGTTTCTCCTTTTCTCACACAGGGAGGTATAATATTCTGCCTTTTTTATATTTCCTAGAATATTTCATTCTTCTAGGAAAGGAGTGGGTGCTAACTTCCTACAATAGAATAGTGACTTATCCATATATTTGTGGGTAAGTCACTATTTAAAAACAGGAGAAAAATTGCAATAAGCTTTGCAAATAAAATTACAGTGTTAGTCTCTAAGACAGAATGACATTGATTTACTTCCTGTTTGTTGAAGTCACTTCTAGAAGACTTACAGAACAAACCACACTGGTTCTAAGATTTTCCCTATTGTTTTTAGCGTAATAACTGTTGAAAAAATAAATTATTCAAGTAAGTACTGTTTAAAAAATAATTTCCATTCTTTAACATTTGTTTTTGAAAAAGGAAAACCTACTCCTTTTTCAAAAATATGACCCTCTGGGGTCACAATGACACTTGCTAATTTGTGGAGTCCTTGGTGTTGTCTGTGTTTGGTTGTTTGCTTATAGATGTTTGATTATCTGACTAGGTAACATCATCTATGCATCTACAGTTCAACTCTGAGCTATGCATATTCTCTTCTATTGGTATTTGGTACTTGGATCAGAGCCTACAAAGAAAGAAAGCTCTACTGAAAAGAAATAGACTATGTCATTATGTAATTCAGTGTCATGGCTTTTCTTTAGGAAGCACTCAACTATGAAAGATCTTCACATACATTTAGGTCTCTCACATTTTATAATAGTGTAAATACCCAATCTAACATCAGAAGCATAATAAATAGGATACATTTATAGGAAGGGATTTCCTTACTGCTATTTAATTTAAAACATATATCTTTGCAGTAAGCAGTATATATTTTTTCCAATATGGTTTTATGCCAAGCAAATTAATAATAACATTATTTAATTGTAATAAAAATAATAACTCCTTTAAAAAGTGAGGAGGAGGGCATATTCAAAGTACGATAAAGAGGCTTTCACATTTATACAGGGCGGGGCATAACCTTTTCCTAGGGGGTCACAGCAAGATCGACAGCAGTTTACAACTTCCGCGACACCTCATTTTAAAGCCCATAAAAAACTGAATTGAATGAGCTATTAAATGTTAAATTTGCTTTAAGAATGGCTGGAAAATTCGATTCGGAAGAACAAAGGATCATTGACAGAATAAAATGCATTGCCTTTCGAGAGGCTCGCGATGCTGGAGCGACGTTTATCAATCGAAAATGGATTGCAAACAAATTGAAACGTCATCCGGATTGGGTTACTGATAATTGGAACAAAACAGCCCAAGAATGTTTCACAAAATTTGGAGAAGGGCGTCCTCTGCAACTGTCCCAAGAAAGCAAAGCCATCATTGCAACTGGCAGTCGCAAACAACGAAAAGGAAACCGAAAAGTGGCCCAAGAAATCCTTCAAATTCGTGGAAAACGAGTTGATCAAAGGACAATCGGCCGATATCGAGAACGAGAAGGTTTGAAGCCATTCCACGTCATTTGCAAACCATTGAAAACTCAAACACACATTCAAGATCGGCTTTGGTTGTGCGATTGGTTGTCTGAATGGACCGAGGAAGATTTTCTTCATTTGGCGCCATCTGACGAATTCTTCGTTTATGCCATTCGAAAACCGAATTTCCAGAACGATCGAATTTGGGCTAAAGACGTCGACGACATCGCCAAACATGAACGATATCGACAAATCGTTCGCAATCCGACTTGCATCGGGATTTTCGTCATTTTCACAGCCAAGAAACTGCATTGGGTTTTGAAGGATAAAGGGGAATCCTGGGATGGCAGTTCTTTCCGTGAGAAAATTTTATTGGAGAATGTCATTCCATTTCTCAGTGATCCAGACAATGTCTTGGTGGTTGGTGAGGCTGTCTTTCTTCATGACAAAGCTCCTTGCATGCGTGCAAATGCGACTCAGCAATTGTTAAAGGAAAACAATGTCGAATTTTTGGGCAATGACGTCTGGCCGGGAAATTCGCCAGATCTCAATCCGGCAGAGAACATTGGGGCCATAATTAAGGATGAAGTGGAAGCTCTGATGATTCAGGAGCAAGGTCAAAATCGATATTCGGTTGAAACTTTGAGAATGAATTTGGAAACTGTGTTGAAAAATCTGGAAAATCGAACGGAACTGTTTGAAGATTTGTTGTGTTCTTATCCACCTCGTTTGAATGCTGTTCGAAGGGCTAATGGTGGTCATACTGACTATTAAATCGTGTCAATAAACTCAGTTTTTGATGGGCTTTCGAATGGTGTATGAATTATTTGTGTTGTTATTACAAGTGTTGCTGTGACCCCCTAGGAAAAGGTTATGCCCCGCCCTGTACATACACATTTATGTATAAATGCATCTGAACTGAAAATGGAAACTTGCATAATAATACATGTATGTTTAGCACAAGATATACCAATCAGCATGAAAGAATTCACAACCACTAACTAATAAATAATCATGAATCTTACTTCATTGTCATTTCCAATTGTTTACAACCCACTGGACAGCATTTTACCAGGATCACTTGTCAATAGTTTTTTCTTTGACATCTTATAAGTTTATACATGTATCATAAACTTGTGTTAAACTGATAGCATCCAGCCACCCCACTGTTGGCCTCAGGTTTGATTACCTTCTCTTTGTCTAGGCACAAGGGCCTTCATGTTACATGTTCCTTCCAATCTTATTATTTCTGCCTTCATGTTATATGTCTAAAATCACTAAGCTTTAACTTCATCATTTGAGCTTCCTGTGGATAGCTTGGCTTTATTTCATCTAGTATTGAATTTTATGTTCTTGCAATCCAAAATATTTTCAATTGCTTTTGTCAGCACCATAAATTAAAGGCATCAATGCTTCTGATAATTCAGATTTCACAATCATGTGTTACAGTTCAGAAAACCAAAGTGTGATGTCTCTGCACTATAACTAGATTTCTTATAGTTTTCTGTTCATTGTTACTGTTCTGTGAATTGGGAAGGGCGGGGGCTCTAGGGAAATAGTCTGTCACTACTTCAAAATCTTGATAATAATAGAAGCAAAGGTGGTGCCAATAGTTATAAGTGTCTTGAGTGTAATCTCAGAACAACTGGAGCATCACTTGAACACCAGCATTGACAAAATCACCATTTTTCAATTGCAAAAGATGGCTGTACTTGAAGCAGCTTACATCTTGCAACAATACTTTGATACTTTGAACACCATGAAACAACAATGTTTATGAACAACAACATTGATAAGACAACAATTATGTCCTGTGATGTACCTTTAATATTATTAAACAATATCTGCCTATCCCCATATCTTTGGGAAGAGCTCAATAGGTTGATAAAAATGCCAAATCCAGTCTCTATAAACACATGGCTGACTATTCAACCAATCAAAATAATAATAATAAAATATAAAAACCTTCATATAGAAGTAAAATGACCATGGCCAAAAAAACCCCAAATAATGATAGTACCAATAGTAATAGGCATCTTGGGTGCAATTCCAAAATATGTGGAACTCAAATTCCACCAGCAGTGGCAAAATTACCATCAGTCAATTACAAAAGATAACTTTATTTGGAATGGCTTATATTCTACAACAATCCCATTAATATTATCAAACAACATATGCTTATCCCAGGTCCTTGGAAGGATTCAATAAGTAGACAGGTATGCCAAATCTAGCCTAAACATCTGGCTATTCAACTAATCATAATCATATTAGCATTTACTGGTCTTTTTTCAATAAGTTCATCTCCCCTCTAAAATTGTACCATTACATTCATTCATTGTTGGTTTCCCCTTCTCTAGTAGCTAACCACAACTCTTTGGCAAACTGAAGGCTATGAAGGGCTATGACACTAGAAAAGCAGAGATGCAAGGAAGGTTTACAATAGTAAGGTAGACTTTATGTATCCTGGTGTTTTCCCCCCAACTGCTATAATGAAACAATCATTAGGTGAGTTCCTGAGTATGTCCTTTTATGACAGATCATACAATTGTATTGAAGGATTAGATAATAATGAAACTCTGTAACAACTAGATTTTGAAAAATATATTTTGTATTTTTGTAGGGCTACGTTTTGATATAGTCCTACCCCTAGGCATTTTTCAGTGTAGCCAAGAGGGTTCCTCTTTGCATTTGAGTTTCAGGTTGGATTTGTTTTTTCCCCAGCCAGGTCTCTAGACAAACTTTATAATTTTGCTGACTGCTCTGGCCTGCATCTCATCTTTGCACTAAATGCTTTACGCCGGAATCCCAACAATTCCTGGAACAGCTCCAATGCCCTCAGTCTGCTCAAGTACAGTGCCAGCAAGAAATACAATATCTCCTGGGAGCTGGGCAATGGTAAGTGAACTTTAAGGATGGGGATTGGGAGAAGGGAAGGGAATAGAAGGACCAAAGAAGCATTACTTTCGGAACTTTTCTCAATGAAGCTTTGTTGTATGGAATGTTAGTGCAACTCATCCCTACAGGGATCCAAATAAAACAAATGAGTTGAATAAAGATAGGTACCCGTTAGTGCAATAAATGTGAGATCAAGTATATAAACGAGTAGGTTTGCAAGTACCTAGGGATAAATATATTTACAGGGCCATCTTACATCACTATATCCAGAATTGAGTTAGATTCATTCCAAGATACAGCTAGATGACTAAGTGATATGCCTTTTAAGGAGATATGCTCCTTATGCTTAAAGATAGTCCTCAACTTACAATCACACTGGGGACAGGAATTTCCATAAGTCAGGGAGATCATAAAGTGAATAATCATGTGATCAGACCTGATTTTAGAACCATTTTTCCTGCAGTTACTCCTGTCAATAAGTGAATCCAGCTTCCCCAATTGACGCTGCTTATCCAAAACCAGCTGGAAAAATCACAAACCATGATAATGTGACTGCAAGATGCTTTGACCATTTGTAAATGTGTACTGCTTGCCAGGCAACTAAATTGAGGTCATGTGACCATGCGGGTGGTGCAACAGACATAACTTTGAGAATGAGTATAAGTTATTTATTCCAAGGCTGTTGCAACTTCAAACAACGCTAAATGGATGGTCATAAGCAGGGGCTACATGCAATGCCTCTAAACTGGTGAAGGTTTATCAGGTGAGTTGTCAGGATGTTGTCAAGGTTGATTAATGTTTTTTTCTGTTTTCTTACAGAACCAAATAATTACCGAACCCTCACAGGACGAGCAGTGAATGGCACTCAGTTCGGCAAGGACTATACGCAGCTGAAGAGACTGCTACAGTTAATCCGCACCTACTCCCGAGCCAGTCTGTACGGGCCCAATATTGGGAGACCTAGAAAAAATGTTATCACACTCTTGGATGGGTAAGTGATTATGGCAAACAATGCAAAAAGCTAGAAAATAACTATTAACTATCTACTATGATCCTCTTTGTATTGTGAGATATAATACACACTGGTTCCATTCAGCCTGGGAAGATACACCTATCTTCAGAATTACTATATAATCTCTTATTTCTAATAATAGGGAAGCTTTGAATTTCTCATTGTAGGCTAAAAGAATAATGCACAGTCTAGTAAAGAGCTCCATCACCATCAGATATGAGAGATCAGAACCATTCCAAGACATCTTATTGCCAAATGTGAGGGGACTGGCAACTGGTCATGCTTTTCCCCATTGGCCAACTATTTCCCGCCCATCCTGAAGCAGAAACTACATTGACATAACATTTGGTGACCTTATTGCCAATTCCTATCCTGCAGCATTACTTCTGTTAAAGCTTTCATGTTGGGATATATTAAGCATAGTGATTGCTTAATCTTCAGGCTTTGATGCCCTGTGTCTTTCTGAACATTACAGGTGACAGGAAATAATTCACCAATCAAAACAATGATGTAATTTGGGGCAAGGATGGGGAAATTCTGAATTTTAACAAGTGACTGACTAGCCTCTCCTTTGCTACTGTGTGGTGAAGCAGGAGAGAGTAGGCCTCACAAAGTATTACATTGTGCTGATTTCAATTATCACAGACAATGCGCTACTGATCTATGCCCTCCAAGGAACTATAGACAATGCCATGTTCAAAGGTAGTATTGGCTAAGAAGGTCCTATAGAACCAAAAGGGATGCACTCCCCCATTGACTTCCATGATGATCAATTTAAGTAACAATTTGAGATTAGAAATAAGTTCACTAATCATTCCTTAAGAAACTCAGGGAACTGTGATACCACCATATGTTCTATGACCTTGTCACCACAGAGAATTTATCCAGCCTGTTGACTCTAAAGTAGTCTTTTACAACTACTCTTTTAACATTATAAATTTTAAATTGATATTTTCTGATCCCTTAGGCATTGCTGTGTTTGCCATATCTGCTTACAAGCCGCATGTTAAGATGACAGCAAGCACCTAAACCACCCAGGGTTTTCTAATAGTATCTAAACAGGAATATGATATCTTTTCTTGCAATAGGAGTAAAAAAAAATAATTATGTTCATTCTAGTTTTGTGATATATGTTTTAGCAACTAAATCTAAAGGAAAGGAGAACTGCTAGTTTTTTAGTCAAAGCTGATCCTGTGCACTACGTCTCAGAGCTGAAGGAAGGACATGGGATGATTGAGCATTCCCTCTCTCACTTTCTGATTGATTTGGCATACATGTAAGATGTTTCAGTCACTGTAAAAATGTTCTGGGCCATGGTGAAAGGTCTTATACATGCTATAACCAAGATCATAAGCATAATTACAGTTTCACTTAGTGAACACTTCAATAATCACAAAGTTGAAAAGAGAACTACATATAATTAGGTTTTTCTTCCTCAATATCTTCTGCTTAATGGACAGAATGTTGTTGGGTTTTTTGTTTTGTTTTTTGTTTTGTTTGGTCCAGACTTTGAAATATACATCGATTTCTACTATTAGGGAATTTTAGAGAAACAGTAACCAGAGATCAAGATGAAGAAAAATTTACCACAGATTTTATGAGAATAAGCTCCAAGATGTGGCCCGTAAAACAGAAATGACTGTTTCCAATCACTAATAATTCTGCTGATTTCTTAAAGAATTGTAGTCCTATTTCAATGTATACTAAGAATAACTGATGCAGTTAGTTTTCTTGCCCATGTATAATTATATTAATACGACTCTAAACCATGGAAAGAATCCATTTATTTAACCTCAAAGATTATGAAAAAGGAGAAGAAAGAAGGCTACATGCTACAGGAAAAAGTACATCAGTATATTTCATTAAAAGGGGAATCTAGTGAATAAGTTTCTTTTTCTGTCTAAACATACACAACAGGCAGCCTAGGCTAAAAACCTGAAGTGTGTGTAAATGATGGTGAGTAAAGGTATACTCTCTAAAAAGGACTGGCTATGCTTTGTGCCTTATTTATAATGACACTGGCTTCAACTATGTATTTTGTTTATGACAAAAGTATCAATGAATTGAACACTGTATTTTCACTTTTAAACAGATTATTCGCTTTGATTTGCAAAGTAAAGTTTGTGCAATTGAATAGCCAATAGTTCCTGCATAACCTTTTTTGGTTCTTTTTTTTTCCTTCAAAATTTGAAAAACTGCTAAGATGCTTCAAAGAGTGAAGTATATACAATGTTAGACGATAACAACCAATCAGTACAGCACAACTTTGGATTCAGTTGCATCAGTTGAAATAGAAAGGGTTTCCTGTAACTCAAATGCTAGAAAGTATGCTTGAAAGTACAAATGTATGTGCATGTGGGTGTAAATACAACAAATAGGCCTATTAAAGTTGCATTTCTGTATGTATTTTTTTGCTGGGTCAAATTTTATTGTATCTAGATAATTTCTTTACTTATTCTGCTTTATTCTTGGTTTCAGTTGGAACACTTGCACTTGAATAAAAATATAAACCATGTTTTGTGGTTGAGAATTTTAAACATGAACAGGCCCCACATTTTAGAAGGCATTGGAAGATTTTGGGTCCATAAACTTTCCCGCCATCACAACAGTCATACATTCTTTGAAATGAGATATGTTCCAGATTTTTCTCCTTACTTTCTTGTTCTTGTTTTGCTTGTTTTTGTTATTGTGGTAAGATGGTAACCATTTCCTTAATGGTTAAAAAGTTTGTGTATGTGTATGTGAGTGTGTATGTACACTGTATACACATACACAAATACACACCCACATGTGTGTGTATGTATTTATGTGTATACACACACATATGTATACAATATATACAGTGCATACCAGTGCTGGGTTCCTACCGGTTTGGACCATTTCAGCCAAACTGGTAGTGGTTTGGCAGCCTGGGTCATTGGAACTGGCAGTGACCCAGGCCTGCCACGCCCCCGAATTGGTTCTCCCGGCAGCACATGTGCAGAAGCATTTGTATAGTACTGCGCATGCGCACACAGCCACATCAAGCAAACACGACCACAAGCGAATTGGCAGTAGCGGCTGCCAGAACCCACCCCTGGTGCGTACATATATATATTCACATACAGTGTGTGTGTGTGTGTGTATTTGCACATGTATACAGTATATTCAGTGCATACATACACGCATACATACAGTGTGTGTGTGTGCGCATATATAATGAGAAAGGCTTTTCAGTCAGATTCTTAGTGTATATACTTTTTCTCAAATATGTAACATAGTGAAGCAAAGTATTCGGCTTGCTGTCACACTGTCTACCTACTTCCTAACTTACGTGTCTGACCTTATAACAAAAAATTCCTTTGAAGTATCTGCATCAAACAGTGGGCTTTCCTACCAACGGAAGTAAAAGTAATAAAAAAAACTTTAGAAGTGTGAAAACAGGGTGAAGTACATTGCCAACTTTCTTGTGTTATTGATGTTTGACCATATAATAAAGATGAACACATTTAAAAAATGGTTTTCGTATAAGAGAAAACATTATGCATCCCTGAAATAAGTGTATCATCTTTATAGTTTGTGCTGTCAGATAGGTATGCAGACTACCTTGACAGTTTATTTGATTTAAGTTGCCTCCTTTGAAGGGAATGTTCATGTTTATGATCTTTTTTTGCATGCTTTAAAACTGCAGTCCCAACCTCTGTTAAGCTGTAGCCATTATCTTACTAACTGGATATCTTATAGTTGAATTCTTCTAAAAGTCACCATATTTAGAACATTTAACAGATTCCTTATAATTCAGTTGTGCAAGTGTGCATTTCTGTGGTATTTTGCCATTTTTAATATTCATCAAATAATTCATATTATATCATACATTGTCACAAATATATCTGCATTAATAAGTATATCTAAGATATATTTTTCCAGCCTTGTGTCCTCCAGATGAATACTTCCAGAATTCTCAAGCAATATTACATACGTTATAGTCCCATAGTTTGATGGAGAAATTGGGGAAGACTGCTTTATGGGGAAATGATTTTTCCTTCTCTAGCCAAATGTGGATTTTGAGAATGGAATAATGGAAAGAATTAGGGCACAGACAGATTGCTCCATCAAAGTGCTATATTTCAGTCTAGAAAAAGTGTACATTTACAAGTGTACAAATAGCATACATTTTACTATCTGCATTATAAACCTCCATTGTGCATTAAGGCTGGCATCAGCACTCAAAGCCATGGAGAAGCCAAAAATGAACTCCCTGTCTAAAATAACAAAAACACTCCAAAAGATGGCCACATAAAACCCCATGTTAGGAAAAGTATATGAAAACCTGTAATGCACATATTAGTGACAAAACAAGCAACACACAATGATAAAATCTAGTTCCCTTTCTTGGGTTAGTTCAACTGTTTCTCATCATAGGACTAATGTTCTTTCAAAAGTTTTAAAAACTTACATATTTTTAAAACGTACATAAGGAGTATGGAATAATAGACAAGCACTTCTACAGAAGACAAGAATTCAGTCTACCCTCTAGTGTCTAGCAATTGGAGGAATAGGGTCATGCTTGTAGGACAGGTCCCAATTTCTGTTTGAGTCATCAACTACATCAGGGGTGTCAAACTCAGGGCCCGGGGCTCGGATTCAACCTGCAAGGTGCTTAGATCTGGCTCGCAGGGCCACCCTGAAAACAGCGAAAGACTGGACTGTGGTTCCTCTGCCAGTGAAAGCGGAGCTCGGGAGGGTCATGTGAGCCTTCCCAAGTTCAGTTTTCACTGGTAGAGGGTTGCAGGAGGCAGTCGCAGGTGAAAATGAAACTTGGGACCCTGTTTTTTCTGGCAGAGGGCTCAGGCCACCACCTGCACCCCTGACATGAGTGATGTCAAGCTGGCCACGCCCACCCTGGCCCCCAAGGTCAAACACGACCCTAATATGGTTCTCAATGAAATCAAGTTTGACACTCCTGAACTACATCATTGATAAGGTATGCTAAACCATTTAAATGGTAAAAATTGAATTGGAAGAATAGTAAAAATAGTAAAATAGTAAAAATAGTTTACTTCATTATTTTTAATCTGGAACAGCTGTGGTTGACTTAAAGTTATGATTTTATGATTTTAACTCTGGGGAAAGTGGTTGTGTCAGGACTCTCCGCTAAAAAGCCACAACGTCATCAACAATAAAAGCATTGTAGATTATGCATGTTCTTGGAGATTCAATGCTCTTTCATATATATACACACGATTTGAAAATCTGCAGAAGAAACCATTTGCCCCTTGCCCCATACACCCAGGAAATAATTTAAATCATAAAGCTTATTTTAAAGCCCCAGTCCCCCTTAATCTTCATTGGGTATTGTCAGATGGAAGATTACTAATATTACCAATTAAAACATAAAGTGCAACTATTTCATCTTTTAAGAAAAAATATGGAGGAAGCAGTTGGAATCATGAGAGGTTATAAATAAAAATAATGTCATATGAATCCCCTATAAAATTCCATTAACACAATAGGGGAGTTGCTGAATAACAACAGTTAGCTAGAACAGGGCTGTCAAACTCATGGGCCACGTGCATCATGCACTGGCCATGGCCCCGCCCGGTTTAGCGAAGGGGGAAATGTCCCAATACGTCATGTGATGATGCCATGATAACGCAAGTTTGACAGCCCTGAGCTAGAAGCACCTATAGTGAAAGAGAAATTAATTTCAGACACAGACCACTTTATAGCCCACACTTTTCCTTCTGTCACATAGAAATAATCCCGTGGCAGTCTACTAGAGACTTCTGTTTTTATTACTTGCAGGTTGTTTTACCATATATGAAAATGAAGAGAGATTCCTCAGTTAACCTGCATTATGGTTTAGTGCCAAATTATTTGCAGGACTGCATCTCTCCACAGTCAGCCTGACCACTTTAGTTGAGCAAGCAGAAGCAGCTGGTTGTCTACAGTTTTGGGAGGTTTGAGAGGCTGAAGCCTGGAAATATTTTTATGCGATGGGCCTGGCTCTCTGGAATGACTTCCCATCTGCCTTTTGGAAAAAGGTTAAAACAGAGCTATCCCAGAGGGCTTATGGGGTCTGATGCTAAGGATTTTTTTAAACTTTATTTTACTGTAATTACAATGTGTACTTTTGAATATTATTATATTTTGTGTGTTATTGTGGACAACCAAAAGAGCAGCATGATATAAATCTGATAGAGAGTTAGAGATAAAAATGTGCTACTGTTAAACCTGCCTAAAATACATGCTCTAAAACTATGAAGTATTTTTCTAGGAAAGTTCTTTTCATGAACAGTTAAATTTAATAGAAAACAGTAGATGAACGCTGTCATTTGTGCATGTTTATTATTCCTATAAGGTGTGAGATTCACTCTTTTTTTCTTCTTGTTACATAAAATTGACTCTACCTGTCCTTCATATGAACAAACATTGTACTATATAAACATTGCTGGTTTTTTTTTTACATATTGCAAGTATTATCATTGATATTAGAGATTGCCATAAATTTCTTTCCCAAGATCTGACTGACATCGCAGACATTCAGATATGTTCTGAGACAGTTCTCCGACCATTCGCTAATTCAGAGCCCATTTTTTATATATTGTATGCTGTAGAATGTTGATATATGACAAACACGGAAGAAAAACAGATGTGGATCAGGAAAGAAAAGCACACATCAAAGAATAACTATCAAATGCTGGGGAAATATCTTGTAGCCCAAGCAATTACTTCTGATTCTTGCAGAAGAAGGGGAAAAAACTCAAAAGACTGGAAAAGAACAAATGTGTGACATCTATATTTAAGAAGGAGAAGTTGAGGAGTTATAGAGTAGTTAGTTTGACTTTTATACCCTGGAAGTTATTAGAATGAACAATAAATCAATCTTTTTAAGCACCTGTGGGAAAACAGGGTAATTGCTAGTAGCTGGCATAGATTTATGAAAATGACAACAGGTATAACCAATGTAGCAGACTTTTGGCAGGGAATTCTTCAAGTATATCTGGCCAATATCATAGATATCATACATCTTAACTATAAAAATCATTTTACACATGGATCATGGAAAAGCAAGAAGAACAAAATAAAAATTTGAAGAATTTTTTTTTAAAAATTAAATTTTAAATAAATTTTATTTATTTTTTGTTTATTTATCTAAATGAGCCACTCATCCCATAAAGCAAATGACTCTATGCAGCATACAAGACTAAAACAATAAATACATAAAAAGTTATCATTAACAATTTTTAAAAAATAGGAATAAATTTTGGAACAAGGAAATACATAGAAGAAGGGATGTTAATAATATAAAGCTGCTTAATTAATTCATCCATTCCCTGGGGAATAACCAGGTCTTGAGGGATCTTCAGAAGCTTAGAAGCAATGAGGCCATTCTCACGTCAGATGGAAGAAGATTCTACAATGCAGGTGAATCATAGCAAAATGAACTGCCACCTAAGGCCCACCAGATGGAGCTTCTTAGACAACAAAATCCATAAAATGACCACTCTTTTGGATCTTGGGGAACAGGCAGATGAAATTAGATAGACACCACTCTTCAAATAACCTGGTTCCGTGCCATGAAAAGCTTTCAAGATTAAATTGGTGTTGGAAACAAATTGATAACCAATGCAGCTCATGCAGCACTGATGTATATATACCACATCTTCTTAATTATAATCAAGGCTTTGAAGGTTCTAATTGGTTATAAAACCTTCTCAATACTCTATGATTAAACCATATCTTGAACAGTCTTAGGCTGACTTCTTGTTACTGGCCTTTTTTCCCCTAGGGTCAGAATTGCTGTTGGCACATAGAGAATAATCCTTAAAACTCTTTTAAGAATTGAAATAATCTCAATTATTGGTGGAGATTGGGTAAATTTTGTCTCAGGACCAGTATTTAAGAACTCTGTTTAACTTCCCTACTTTTCTTAAGTTTGTCTGCAGTTTTGAGGTTATCTGTGCTTGACTAAAACTAAAAACTGAAATCGGCACATGAAGATTTACAAAGTATTGCGTATTTATGTTTGGGTGTCAAAAATTATAAATGTAATTGTAGATAAATCAAATGAAACTAAATCAATTGGCTACATCGTTTTATGTGGAAGAAACCCCTGAGCTGCAGCACAACCAAAAGCCTCAGTTACTACTGGAAGCCCCAGCTGCCCTAGCAATATGGCACAAAACCCACAGCTGCCTTAGGAAGCTTCACAGTCCAGCCTTCATCTCCCCAGCTACTGACCAAGTGAGACCATCTTTCCCAGGTCTTGCAAAAAAGAAATCCTTGTGTAGCCAGGAGCTGCCCTGGCCTGTTTGATCAGTAGCAGAAGCAAGAAGACTGTGAAGGTCAGTTAGGGCATACAGAATGCAGGGTGCACAGAGGGCATAGATGGGGAGTAGATGTGTGAGTGGAGGAGTCGAAGTGTTCCTGTGGTCCTGAAATGTGGGTGAGTTATCAAGCACCTGAATTTTGATCACATGACTTTAGGAGCACTGCAATGTCTGTAACATCAAGAACTGGTCATAAGTTCCTTAGTTTAGCACCACCTTAACTTCAAACAGTCTCTGAACAAATAGTTGTAACTCAAGGGCTACCTATATCTCATCGGGGAGGATTTCAGGTGGATCTGGCCTATAGGTTATCCCAATTTTAGAATTTGGTTAGAAGGTACCACTGTTTCTGTATGTGTGCCAGAAAATAAATGATACAAAATATGCAAGGTAGATTGTGTTCTTTTTTGGACTGGTATACTCATTTTTCCTATAAAATTGCATTACCAAGACTCAGGTGAATGAACACATAATTCAGTGCTGGTAGAATTAGTTCACGTTGACTATTTGATATGGCTTTCCCCTTCCAAATACTGCTTTTATTATTTTTTTAAAGAGTCTTCTGAATTTTGTAAATGGATTGTTACTAGGGAACTGTCCAAAGAGTAAAATATTACTCTTTGGAAAGGGGCGCTATCTATAATATGATCCAATGATAATAATATGGTCTAATAAGTTCCAATGAGCACAAGAAAATATGTGGAAACTCCTGGAACTCTAATTAGATATTGGAAAAAAGCAAAGAAGGGAGAGATCTTCTACAGCTCTACTATAACAGACATGCTGCGAAACAGCTGAGTGATGGCACTTTCTAACAGCTGAATGGGAATTCCAATTCTACTACTGCTTTGTGTCCACCTCTACCTTCACTGCTGCTTCTGTTACCTCTTTTCGTTGATCCAGCTACTACTCCAATGTCCAACACCAGAACCACAAGACAATTCCAGCCATTCCACTCTGCGATATATTTGGACAAAACTCTTATCATTTGACCACTCACTCAAAGATCTCAAAAATAAGACCAGCAGAAACTATGTTGATCTACTGAAAGTTGGGAAACCCCTTCTTTTTTTGTCCCAAAACATGAAACTACCAAACTTTCCAAATCATTGCAATCTCCTCAGTCCACCTTTCACAAATCCCCTCCTAGATACATTGCCATGAGAAAAAAGAAAAATGAAATTTCCTCTTAATATTCTGCCTGAATTGCTTCATTTTGGGAATGGTTCCGATTGAGGAGGGGAGATATGAAATCTTTCCCCCCTGCTATGCAGGGATTAGTACTCTACCCACTCGTTTAAAATCTGCAGGAAGAAATCCATTGATGGAACACAGCATAGTATTATCAGTATGAATTAGAATTTAATAGTGAATGACTGGCATGCCACAAAAGTAAATTATTTACTATCTAAATTATCTGTTAGCAAGGCTGAAGCCATAAATAAGGCAGGGTTAGTACTCTTCATATTTTTGTGCTGAATAAATGTATCAATACGATGCTATTGCTGATTCAGGAAAACAATTTTATTTCAAATTTGGAATGAATAAATGTGTGTGTGGTTAGCAAGTCATGTTAAAATCACCATTGGAACTGGAACATTGTGACTCATAGTATGAGTGCAACTCACTATAGCATGTTTCTTACGTTTTCACTCTCAGTATTCACAGTTACTGAGATTGTATTACATGACTAAACTAATTGAAAGAATTCCCCATGATTAGCTGTGCTTCCAGACTTATTTGTAATTCTATCCATCAGTGCACATTGTGCAATTGCTCCATCTTTTCTTTCTTAAGGGATTCTTTATAGTGAAAAAAACACTGGTGGATTATAAACAGAAGACAATAACATCTGGTTCTCGCTATAAAATTCCATGAACTACATGTTGCGATTGCGTAATAAATGGCAGATTTTGTTGGGAAATCTCTGCAGATTTCTCAACAATTTTTAAATGGAACACAATTGGGAGAGTCTGCCAGTTTAATCCACGCAGCAGCATTGGGGAAAGAATTGGAAATCTTTTCTTCTGAAATTGTATCTTTTTCCTTCCAAAATTAGATGTTGTAGTTTTGTGATCGGAAAATGCTAAGGCACTTTCAGTTCTAGTTGTGAAATCAAATCATTCCATATATTTTAGATAGCCATGGCGTCACACACTTATGTATACTTAAGTATTTACACATATTGCTTTTGCCCACTTCATAATCTGATACACATTTCCCAGCCAACTGCTAGAGTTGTCTCTCTTGCCTTTCTCTAAAAATAGTGCCTGTTTTAAACCATATTTGGTGGGAATTTGAAGACTTGCAATTCCAAAATATTCATAAGAAGCCATGTTCAGAAAACTATTTTAAGAGGTTGTGATTTTAAGTACTATAGCACTGATTGAGACAGGATTGCTGGCTTAAATTTATTTAAATTAGATTTTCCTTTCATCGAAAAAGTGTATTCAGAACTGAAGTAAGCATGAATATTTATTCCGTACTGAATTTGGCTCATTTATTTTGAAGCATGGCTCTCACAAAAGTGTAATCATTTGGGGTATTTGATAGAAGAACTATCTCATTCTTGGATTTTTTCAAAGATAGAGGGACATGTGCATATGTAGGAAGTGTGTGTACATGCATGTGCATGTGTACACATGTATGCCTTTCTCTTATGCCCATAAACTTACCTGCTTTCTGTATTTCACAGGTTCATGAAGGTGGCAGGGCACATAGTGGATGCAGTTACCTGGCAACAGTAGGTATTCCCCCCCCCCCTTTTCCTCTTTCAATGTTTATAAAACAATGATCATAATAAGAAGCTTGGGTTGACAGGGTCTTCAGAGAACTCTGAAATGTATTCTCATTCTGTTCTTTCTGTTCAGTCTTTTGCATGAAAAAAAAAGGAAGAGTTGCCCTTCTAATTAAGTAAAGCCAAAGAAATTCAGCAGGTGACAATAGATTACATACTCCTGTAGTTTAGCACAGTGTTTCTCAACCTTGGCCACTTGAAGATGTCTGGACTTCAACTCCCAGAATTCCCCAGCCAGCAAAAGCATTTGCTGGCTGGGGAATTCTGGGAGTTGAAGTCCAGACATCTTCAAGTGGCCAAGGTTGAGAAACACTGGTTTAGCAGAACCTAAACCATAGGTGTAGATCAATCTTGGCATCTTTAAGACATGTGGACCAATTCCCAGAAATTTTGGGAGTTGAAGTCTACATATATTAAAGTTGCCAAAGCTGAAAACACTGGTGTAGATAATCAGCAGTCATTAAGTTGAATAATAACTTTCAGCATCCTTCTTCTTTAGTATTGCTAGCTGGGACTGCTGAGCTTTGTTATTCAGCTATCACCTCTCTTATAGTGTTTATTCTGACTATAGAGCAAAGAGACTTCACGTGAAGATTAAAACAGGCTATTCAACAAAGCCCTAGCAAGCCCCTGGAGTACTTCATATTCAGGTAAGATGGTATTCTAAAGAAAGTTCACATTGGAAGTCAGCTTAGTTTCCTGAATAATTAATGGTTTATAGCAGGGGTTCCCAATCCCTGATCCATTGACCAACACTGGTCCGTGGCATGCCAGCAACTGGTGCAAACAAGCAAACCCCCATCCATGGGATGCAGGCAGCACAGAAAACCACACTCCCTCCAGTCCGTGGAAAAACCTTTCTTAACAGGACCAATCCATGGTGCCCAAAAGTTTGGGGGCCACTGCTTTATAGGCCAGCAGGTGGGTCACATTTACCTGCTGTTGTAAGGAACAGCTTGTAGGGAAGTGACTGAATGTAGACTCAGTGCTGAGCCAGTGGGCTTCAGAAAAAAAGTAGATGGAAAGAAGCAATTTCTGCTTTTTCTATTGTTTATCTGAGCAATAATGTTTCACTATCCAGTGATAACACAAGATATTTTCTGAAAAACTCACGTGCAGCATTTACCAAGACTGAAGGGATTATTGTTACTGAAGGAAGTTTGATTGGATTATATAGTAGAAATCCTGGCTATAGGAATTTAGAAATGCCTTAGACCCGAGATGACGAACCTATGGCATGTGTGCCACAGGTGGCACACAGAGCCATTTGTCAGGGCACGCAGGGTGTTGCCCTGTCAGCTCCAGCACGCATGCATGCGCTGGCCAGCTGACTTCAGCCTTTTTTTGAGGCCATTTTTCGCCCTCCAGAGGCTTCCCTGAAGCCTCCAAAAGGCGAAAAACCAGCCCTACAGGCAAACTGGAAATTCAGGAATGAACAGAAGTCACTTCCAGTTTGGCCGTAGGGTCGTTTTTTGCCCTCCAGAGCCTTTAGGAGTCTTCCCTGAAAGCTCCAGAGGGCAAAAAATGCCCCCACGAGCAAACAGGAAGTGACTTCTGTTATTCTTGAACTTCCGTTTTGCCTGTAGAGCCAGTTTTTCACTCTCCACAGGCTTCAGGGAAGCTCCTGAAGCCTCCGGAGGACCTTCGGGGTTGGGGGTTGTTTTTGGACTCCCCAGGCTCCTAGAAAGCCTCTGGAGCCTGGGGAGGGCGAAAAAAGAGTGCCAAATGTGTGTGTGTGTGTGTAAAATGCTGGTCATGTGCATATGTGCACAGAGGGAAGAAGCATGCACATGTGTGGCATGCCCACGCACAACCCCCCTTTCGCTTCCCCCGCTTTTGGCACGCGAGCCAAAAAAGGTTCACCATCACTGCCTTCGACTCTATGCAAAGTTATTGCTCTCTGAAGGGAGCATTTTCCAAATAATATCATAGTTATATTCATAACAAACTATGGCAACTTAGGATAATATAGGTTCATTGTTCACAGTATCATATACCAGACTGTTGTAGGCCATGGAACCTTTTTCATTAGGGTACTTTTCTTCCTAACTTTCAGAAATATGGGAATACAGATTACTTTCCCAGAAAAAAAACACCCCAACATCTATATAATGAGAATAAGTCTGGCTTTTAATGAAAATGTCACTGTTGGCCACATGTTGACTTGTTACTTATTGCTAGTATCACATGTTTTATGATTTTAGGGTGACTGGCAGAGCATTTGTGAGATATTTGCTCCTGAAAAATGTATCATGAAAACTGTATCATTTTATAGGTGTTGTATCAGTGGAGTAAGAGAATATTTGATCATCTAGTATAGAAAAATTATTTGAAAGAGTCCATTCCATGACCAAAATAAAGAAAAAGCAAAATGTGTAGTATTCCAGATAATGAG
The DNA here is from genome assembly GCF_051295495.1 of Thamnophis sirtalis. NCBI lineage: Eukaryota > Metazoa > Chordata > Lepidosauria > Squamata > Natricidae > Thamnophis > Thamnophis sirtalis. The sequence continues at coordinate 44,092,784 of NW_028261391.1, forward strand.
TCTGTGTCAGTGTTGGATTCAAATTTTTTTACTACCGGTTCTGTGGGTGTGGCTTGGTAGGCATGGCATGGCTTGGTGGGCGTGACTTAGTGGGCATGGCAGGGGAAGGTTACTGCAAAATCCCCATTCCCTCCCAATTAGCTGGGACTCGGGAGGCAGAGTATAGATGGGGGCAGGGCCAGTCAGAGGTGGTATTACTACTCAAAATTTCCAGAACTGGTCAGAACCTGCTGAATACCTCTGGTCTATATGTCAAGGTGGTTTGCAGCCATGACCCTATCACTGAGATCAAAATAATCTAGATGTTACAGTCAGTATCTTTTTCCAAGTTCGACTAATGCAGTGGATGCTTCTAGATTAAGTATAAACATGAACTTATTTATTGCTACAATTTTCTACAAGTTGTAAACTTAATTAAGTCCTATTTGTATGACATTTATATGTAGATTTAGAAAGAAATTTGGTACAGGGGTGGGGGAGAGCATCTACTTTCTGGAAATTACTACTCCTGCCATTGCTGAAAAATGATCTTCCCATCCACATCCTATCAGAACTTCTGTTGCCGTGGTTTTTGGTGTTGCTGTGTGGTGAAGGCTTTTATTTGAAAATTGTGTGTGCATGTATCCAATGCAGCACATGTTTTCATAATAAATTATTAAGAAAAACAGAAGTCAGAAACTGAAACTGAGCAATTGGAGTTGGTGGATACATAGCATGTCAGTAATGGTTAATTGTAGTACAATAAAGGCAGGAGAATATAATGCAGATAATGCAGAAGAATGCTGTTTGATGCAATTATTTTACTGATCAGCCTTCTTTATGGTGCAAATTCCTATTAGTCACATGCTAGCCTTTCCTCCCTTCTCTGCCTGGATAACCAAAATGTTACCTTGATGAAGCAAAGTGGAAAATACTAGATTTAGACTTATGTCTAATATGTCTGAGAATTTAGCAACTTGTTCACACAAACAGACCTGAAGCACCTAGTTTTGTATAAACATCCCATAAATTAGATCCAGTATCTATATTGAGAAAAGGACAGTGGACACAAGTCCCAGGCTTGGGGTGAGCTGGAATGGAGAAAGCAAAGGTGGTAGATCTAATTTCAAGCAGACCTCCCTAGAAATTCCTGAGTGTTGGGAAGTGGCCTTAATGCCATTAACTGAAATAAAAGGTAGGGTCAGATTATGGAGCAAAGTTTCCTCTGCAATAAATTGGAGTAAAATAAAAACAGCTGTGCTGAAGCCATCCAACTTTGTTCATTATATCCTGTCTGAGACTAATGGGTCTGGGCAACTAATTGTGTATATTGCTGGAAAAATGTAGATGTAATAGTTCTGTTTAGTGAAGGAAATGGTTAGTATACAAATCCGCAGAAAAACCTTCAGTTTGGCTTATGTGACAATCTAAACTTGGTTATTGTGCATGAATTTAGACAATAAGCACAATATGGACAGATATATGAGCCAGCTGGGTAACCTTGGGCCAGTCACTTTTCAGCCCAACTCATCTCAAAGGGTTATTGTAAGGAAAATACAAAAAGGAAGAAGGAGTATTAGATATATTTGTCATCCTAAGTTGTTCAGATAATAAAGGTGGGATATAAATAAAATAAATAAATACAATGATACTATAATATATGTTGAGATGGAAGGCAGTAATCCCCCTTTGTTCGTGATGCAACTTGCTTTCCTGCCTTAATGTGGTGTTCAGAGAGGAGGCAATATCCCTTCAATCAAGCTCAGTGAAAAACTGTCTGAATTGCACAGAATTGATTTGATCTTTGTGACAATACTTCCCGAGAGGCATAGGAATCCATTTGTTGCAAATGAAAAGGCCTTCCACCAGCAAGAGCAAAACTGCACTGTCACATCTGTGACAAGTGGGCAAAACAATTTAGATTGAGTTTCAGAGTGTAATTAGTGAGATCAAAGTCTATCTGGTCCAGTCTCCTGACCAAAGATAAAATTGTCAACATTACATATCATGTTAAGCTAATTAGGTCAGAGGGTGCCAAAAGCATAAAAATGATGAACTAGAAAAGAAGGTTGCAGATGATAAGGAAGTCACTCTGCAGTGAGGGAGGACTTGATCTCATTCTGTGCACAAGTAGTGTGCTATCACACCCTCTCCTCACTCATCTTTTCCCAAGTCTAAACATCTCCAGCTCCTTTAAATTTGCCTTTATAGAACATTGCTGCTGCCTTGATTGCCCTTGTTGCCCTTCTCTGTACCTGTTCCAGTTCATCTAAGACTAAGTCCTTCTTAAAGAGTGTGTGTGCGCTTTTAAATCTGTGCAGACTCACAGCAAATGTCTGAGCACATTGCTGCAGTTTTCTCCACAAGATTTCCAGACATGGTTTTCCATTATCTTCTTCCTGGGATGAGAGGAAATAATTGGCCCAAAGTCACCCAGCTTGTTTTTTGCCTAAGGAGGAACTAGAACTCAGAATCTCCAAATTTCTAATCTGATCCCTTTAACCACTATAGCAAATTGCCTCTCTTTGTTGTACAGTGCCCAGAAATTGACAAAATACTCAAGATGGGTTCTGACCAAAGTAGAATAATGTGGAATTACAAGTAATCCTCGACTTACAGCAGTTCATTTAATGGCTGTTCAAATTTACAAAGACACTGAAAAAAGTGAAATGACCATTTTTCAAACTTATGACTTTTGCAGCATCCTCATAATCTTGTGATCAAAATTCAGATGCTTGACAATTGGGTCATACTTATGACCATTGTTTTGTCCCAAGGTCATGTATCACCTTTTGCAACCTTTTGACAAGCAAAATCAATGGGGAACCCGGATTCACTTAACCATGTTACTAATTTATCAACTGCAGTGATTCACTTAACAACTTTGGAAGAAAGGTTGTAAAGTAGAGTAAAACTCATTTAACAAATATCTCACTTAAGAACAGAAATTTTGAGCTCAATTGTAGTTGTAAGTCGAGGACTACCTGTACTATTTCCCATGATTTGGAAACTATACTTTTGTTGATGTGCCGAGGTGGCGCAGTGGTTAGGGTGCAGTACTGCAGGCTGCTTCAGCTGACTGTTATCTGCAGTTCAGCGGTTCTAATCTCACCGGCTCAAGGTTGACTCAGCCTTCCATCCTTCCGAGGTGGGTGAAATGAGGACCCGGATTGTTGTTGGGGGCAATATGCTGACTCTGTGAACCGCTTAGAGAGGGCTGAAAGCCCTATGAAGCGGTATATAAGTCTAACTGCTATTGCTATTGCTATTGATGTGGGTGGTTTTTTTTTTAGTAGCTAATCGTATCACTAGCTCATATTCAGTTTGCAATTGGTTGCTATGTCAAAGATCTTTTTTCAAATAGAATTACCAGGCAGCTTTCCCATAGCCTATTCTGGTACCTCTCTTATACAGATACACTGTAGTTCTGTTTCTTTCAGCTTATTTTTCTGAGCTATCAAGCTTGTTTTGAATGTTATCTCTATCTTCTATTAGCTATATAATTTTGTTGTGTCTGAAAATTTGATAACGTTCTTTCTGTCTCTTCATACACATCATTAATGAAAATACTGCAGGAGGAGAGGGTTAAGAACTAAATCTTGTGGTACCTCATCATCTCTCTTAGATGAGGGACCACTGATGAGCGCAATGTCAATAGTGGATGTATTGCTTGGAACCCTGACTCGCAGTTTGAGAATGATTGATTGTCAAGCCCCTTTATTGTCATGCTATCCATATCACTCTTAATTAACTAATTATTTAGTAGGTTATTAATAATCTGCCCAATTCTTTGCTGAAATCTAGATATCTTATGTCTACAGTATCTCTGCAATCTACTCAGTCATAAAATTAATCTTGCAAGAATTATTCTTTACAAACCCATGCTGATTTTTGGTAATTACCTCATTGTTTTCAAGGTAATGTTTATGATCTGTTCTAGAATTTCTCCAAGTATAAGTGTTAGACTGACCAGTCTATAATTCCCTAGATCCCTCTTTTTATCCCTAGAGGGATAGAGAGACAACATTTGCTCTCAGTTGTATGGCACTTCAGTTCTCCAGCAGCAAACATATCTGTCAAGAGGGGCAGTAGATCATATCTGATCTACTGTACTGGGAATGCCTTTTGTTTGTGCCCAATTGGCTTGGATGGGAGTTCTATACAAAAGCACTGAATTCATTAACTCCTCTCAAGACTTATCTGGAAATGTTATAAGGCTTAGCAGTAGGTCTCTGAGCCTACTGAGAATAATAATATAATACCTAGTTTAGAAATACAGAACAATAGACTTAACAACTAATATCTTCAGAGGAGATAAACAGAATAGACCAGAAATGCACTGATCAAGAAACAAGCATAAATGTCCTTACCTCTCCCGGGTTGCTAGACAACATGTCTGTGGAGCAGCTACTATAATTAGGTCTATCTACATCCTGAATGACATCCTCCCACTCCCCACTCCGGTTTGTTCCCTATTAGGTTCTCCACCCATTACTATCTGACAATTAGATATTGGCGTGCCTGATAATGTGTTCCAGAGCTCTCATTTGTCAATGCTGCATATCTCCTTGTAGTTTAAGAGAATAGATCTGGTTGACAAACCAATGCTGGATTTATGCATAGTTATATTTAGAATGTGCTGCTGTGAGACAGCTAACATGCTACTGTATGATAGATATTAAAAGCTGGATCTATTATAAACTATAAGTGCTGACTCAAATTTTACTTGAAACCAAGTTTTTTGAGGTCAAGGTTTTTTAATTAGCTTGCAATATTAATTTGATCTAAGCGTCTCTTGTGCTTTCTGCTAAGTATTGCTAAATCGAAATATAACACGTTTTGAGAATACAGGAAAATCACTCTGTTAGTAGTGTGGTGGTTCTATGATTTTTCTAAACCAAGAAATAAATTCTAATTAAAATATTTCAGGAAAAAGAACTGAAAGAACTAAAATAGCAACTTTGAAGCAGTCACACATTGACTGCTAGTTTGGATCTGGTCTTAGCTATACTAAGAGGATCCCTTCTTGAAATCACAGCTATTGCATTGATTTGATTTGATCTTTTCTAAGCTGACTAAGTTTGACTAAGCCTGAACCTTAACCCATTAATAATAAAATAAGTATTTCCCTGCCTTTCTTGTATTTATGGCTAGCATTAATAAAAACAACTAGAAGAGTGAACAAGATGCATAAGAGATCTATCCCCAAGGCCCTGTTGGAAAATACAGATGTTAATAGCCTGGAGGGAACCCTTTCTACCTGATATTATCAGATCGACCAATTGGAAGAAGGCAATAATGAGGATAACCAGATTCTGAGTTGTGAAGGGTTTTAAAAGTGACAACCAGGATTTTTAATTATACCTATCGGCAAAATGGTAACCAGTGCAGGTCTGAAAACATGGACAAATGGAGATGCATCCATAACTATTCAAGTTGTTGCATTCTGGACCAGCTGTGATTTTTAAATGCTCTTCAAGAATACCCCCATGTTGAATATGTTACAATACTCCAACCAAAAATGACCAACCCAGGAATGACTATGACCAGGGTCTCTCATTCCAAGAAAGGCTCTATATGGAGTTGTGCAAAGGTCCTTCTTAACACTACTTCCATTTCCTCTTTAAGAGGAACTGAAAATCAAAAGAAATTAATGAAGCAATGTGGAATGGAGTAAACCTATGCAAAACTATTTACTGAATTTCCATAGAACATTTTGGATGGTTTCCTAATCCATAGCCATTTCATTTTTCTAGGATTGATTTTTAAGCTTGTGTCTCCCCATCCAAGTAGCAACACAGATATTGTAGCATATGCTTTACATCTGAATATACTATATATAACTTCATCATTTTAATTTACTAAAATTGCATTTTACCGTTGACTTTTTCATATTAAATTAGATACAGACAATCCATCAATATATTCCACTTAAAGGTAAGCAGTTTCTAGCTTACCACAGGTCTCTGAGATCCAACCTTAGAGCAGAATAACTCTCTTACCTGTCTTATATGTACCATCCAGTAAATTATGAACAAAGCATAAATGAAAGAAAAAAAATAGAAGTTGGAATCAGATAGTAACATTTAAAAAGATGATTCCAAGTACATAACAGAACCAATATCTTCCCAAGGTTATTTCAACTATGATCTTCAGCTGACATTGTTATTTTACTTGAGACTGTTGGTTCTGCAGTGAATCTAGCCTAGCTATTATCCCGTGTATGTGATTTTTTTTGCATTTACAGTAGAGTGCATATCATTACTTGAGAAGATCTAAGTGACTAATTAGTAGGAACTGTTATGATGGCAATTAACATACCAATAAGGACTTCTAAATCTTTGGTTGGATCATACCATCTTTATTGCTTGCAATGACCAAAATTAGGACATCTAAGACAAATAGAACATGAAGGAAATAGCTTTCTCCTCTTATTTTGAACAAATGAATTGCTTTTGGTGTTTAGAATTCTTTTATATGTGGTCTGTCAATTTATTTACAAATCTGAGTAAATGTACTGTCTGGAAAGTTGAGGGGACTTCCATTCTTTGTAATAAATTATTAATATTATTTTTATAGTCATTATTGTTCATACTTATCATAGTTCTAGACATTATGTAGAAATGTGTTCCTGGCTTGAGGTCTCTCTCTTCATTAAATTGAATAAAGTTATCCAGGACTTACAAATTGCTGCAGGTAAAAATAAAACTACAGAAAGATAAGGTTAGAGTCATTTAAGAAGAATTAAATTTAAGAAGAATTAAGAAAAAAATATCACCATGGAAAAACTTGTAGAATAATGGGATTTGGGGCACAGGGAAAAAAGCATGTGGCAAAAGCATAGAAAAAGAACAGAAGAAAGAAGCAAAGGTCACCAATAGCAGCTGACCTTGTGCAGAACAGAGAGAATATTTGGGGGAAATGTAAATGTGGACAGCAGCGGTCCTTGGTCAAGGTGAGGGAGAGCACATAGTTGCAGCCCCTCTGACTGTTGCCTTCTCATTTTCATTCCAGTTACTACCTTGATGGCCGAGTGGCCAAGGTGACGGACTTCCTGAAAACACGCCTGTTAGACACACTCTCTGACCAGATCAGGAAAATCCAGAAAGTGAGTGAGTGTTGCAAAGGTGGGGAGCTTCAAGTACTTCAGGGTGCTGAGTCTGAATTTGACAAGTGCTCAGTACCAGACGGGCTTAGCAAAGGTTTCTACTTTGCTACTTTAAGACCCTGTAACTTCCAGCAAACTCAAGTCCACTGAACTTCCAGCAAATTTGACAAATAAGATAGACAAAATAAGTATAAGAATATTTGAGAGAGATTCTGTGGACCGCTGAAATGTCCTAAACCCTGTCCTAATAAAGATATTGGGAAAGCTGTTATTGACTGAAACAGTTGAATTTTCAGAACTCTTTTAAGAATAATACAAAAGTCATTATGCAGGACAGGAAGTGGGGGAGGAGATGCTAGTTTTGGAGAACAAAGGTGATGAATCTTTCCTTGGGCTAATGTATATCAAGGGAAAAGAGGCCACCTCTATGAACTCACTATGCCTAGCTCTATTTCCTGTAAGGTACTTGACTAGAATGTTTGGTCCATTTTTACAAAATGTTTTGACTTATCAAGAAAGCTATAAAAACAGCTTTATTATGGATCATTTTTCTCTTAATAGAAACAGAATTTTTAGCTGCACTGCTAGATAGATTCTAACAGGGGAAGATTTACTTCAGTAGAGAACCCAAAGATATCAGTTTACAGATGCCCTAATTAAATTTATTACCTCCTTTCCTCTTCTTTGTTTTATAATTTGAGATGGTTCCTTCAAGTAAGTCTAGTGAATGACCAGACCTTCAGGCACTTGTCAGATTTCTATCCAGAGGTAGCAAGAGTTGTAAACTGACTTCATCAGACCTTGTGTTCACTTATATGTGTTTGTTTTTTGGCACCATCACGTCCTTGACATGTCTGTGCTGACAAGGTTTATCTTATATTACAGCAGCTTTCTCACAATGGGGTCTCTAGTGCCATGTACATACTTCTCTTTCACCATTGCAGTTTCATAGGAAAGAGTTAAGGCCAGTATGAGTTTCTGACAAGGTTCTGGGCTTGGTAACATACACTATGTTCCAAGACATTGATTACTCCCATTAAAGGCACCAATGTAGTTAAAGTAAGAAATAGCTTTGTAGCTGCTACTAATGTCTGCTTTTTATTGAGAACTAGCTTAGAGGCCGAAATCCTGCTCGGATTTAAAGAAACTAGGTTTATATGTTAATGTAGATTAAATGTCTGAACATATCCTGAACAATCAGACATCCAGTCTACATGTTAATCTAATAAGCATGTTGTTTCTCACAAGGCTATATACATATATACACAGTAAGGACCTGGTTTTGCTCCCAGTTTTATGGTACATAAACTGTACCATATATGAAAAGAAGTGTTTACTAAAAGAACATATATATATTTATAAATGTACATTTTAAATTACAAATAGTCCTTGACTTCTGTTTAGTGACCATTCAAAGTTACAGTGCCACTGAAAATGTGACATGGCTTATCACCATTGCAACATCTCGATGGTTATGTGATCAAAATTCAGATGACTCATATTTATTGCAATGTCCTGAGGTCATGTGATCAACTTTTGTGACCTTCTGACAAGCATAGTCAATGGGGAAGCCAGATTCACTTAACAACTGTCACTAGCTTAACAACTGCAGTGACTCACTTAACAACTGTGTCAAGAAAGGTCATAAAATGGGGCAAAATTCACTTAATAAATGTCTTGCTTAACAACAGAAATTTTGGGCTCAATTGTGATTGTAAGTTGAGGACTACTTGTATATAAAACTATTCAAAACAAGGCAGTGCCAAGCAATAGTCAAACTGCAAAGTGTATATATGTGGGGGGAAATACCATTGTGGAAAATGTAAAAATACTAACCTAAGAATGAGGTCAATTTGTACTCATTTTAAAAACTGAGAATGAGATCTTATACAAAGTTCTACTGTAAGTGGGAATAAGAAAAGGTAATGGTGTTGCCATATGGTATAGCAGCCTACTGTGATATATGTCTTGGGAAGCAAAATTACAGTATAAATAAAAAAAATTCCTTATATAAGAGTCTGATCTGGATAATGGAAATATCTTACATTGTGTGAGTAATTTCTGTTTTCATAAAGAAATGAGGCTTTGATGAAGGCACGGGCAGTTTCATTTTATAAGAGTGAAGTATTTTATTGATTAGCCTGCTGTCTGCTACTTCATGTGAAACACCACAAACAAACTGAACGGAATCACTGAAGGACAGTGCACCTACAACAAAACTAAGAGAGCCCACACTGAGGTAAACAAATAGGAAGTCAGCAAAGAGTGATATGTTCCAGGAAAGCAAGATCAATGCCCATAAAAAATAGAAGAAAATAAAAGAAAGTTTTGTTCAGATTAATATATTTCCATCCACTTCTTACTTTTGTTTTCCTCATTATTTCAGCCCTACTAGACACTGAAAAATCAGTATTATTTATGCTAGCCTGTGATAATACATGTTTTAAAGTTACCAGCTATAGCCAGTTGTTGAACAGCAGGGCTATTCTCATGTTCTTACCACCACTTTTGCTTTCCTCTTCTTTTTTTGGCAACAGGTGGTCAATGCATACATGCCTGGAAAAAGGATTTGGTTAGAGGGCATCGGAGCTGCTTCTGAAGGAGGCGTCACTAATCTCTCAGATTCCTATGCTGCCAGCTTCCTGTAAGTTAATCTAAGGATGGAAATAGTAATATGTTTATGAGAAAACCCGTAAGTGCATAAAATGGTTATTGTCTATAAGACACACTAATCCCGACTCTAAAATAAAGGATATCATTGGATCATTGGTTGTTATTAATTATTAATGGCTATTAGACTTTATCCATCCGTTTTTCGGTTTCAATGGGAGATGATATGTTAAGGCAGTTAGTAATAACATAAATAAAAGTGGAGAAGCTACTGCTTTAATGTAGCAATAGTTAGATACCTTAAAGTAGTAGCTACTCCACTTTTATCTATGTATACATTGGACATACTGTAAGCAGATTAGAAAGGGAACTTTTAATTAGCTCTAATGCTTTATCATACCACTCTGCAGCCATTGGACCTACAACCACAAGAGAACTTTTACAAGAATTATCTGTCTCACTCTGCTGTGAGGGCTGTTCAAGAGACGGGAAGGAAAGATAGGGAAAGTATTAGATAAAGAGCAAAAATGGTATTAGCAAAGACTTTTTGGTTCTGGCCACACTTGTTAAGCTTTACCTGTTATTGTCAAATTCCTTAGAGATTAAAAGGCATTTTTGATTTAGTTATAGTGTGCCTTTATTGTTTTTACGAATAACTCAAGGCAGTGAACATATCCACCACATCTTCCTCCTCCTATTTTCTCCACAACAACAACCCTGATAGGTGAGTCGGGTTGAGAGACAGCAACTGGCCTAAAATCATCCAACAGGCTTTCGTGGCTAAGGTGGGACTTGAACCTAGGGTCTCCCACTTATTAGCCTGATGACTTAACCACTAGACCAAACTGGCTAAAGGATTTTGAAAGATTGAAAGATGTATCCACAGCAGAATTCCTTTTTGTTTCAGTTTTATTTTCTTACTTCTTATATGGAAATAAGAATGAGGAAATATCATGAGGACACTTTGCTTAAAAATGGTTAGTGAAACAACTAGTGCCATAACCACAGGGACATGAGCCCACAGGTAACACTAGATAAGTACTATCTATTGAATGTTCAGATGCCAGAAAAGTGACTGATTGAGATAACCTAGAGAATACTGTGCCTCCCAGAACTCTTTAACACATTATTGTAGCAGATTTATTTATACTTTAAGCACAAGGGCACCCATCTTTCTTTTTCAGCAGGTTGCACACAGTGCTAATTAGTTTAAGTTCCCTTTCCCCCTCCCTTTCTCTTCTATTTGTCTTTGCTTTAAGTTAATGATTTTTGCTTCATTTTTATGTTATGAAAATATTAAAAAATGCATATTTTAGCACAAGGCCCTAGGAAGCTCTGTTTGACTATTTTGTTGTAGGTGTCATTAAAATCCATTTTTAAAATTAGTATTTTTCCTCATATTGTGTGCAAAAGTGCTGTCATGGGTTATAGGTCAACCAGGTGGTGGTAGAAAGAACAATCCTAGCAACTTTTCAATTCCTTTATAAAAATAAAACAAGGAAATCTCATGGGAAAGTTCAAGTTATTAAGTTCATAGAAGGTGCTCTATGGAGATCCACATGGTCAAACCAGGTTAATCAACATAAATTAGTATAGGGATCAGCTTTCTTTAAAAAAAGAGTTTGCTTATATATACTGACAGCAGGAGATCAACGTGTTTTGTCTTTACTTAGCATTCCAAGCTAAAACTTTTGCTAGGCAACTTCCCTTCCACTGTTCTTCCTCTCCCCACTGGAGACAAGAATCTCTGCCCAAAAGAAAATGAGGTAGCCTCAAGCTTTTCTTGGGGGGGAAAAGCAGATGGAAATAAAGTAAGCTTAATGGTTGAAGACTGCTGATAAGATTCCTTAAACCATTACTATTTCATTACAAATTATGTTTTAAATTATTACATGGGAATTTACATCCTATTTACACAAGTGTGAAAACAAATCACATGGTTTATTTATTTATTTATTTAAAGTACACACATTTAATTTTTATTATGATTTTAGAGAAAGTGATAGGCTATGGTATTAAAATTGAAGGAAAGTACTCAAATTGCAAAGGAGTTTTAGAGAGGAGATGAAGAGTTGAAAAATGAGAAAATTATTTTAACTCAACTCAAGGAAACGTGACAGCAATGTTCCCAGAACTTTCTCTTAAGAGCATCAGTTACTACAACTAATCTTCAGCTTATGACCACAATTAGGACCAGAACTACTATCACTAAGCAAAGTGGTTATTAAATGAGCTGTGCCTGATTTATAACATCTTGGCCACAAACCTTAAATAAATCCACTTCCCCCATTGATTTTGCATGTCGGAGGCGCAATGTGATAGCAAACAATGACCACATGAATTCAGGATGTTGCAACCCTCATAAATATATGCCACTTGCCAAGCACCTGAATTTTAAACACATGATCACAGGAACACTGTGATGGTTGTACGTGTAAGGACTCATTGTAACTCACTTTTTTTAACACCACAGTAACTTTGAACTGTTGTTAACAAATAGTCATAAGTCGAGGACTACCTCTATAAGAATCAAGCTGTTTTAGATATTGATTTAAAATTGATAGAATACAAGAATGATACTGAAACAAATTATACAGGACTTACAAGTGAAACCAGCTGATTTTTTAATTTCTAAAATGGACACACAAATAGTAAATCAGAAAAGTGACTTGAATGTATAGATTTCAACTAGAAGAGTGATTTGGACAGCTTTCTTATTTTGGACATTAAAAGAGTGGTATTATGAAGTTATTCCTAAGAAGAGATAAAAAAGATAAAGAGAGAATGAAAAGAAATCATGGTTCCAAAAGGTATTGTTCAAGGACCCAGAGAGTATTAATCCTGTCAGATCAAATCATCTGGGAAGAGATTATAGGGAAGGTGTCCTTCAATAATTAGGTCTGTGACATATAGGTAATAAGCAGAATCACACCCAGAAACAAACTGGCAATCAGTATGGCTCATGAACATACCCACACCGCTGTGTTCTGGATCAGTTTGATTCTTCTGGGTGGTCTTCAAGGAAGTGTAACAGTAGTCAAGTCATGAAGTGATCAGGATATACATGACTGTTTGAAGGATCTCCCAATTGGTGCAGCAGATAAAGTTGTACAGAGGCCTTGCTAGCCACAGTGGCTATCTGCTATCTGTTCATTGAGCCGATATTAAAATTGCTCATAATCAAATCCTCATCAAATGCACTGTTGTAGTGATAGAGTCATCTCATCACACCTATCATGACTCCACATTCATCTTGAATATTTTATTAAAATTAAGGGAGATCCATCTCTCTTTCTTGTCTAGTGGTGCCTTACACCTTAACAATAGAAATTCATTTTCCCCCAATATTTCACTCAGTTCTTATAATTATTCCATGGACAATTTATGCAAGTTCCCCTGGGATATTTTCACATAAATCTCCAACTTTTCCCTGTAGAATCTTGGTAATATTATATCCACCTCCATGCCAAGACACACTTTCAATCAACTGGCTGTCTAAGTTCAAAAGAATTTAAGTTTTATTCATAATAGACAAATAATGGATTGTCTTGGGTGGGGGAGAGAGAAAGCAGACCTGCTAGAATTGTGTGTGTGTGTGTGTGTGTGTGTGTGTGTGTGTGTGTGAACAAAAGTAAATTTGTTGTTTTGGTTCATTCAAAATCCACATATGCTAATATTCAAAGTTATCTAATGTACAGGGATAATATAGGGCATTTTGTCCATTGCCCTTGTTGAAAGACAGTAAAATAATTGTAGAAATATCTTTGACTCTTAGTGTTGAGGTTTTTTTTCTATCATAAATTGTTGAAAACATGCTGCATTGTGCACAATAGCAATATTTATTATCTGACTATGCTGGGTTTCAAGTCCAAAAAGTTGTCTGAAATATGTTGTTTTTGGGAAAGATCTTGAGTACCTCTTAATTAGAGGTTTCTCTGGTGACTGATAACTCTATTTCTCAGCGAAGTAGCAGAATAATTAATTCATGAACATATCTTACTTGGATGGCAAGTTAATACCTTTCAAAAGAAGAGAATGCACCATGGATGTCTTCCCCCAAACTAGTGGCCTCCAAATATTTTGGAATATAAGCCTAGTCATCACAAATCACTGACCACTATGGTGAACTGTGATGTATCAGTTAAACAAGACAGCTTTGATATATGGAACTAAGCCACAACATAGATTGAGGAAATCTATCCTGCTCTTCTTGGTTAAAAGCTAATCGATTGTCTTCTAAATTGCTAGGTGGCTAAACTCTCTTGGGATGCTAGCGAGCCAGGGCATCGATGTGGTAATGAGACACTCATTCTTTGATCATGGGCACAACCATCTTGTGGACCAGAACTTCAACCCACTGCCGGTAGGTGAATGATACAGTATTTTCTGAACTTGCATTAATATCCCTTTGTTCTTAGTGGTCCTCTGTCCTACATATTATACTGTATACTCTAGATCAGAAGTGGTATTCTGCTAATTCGCACCGGTTCGGGTGAACCAGTATCGGCGGCGCAAGTCTCCGCTCCCCCACCCATACATCATCACTGCACATGCCCAGACGTGCACATGCTCAGACATGCGTGCTCCTGCTACTGAACCACTAGTGAAGATAAGAGAATACCATAACTGCTCTAGATGTGTAATGTAACACATGGCCTTTCTCATATTTTACATTCTTATATATATATATACAACCAAACAGTTTCTCCATCATTGCTTATGTTGTAGAAGTTACTTCAAGGCAGCATTTTTCATCTACTAGTAAAGGTACATAGCATGGAACCGTGTTTCCCAAAAAATAAGACAGGGTGTTATTTTCTTTTGATCCCCAAAATAAGTGCTTGGCCTTATTTTCGGGGAGGTGTTATTATTTTTGAGGTCCAGGAGGCAGCAAGCGAGCAACCTCATGGCTGCTGCTATGTTGCAATATTTTCAGGGAGGGCTTATTTTAGCACATGCGCTCAAAAGCCCAATTGGGCTTATTATCTGGGGAGGTCTTATTTTGGGGAAAACAGGGTAGTAACCTTATTCACATGATGTATCTTCATCAACTTCTTTCTGTCATTTCCAGCCAGAATTCTCTCTTCTTTTCACTCTTACTAGGCACATACCTCAACAGTAATTCCGTTCATTTCTCACCTCACTTTTCTGCTTGTTTCTTTCTTGTTTGCTCTATATTATCTCTGCTGAATCAGTCTGAATTTCTCTCTTCTTTTCATGTTGCCAGTCAGTAAATCAGAGGATTTGTGCATGACTTTGTACCCTTGACCTGTTCCTAGAAATTCTTGGCTTTCACAGACAAACAGGCACTCATATCCAGATATAGTTTGTGTGTGTGTGTGTGCGCGTGTGTGTGTGTGTGTTTAAGAAAAGATTTTGCACACACAGCTGAAAATCTACTGCTCTTTGTGGCCTGTTTGAACTCGGCTTGAAAATACATTTTTCCAGATTGGTTTCTTTCAATGCTAATAGGAGACATTAGTTAATGTCAAGTACAACATGTTGAAAGCAGATGGGGCAGGGTTACCTCTGGAGCTATAACTTTGTCCACTAAGAGAGCCTCAATGGGACCCTCGTGGGTTGCACAAGACCAAGAGAATCAGGGCATTTCTTATGGGAGAGGCATTTAAGCCATAGCAAGGAGGAAGGAGGGGCAGAAGGGGAGTTATAGGTCCTGAAAACATACAATAAAAACAACCAAACCCAAGGCAGTCAGGCCCTTAGGGAAAGAGCAAAGTGGCAGGAAAATGGAGCTGAACAAAGTTTAAATTTATAGGAATGAAGGTGAAAGAAGTTCACAATTTCACACAGCAGGGTGGTTCCTTGCAGTTTAATGCAAACCCTCTTATTTCCAGTTCTTCAAAAGGACAGTAGTATTCACTGTTGAAAGTGTGCAGGGTTCTAATAAGAAAAACATATGTTAATCTTTTAAAATAGCAGGGTTTTTTTCCTTCCATTTCAGTCTAGTAAATTTTACACCTTGTAAGTGAAACTTGGCAGCATCAAAAAGCTCTGAATCTCCATGGCCAGAAATGTACAGGCCTGGTAACATCTGAGACATGTTGCCCACAAGACCCTGGAGTGCAGCATGCAGATTTGGGAAGCAGAAGAGCAGCCACAAAAGCAGACTTACCTTGTAATGAAGAGGAAATTTTCTGCAATTAGATGCTAAGAAAGTATCGGTTGCTGAAATTTTCTCCTAGCTAAAAATTAGTTGATTGGGGCTTCTTATGCCTTACATCTCCAGAAAAATGTTTACAAGATGTCAGCTTAGGTAACTTAGATATACTAGAAAAAGACACGGTCATGCATGGTCTGTAGTTCTTATGACACAGAAACATTTTTAAAAATGATGCTTCTTGAATGTTGGGATGGATGAAAATGTGGTACAGATAATTATCAGGCTAGTGAGAGACAGAGGCAGAGACACAGACTTATGTTACAAGTCCGAGTTAAAACAGATCTGCTGTTAACTGAGTATCAACATGTAAATACTTTTCTCCAAAGCATTTCTACCAAAAAGGCAGTTTGGGGGTCTAAGTGAAATCAAAACCCTATGCAGAGCTTCCTCTAGGATTTCAAACATTCTAAATTAAGTATACAGGGCTAAGAAAAAAGGACATATTATGCATGCATCTTCTTTTGAGTAAAACTCACTCAGTGCTAATATCTTTCTTCCTATCCAGAACAGGTGAATGTTTGGGTGGAGAGGTAGTGAACAGGCAGAAATGGCAGTCTCTGAAGCTGGGCTGGGATGCGGTGCCCATTCTTTTCCCGTGGGAGCTATCAGGGAGATGAAAGTCGCTGTTTGGGGCTGTACAAGACTGCTGGGATGTGAAATTGAATCCTCCCACTAACTCATTGACAAAGACTTGATATCTTTCCTTTGTGCAAACGCTCCAATGCTGAGAGAAGCCATGGCATCAATCACTGCCTTGGCCTGGCTGCCCATCAGCTGGCGACAAGCTTTGGCTGGGTGCCTTGCAAGAGCTCAGTTGCTCTCCTTTCCATGCCATGGCTGATCTAGTCCTAACTCCAGTGATTCTCTGCTGAAGGAAGGACAATTGAGCGCTCTGTGTGTGTGTGTGTGTGTGTGTGTGTGTGTGTGTGTGTGTGTATTATATATTATATTCTGATATTTTCATCTAGCTATGTTGTTTATAATTTTTGGAGTATTCAGTTTAGTGTGTACTTTATTAGATGATAAATTTGGTCCTTACTATTATTTGAAGTAATTCTCAGTTGGAGCAAATTAAAGATTTATTCAAAATCCTAGGCAACTAAGATTACAAACATTAAAACATGCAAGAAAACTTCCACATGAGAACAGCATATTTTACGAGATGCTTACAGATTTTTCAGTAGTTACTGTACAGGATAGTCTAAATGTGAGACTTCATGAACAATATCTAAGAAATAATTTCTTATCCCCAGATTTTCATAGTCTTTTCTGTAAGACTTTAACAGCTCTAAGTTTACTGTAAAATATTGCGGTATAGGAGCACCAAATTGTGTTTACACCTTAGCTAAGAATAAATACTCTTGTCTGCTTTGCACATGAATCCTAAGGGTATATTGTTCTCATACTTGTGGTAAATGACACCCTTATTGTTGTGCTGCATCTCATTTAACAAACGCGTGTACATTTGCCACTGGAAGGAAAAGAACATGAAGTGACGAGAACAGAACCACAAGTGGCATTTTATGTTCTGGGTTTTACAACAATAACTCAGAGAACTGGGAATGGAAGGTCTATTATACTGCAATTATTTGTCAGGTTACAAGCAGCATTTCTTCACCATGTGGTTAGGGCACAGTTTTAGAGCTCAGATCTGGTTGCAGAGGTCTATGGGGCCCCTGGGAATGTATCCCGTAAGTCTCTGCTAGGAGACAGCCGTGTCTAGTTAGTAGGATTGTATAAAAGGTCATCTAATTTATGTTTTTTCCAATACCTTCTTTTCTAAACACACCTATTTAAGAAACCCCTGGGGTCATGTCACAAACTTTCCATGCAAAAGGATACTTAAATTCTATAGTAGTAGGCTTAGTATTGGGTAGAGATCAAACATTTTTGACAGTTATTCTAAAAGGAAGAATTTGTGGAAGTACTGTTTCTCAACACAAGAAAAACACATATTCCACATTCTCCCACATGTGTAGCTATTAAAAGTAGAAAAAAGATCTATCTTATATTTTCTGAACCTAGAGAAGCATAATTCTTTATGCGTAGTGTTACTCTTGGATTGCAGCAAACTAGAATATGCTTCATAATCCTTTATACTGCCTCTCCATAAACTCTGTCCTAGGAATAATCAATCTGGCTTTTTTGACAGGACTACTGGCTCTCACTGCTTTATAAGCGACTTGTCGGACCCAAAGTACTTGCTGTCCATGTTGCTGGACTGCAGAGAAAACCTCGCCCTGGCAAGGTGATTCGTGATAAGTTACGGATCTATGCTCACTGCACCAATTACTACAAGTGAGTTATCTCGGAGAAGGTGCAATTACTGAAGTAAAAAAAATGGAGATTGAAGACCAGCAGACCCAAATGGGGTTAATCAGCGTGAGCTACACCCACAAAAAGAAAATGTTATCTAATTCAGATGAATCTCTGTCTTCCAGGCTACCAGAGCTAAGTGTCATTATACCTGTTAAAGAACGAGCTTCATTATTTAAACATAAGAACACTATGAGGGGAAGCCTATATAAATGCATGCATAAGATTTTGCCCCCTCTTTCCCTCCCCCCTCTCTGTGTACAACTTGGCAACATGGCTTTCTCAGATCGTAGAGAGCGGAGGAACAACATTGGTGTTGATAGGGAAGCTCACCTATCTCTGGGATTCTGGTGGGAGCCTTTGTGGATGACATCAAGGGAGTACAGTTCCCCAAAGGCCCCATGCTTTGGTTTCAGTTCCTTGTCTCCCCCCACTTCCCATTCGGAGCACCTAGCATAGCTAGAGTTTCTACGATAAGCCTTCAAAGCATCCTAGGAGTGTAGGACCTGGGACTTTCCTAAAGACACAGGTCCCTATTGTTGCTACTTCACATCACCCAGATGCTTTCAGCAAGGCTCCCCCTCCCCCTCCTAGAGGGAGCTTTGGCCAACGGCTGACAGGTAACTGGCAACAGAAACAGGGAGAGATGGGAAAGGGAGAGTAGGCACAGGCCAGCAGACCTCTGGCTCCTTTCCATGCCTAGGGCAAATACTGTAAATGGGGGCCACCTGTGTAGAAGCTGAAGCTAACTCTCCTCTTTGGGGATATTCTTGCCTAAGCTTACTTCAAAAGCAGGAGTATTGAAAAGCTTATAAATGCTGCCTAAGGAAATAATATGCAGAAAGCTTTAGATGCCTTGTATTATCCCATCTGTATAAACATCCTATAATAAAATAGTGCTGTTAACCCCACCATCACCCTTCAGGCAAGAGATGTAGACTGAAAGATTACCAAAGGCCATTAAAACAATTCATCTGATTAGCTGAGATTTCAGCCAGGGACTCCCAACATGTATCTAACGATTCTATTAGCTTTAAAATATTCCCCCCAAAGGACTTTTCTTTAGCGTACAGTATAGCTTTCTTCTGACCTATAAAATATTGCTTTTTAGGCAGGTAGCACTTCTACATGTAGTATACATGATGGCTAATTACAGCTAAATAGGATGATTTTACTTACACTTGTAAGGGTCTAATCATCCTATTTCTGCCTGCAACAAACATTAAAAACCTGAAGCCCACTCTAATCATCCATTCATCACAGATGCAGTAACTCACATGCCAGTTTCCTATTCAGTTTAATAACTACTTGTAATTAAATAATGGTAGGGTTGGAAGCCTATTCATTTAACTAGACAAAGAAGTGCTACATTTACTGCACTAATGGGTACTAACTTTTTCCAAGAAAAAATATTGATGCTTCTACATATACATCCAAACAAATTGTGCTATTTGATTTTATGATATTTCCTACAAACTAGACTAGATCTTGAAGCAAAAATGTTATCTTTTTCTACCTTACTGGAAACATAGGACCGTAGCTGCTCTGAAAACACCAGTCCATGGTGGCTTCATTAAGACCAAGGAATTATTGCAGAAAATGTTGGGAGTCTCCTTTAACTAAATCTTTCTTTGCAAAGTGACAAATTGGACAATTGATATGACAGAATAACATCCTAGATTGAACTGGAGGAAATGCTTCTTGCAGTTAGGCAGATATGCTAAATAAGTCCCAAAATGGGGTTCCTTTCACTAGAATTTCATGTTGGAATTGGAAAATAATAGTGAAAATCTTTAATTCTAGAGCTAATACGTTATTACTAAAAAGTATTCAAATGATTCACCTTTAAGCTCTTATCTCTCTCACAGCCATAATTATGTCCGTGGTTCTATCACAATTTACATTATCAACTTGCATCGGTCACGAAAGAAAATCAAGTTGGTGGGGACCCTTCGGGACAAACTTGTCCATCAGTATGTGCTGCAACCCTATGGTCAAGAAGGACTTCAGTCAAGGTGAGTGCTATTGTCCAGTTCAAGGCCACTATCATGAGAACCTGTTAAAGTGACCAAGCATTGATATTAAGCACTGTACCCCATTTATTCATCTGTACATATGGTGTGCTACCTGCCATTTAATTTCCATCTTTTTGCTGTCCCAAAAGCCTATGTTATAATAAATCATGTGAATAATGTTCACTTTTAAGAAACCATGTATTTTTGTGTTATAAACACAACACAACTTGTTTGGAACTTATCACTGTGTCTAATTCCATCCAGCTTTAAAATACTGATGGAGAATCCAGCAATGTTGTTTTCCTGAAAATTCCATCTACGCTTGACAGAGGTTTCCAGGCCCCATAAAGAAAACTATTCTGATATACCTTCTTGCTTTATTCTCCATTTATTTATGGTGCCCCGCACAAAATCAGATAAAAAGAATTATGGTATTGTACCAAACCTAAGAAGGCTTATATGGCCTACATTCCATTTTCCTAATGGCCAATGAAATGCCTGTGGAAAACCCACAAATGGAATGCAAGCACAATAGGCCGCTCTCCTTTGTTCTCAGCAAGTAGTATCAAGCCATGTACTGTCTGAGTTGTGGAATGTAATTCCACCATCATGAGTCATAACTACGTATCAGTTAATGGTATGCTATGAATTTGTCCAATCTGCTTTTAAAGTCTTCCAGACTGTTGATCATCACTGCATCTTGTCATCATACATGCCCTAGATCCGAGTTCCCCAAACTTTCCAGCTTCGCAGACAGGTGGAGGAGAGAGGGGATGGTTCCATGCAAGTGGCAGGTCGCCCCACGTAAGTGGGAATTTGTGCGCCCGCCTGTCAATTCTGCGGCTCAGTTCTGAACACCTCAAGGCCTGGTAGTGGGCCATGGCCCAGGGGTTGGAGATCCTGCCCTAGATTAACCATAGATTCGCTAAAGTTTTTTATTTGTCCTGAATTCTCTTCTTACCATCCATGTGATTCTAGTATTGGTATAATTTATCTGACACTGTCCTAGCCATGTCCTTTCATAGGATCTTTAGGTTCCATAGTAAAGATGTAAAGATAAAGCTAATGTTTATCTATCTTGAAGTCTCCTGTACTATTTTTATCATTGTCATGAAGAACATCTATGCAATCTCTAACTTCTACCCTTTTCCCCATTACCTGGAGAGGGGCAGCTTTCTCCTCTACATTTTGACTGAAAAATGCATCTGGTCTGTGCAGGTCTGTGCAGCTTAATGGACAGCTCCTCACTATGTTGGATGATGGAACTCTGCCAAATCTGAAGCCTCGTCCTCTTCGTCCTGGACGAACCCTTGTTATTCCACCGCTCACTATGAGCTTCTATGTGGTGAAGAATGTTAATGCCCTGGCATGCCGGTATCGGTAGCTCTACCAAACTCCACTGCCAAGGGCAGACCTTGAGACCCTCTTGGATCACTTCTTGGCAGAAGTGTGCACACTTCACCAGGAAAAGAGGACAGAAGTGCCTCCAGGAAAATACTGACTATTCACAGCTGTTTCACATGTTCTTATGATCCTAGCATCCCCACCTGCAATGGAGATTTCCAAATAAGCAGTATTTTAAACCCTTTGCAATTTTCCTATAGACTATTATAGAGTGGGGACTTTGTGCCACCTTGTGGGCAATGAAGAAGCTGTAATATGAAGAATTGTTCTGAGTTTTCTGTGCTCAGCAAGTGGAAAATCAAGATGCATCCATCACACCAGAGGCTACCAAAAAAGTATCAGCAGGAAGAGGCTTAGAAGAATCTAGTATTTCAGCTTTATCCCTGTGGATGGTGTGCCCCCTACTGGCAAAAGGCAACAGAACAAGCAATGTAGCAAGGAAAACGCATCTAGAAGAGCCAGAATTGTATCTTAAAGAATCAAGCACCCAGTTGTGCTGCAGAAGACAATCCAGACCTGAAATTCTAGGGTGTCTCTAACTTCTTGAGCCTATGGCATTGTTGGATGGAAAAGAAGAGGATTGGTCTTGGCCACTGTAAATAATGCTACCTCCTGGGAGCATTTGTTGTAAATGTTAACTATTAAGTTATATTTTCTGAAAAGCTGAAAAAAATACTTGTAAGAACTGAGAAATTGAGGCTTTTAAAAAGTTTGCTACTTCTTGGGGCACCAATAAAGTGTATCAGGTGGTGCGTGAAAGAATGACAGAAAGGCTTGTAAATATTTAAAAGCATTTATTATATTTCTGTTTCAATATTCTGAAGCCTCTGCATCATACTAAGCCTGGACTGCAAAACTCTGTATGGCAGCAAAGAGCTATAATCTTCTGTGTCTCTTTGCTTTCCTTTAGCGGTCATTCAGATTTTTGCAAATTAAATCCAGTAGCTCTTATCCCTGCACTTTCTAAAAGTGGTGTTTATATTAAGTTAGATGTTACAACTAATTATGAGCAACTAGACATCTGTTATGTTACTAATAACCCTGCATACTTTTCCAGCCTGAGGATCCAACCTATTGTTTACACTCACATGCACAATAGCCTTTTAGATACAATCCACCCCACATTATTTATCTCTATTCATTACACCTAACTGAAATGTTACTATAAGGAGCAAAGATGTATACAGTATTCTCCAAGATTAAATTAAGTTAGCCCGTGGGGGGGGGGATAATTAAGATATAAAGTCTTGGATTTTTTGGTTGACAATTAAATGTAAATGATCAGGAGATTTAAAATAAAAAATGAAACTTCCACTATATTAATATATGCTTCTTGTCAAAAGAAAAAGAAGAAGAGAGATGAACTAGAAGGAATGCAAAAGAACTTTTCACAAGTGCCATCTAATAATAATAGTTGACTCTTTTATTGTTTTGTTATCAGTGTTTAAAGTACAGACCTCACCAAATAACTTGCCTAATTATTTAATGGCCTCTCAAGTTCAAAAATTGTTTTGATATAGACTTAAAGGTCCCTTATTTTATTACAGAATGAAAATTTCTAAACTGATTTTCTTGACCTTTTTAGCTCATAATTATTTGCTATGTGCATGATTGATTTAATTTCCCCTAGGACAGCAACCAATTACAGAAAGAAAGTGTGCCAATGTTGTCTTTAGGCATGCAAGACCAGGAATAAAGCAAACTAAGTCCGCATCATATTAGTTATGTAATGCTATAGAGTTTTCAATTACTTTAGGTATGCTATAATTATTGTTACTGTTATTATTAATCATTACAATAACTGCAGAAGATGGATCAGCATTTTTAGTTTTATATTGCAAATGAAGAATGGGTATAAAAGTTCTGAAGCAGTAACTTGCCTTGGAAAAACTGAGTAAATACACAGCAAAGGCAAGAACAAAGAATGTTTTGATTAACGGATTAGCTTATAAATGCTGTAGTAATGATTTACATATTAACAGGGTGAACTCAATGATCTTTGGAACATATTCCAAGTGTAATGCTATGATTCCAGCTCTTATGTTATACCAAAATCAGCACACGGTTCATCCCAGCATAAAACGAATAGCATGTATTGCAAAAACCTGACGACTGATTTGCCAAGAATTCCAGGACATTTTACTGGGATTGCCTGAGATACCATGGCTGCCTGTAGCTTGTGAAACAGTCTCTTGAGTTTCTGAAAATAACTACAGAAGCTGTATTCCCCACTTTGTTTCTCCTTGTCCTCTCACCCAATTCTGTTTGCCATGTGCTCTGCAGTAAAATATATTGCAGCCTGAATTAGATGTACAGAATGTGAAACATGAATTGTGAATGGTTTAAAGTATAGATGTGACCTCCAACCATCAATGCAAATATTCTCTCTTTTTGCATCTTCTCTGAGAATTACTGAATAAGGTTGGACCTGGCTGGTATTTAGATGTGAGGCCACTAAAAAAGGCCACACTGGGAACAACAAAACAGATCCCATAAGAAGGCAAGTTAACAACGTTTCTCTATTGCTGCGCACAAAATAACTTGAAATTCTCCACCAGGACTCAAACTCAACTCCTTCTTCTCCTGTCTCTAAACTGAGAATCTTTGGTGAAGGATAGAAAATGATAGTGAGGAAGGATTGGAATAGAAAACAGAAAAGCAAAATTTAGTGTCGCTTACAGTTGAAGAAAATAACTTGCAAAGATTTAACCTAAAATAGTAAAAATGAGAGATAAAGTACTTTTCTTTCTCTACATTTTCTTCCCCTAAAATGTGGATAACATCCAGTTTAGAAAAAAAATATGTTTTCTCCCCCCAAAATTATTAAGAAATGTAGGTGCTTCAATGGTTTTTGAACCACTATATCTGTTCAGGAAACCTAATGGACAGTATGTAGTATTTGGAAATAGAAAGTCCATTACATTTCATTCTTCGGATTTCTGTCAGTTAAGAAGTGTTAACTAAAGTGATATTAGGTTGGTCAGTGATACGAAGTAACAGCATCAGAATTCTTGTACATACAACAGGTAGCAACAGGTAGCATGTACAACAGGTATATGCAATAGCTAGCATATAGTGGTAGCGCAGTTGCAGTAGAATTTGAGCATATTTTCTTGGATTCAGCAGAAGGGGAATCAACTTCTATTTTAATAAGTCAATTGAAACCCATAGACCTCTTGCTCTCCAGGTTAACTTGAGTGAATTTCCACATCAGTATTTTAAGCCTGAGCTGCAAAACTTTATTTTAAAGCTTATACTTGTCTTAAATTGGTTCCTTGGGCAAATATGACAATCTCTTGAATAATTATTTTTTCAATCTCTATAAGAAAATTCCAGAGTTGGAATTGGTTAACCTCATAATATGCACATCTTTTGACACTACACAATATCCCTACTCTAATTAAACTGTACAAAAAGAGTTTGTGGAGAATTTAGTTTTTTTTTAAAAAAAAATAGAATTGTTGAACAGCAAAATGAAACAGCACTGTGTTGTGGCCTGTTCCTGGTCACATAAAGTCATAGCAATTTGGGAATGTTGGGCCAATATTTTCTATGGGATTCCTCCTGTGGCTCAGATCCTTTTCTGTACTGGCAGTAGTGCATCAAGGTAATTCTATCACTTGCTGCTCCATTTCTCAAGAGACTGTTTTTCTACAGGCATTTCCAGGTGGCTCTGTGGGAACCACCAGCAGCATCTGCTTGTTAATCCACAGTCCCCTGAAGATAAACAAGACTACTTTCTCCATGTAGGTTTTGTATCCAAAGTAGTGCCTCCTTGGTTATCACATCACTTTTGGATATTCAATTATTGTAAAAAAAAAAAAATCCACTTCGTTTATCTCAATTTAAGATTGAATATGTTATAATTGGATTGAGCAATCTAAATGTTTAGGTGTGAGTTAAATATCACAACTGTGTCCTTAAATTGTTCAATGACAGAAACTTAAAATATGGAAAAACCCTTGCTTCTTTCTCTAAAGACAAAGTGTTCTTACCATTTCAGATCACTTAATATTGATATGCATTTTATAAAATGAAGAATGAGTTTAAACACTGTACTAATTTATAATGTGGTTTGTTGGTTCTTGATTTAAAATATTATATGAATTTAGCCATTTTGCTGTATACAGTGAATTATAGTTAAACCATGTGTGTGAACCAATCTAGAAGAGTCTAAAAAGTTTAGAAGTATCCAAGTAAAAGATGAAAATTCTTATTTTGATTATTTGACCATCGTGCATGGGCCCCAATTCAGTATGTATGAACACAAATATTTTCACTATTTTCCAGATTGTAACTGGGAGGATGCATTCTCTTTCAGAGGCTTCCATTATCTTGTACCAAAAAGCACAACTGCTTACAGTCCTAGCAATCCTAAGATTTTCCTAGGAAATCTTAGAAATGTGTATGTTATCCAGAATTGCTAGATGACATGGCCTAAAATGTAATTAAATACATTTCATATCTGAGGAATATGTCATGTGTGTCATCACAAAGTAGTTGTATGGAGATATAAATGCCATTCCCTGATAGTTAATGTGATGAGCATGGTCACATCCTTATGTCTGAAAAATGATGCTGGTAATATATATATATGTGTGTGTGTGTGTGTGTGTGTGTGTGTATGTATGTATATATGTTGGCAGTGAAGAGACAGAATCACAAACACACAATTCCTTGAACTACATTTCTTTCAAGAACATCTCTCAGATCTTCTCAGTCTAAGTACTCATAATACACAATCTATTACTCCCATAAATAATCCACTCACCCCTACAATAACGAAACCCCATTCAGGTTCTGCTCAATCATTGCTCATTTTTTCCCTCTCACTTTTTTCCCTCTCACTTTTGTCCCTCTGCACTGTTTCCTCTTGCTGCTGATCGAATGACACTTCTATGTTCTTCTCCCTTTAACAAGACCAATGATGCTGCAGAGTGACTGTGACTGGAGAGTTATATTAGAACAAAAACGTGGCTTTCAGCTGCCACAGTATTTAGTTCATAAGGATATTTTGGGGTCCCAAAGGTGCTTTTTTGAGAGGCAACTGGACTTTCTGGTTTTTCTTTGAAGACATTTTGATTCTCATCCAAGAAGCTTCTTCAACTCTGACTGCCCGGTGGGGAATGGAAAGATTTATATAAACCAGAAAGTCCAGTTGCCTCTCAAAAAAGCACCTTCGGGATAAACATGACCTGGATGACTGAGAATCTTCATAGACAATATTTTGGGGTCTTTTGAAGCCTGGAGATATTCTCCAGTGTAAAAATAGCAGGTGGCTATAGGCTGACTCTTCAGGCTGAAGTACTTCTAACTACTGTAAAAAAGAAAGGGGATGGTCTGTTAGGAGCAGTGGGAGTTATCTGTTGATACAGCAGTGCCCGTGGGCATCATTTATATGTTCCTGTCTCAAGGAAGGGTACACAAATTATATTATTGCAGTCAAGAGGTCCTATTGGAACAACGGTGAACTAGAAGTAATTAATACTTGTACATAGACATTACCTAAATACAGATGGAGAATTTCTGCACCTCTAACTCTTCTTGATAATCAACTCCCATTATTTCTAATCTGTGATTGTGGTAGCTAGTCTGCTGAGAGCTGAAATTTAATAGACTCTGGATCAATGATTTCCAATCTTTAGTGTACAGCAGCTCCAATCTGCTGGAGATTTTTTGGGGGGGGCGGGGGGGATAGGTAGATTATAACATGGGCATATGTCTTAATATGGGTGCATTTTTAACTAGCAACAGAAAAAATACAATATAATGATACAGTAATAATAGAAATAAAGAAAAAGCAGCAACAGTTTGAAAATAATGTAATAAATAAACAGTTCGAAGGTCGTGTTCATCTGCAAATGTTGACAAGTAGAATATACTACATATACAGGCATAGATTTCCTCTTTCTATGTTTAAAGTCTACATTTCTTATGTCTTGACAAATTCCAAATACCCTGGGAATATAGCCAAGAAGGAGAAAAGCATGCATACACAGTGATTGATGTGTCTCAACGATTTTGTGACTTTCATCCCAAAATGTGACAACAGAAGGTATATATTTATATAGATGACAATATTATGTGCATTAACATTTTAGTCCTTGAACTGCAAATCCAACATATATATATATATATATATATATATATATATATATATATATATATATATATATATATATATATATATATATATATATATATATATATATATAGTCAGTCCTTAAACTTATAAACTTCAAATCAATAAATCAAATCAATCTGTTTTAAACTCTATAGAACTTTAAAACACCTTCCAAGAAACTTCATTTACACAAAAATTGATTTATCAACTGTTTGTTAACAGTTATTCCAGCATGCCATAATAATAGCAGCTTTATTTCATACTGATAATAATGTACATTTCAAGTTATACAAATAATAACCCATGCAAAATAAAATGCAATATACAATTAAAATTACATTATTTTAATTTAAAATTTGGGAAACTGAACTAAGGTCTTCCCTTTTAAAAAATATTTTATTGAAAAATGTAAAAAAAACAACAAAAATAGTAAAAAAGAAATAGTGAAAAAAAGAAAACAAAGAAAGAAAAATACAGAATAGAAAGTGCAAAAAGGGAGAAAAAGCATTTAAAGAAATGATTTCTGAACTTCATCACAAGTACAAACTTAGTAATTCTTCACCTCTTATAAAAATGCATGGAAGTATCTTTTCTTCCCATAACCCATTTTTATTGATATGCAAATCAATAAGAAACTATTATTTCCAATATTTAATATTGCCATAAAACTTTTCATCATTAAAAGGGGTAACAATTATATCCGCAACACAATGTTTTTGATAGATAGACCCAGCAGCTAAACTGATCCTGCATGATGAAACTCTATCATTATATCTGCCAGAATTTTAATTACGTAAAAAATCAACTACGGTATCAACTTAAATCCAAAGAGAAGATGAAAATGTATATTCTGTCTAGACAATAATGAAAACTAAAGTAAAGGTCAAATTATACTGTAAGCCTGAAATGTTGGCATAATAAAGCCACTTTTTTATTCAGTATCATTTATTCAGTATTAATATCTGGTTTAAAACATACTATCCCATTTGTACATTTGCCCCCTCATCTTCGTATGTATTTTTTTAAATATTTCCAGAAATTCTATTATCAGAGACAAAAACTCATATTAAAAAGAACATAAATTAGAAGGCATCCTGGATATGTGCCATTTCATAAAGTTTGTTAATTTACAGGTCTAGTAAATCATATGAATCCAAACTATATAGCTGTGGAGAAGCCCCAGATTAATCAAAATCTGTCTCAAAAAATCTCCCTCCTTCCCCCCTCTCCTTTTCTCAGTAACCCAAATCTGCCCATTTTGAGTTAGAGGAAAAACACCAGAACTGACAAAGGCTTAACAGTCTGGTATAAATCCAATCAAACCTGCATGCATAACAATTGGAAAAACAATGTACAAGACAAATTGCATTTAAAAACCTAGTATTCACATTCATCAAGCAAATATGTCTATAATGAGAGCACATGGTATATACTTCCCTACTTGGAAATTTCTGTATTATTTTACTCATTAAACCTATAGGAATTTATTTCAAAAAGTGTTACTATATACCTCCAAGAAAATAAAAGATATAAACTCATATATTTTATATCGGTCAATGGGAAAACAATCAAGGCCAGTGGCCAGGAGCCTTTCCTGGTTTCAGATTTAACTGCAGTGACAATTTCTTGAAGTAAAAGAGATAAAGTAAAATTAATGACATGGCCCTATAATAACTGCAGTAATCTCACATTGTATGCACCTTTAAAAAGAAATCTATTTCATCATTTGTTGATGAATTGGACCTAAACAATTTATAATTTTTAGAAGTGTTGATTGATCTAGAATATTTATTCCCATGTGAATAAATGTTACAATACTACATTGCTTAATTTCTGTCTAAAGGCCATTAGTTTATAGATTTTTCTCCTTTCCCAATATTGTTGCCTGGTGCAATGTAATAAAAAATCTGTTTCAGAAGCATAAAGCTTGTGAGACTCCCATTTAGCAGACACCAAAGATTTACATTACGCAGGGTTGAATGAAATCCATAAAAAAAAATCTTTTATTTTTTTCTGAGGGGATTTAACTTTAACTAATTGTTGCTCAATTTGTTAAGAACAATATGCAGTAATTCAGTTCAAATAAACGTTTTGGCAATGTCCCATATCAGAGACAGTGATGCAATCTAGTGCCTACCTATATTACTGGGGGGGGGGGGGATCTTCTGTTCTACCTGCTCAATTAAACCTTAATGCTTTAACAAAGTTACACTTAAGGACCACCTAAAAGATATATGTAATATATTGTCAAATAAGGTTATAAATTTCACAAAAAACATAATCTGAAATTGTACATAGATTTTATCTGATGTATATCTGAAATTGTACATCTTGGATTAACTTTAAATGCCAAGGAATGTCAAATAGGAAAAGGGCTAAGAACATCATCTGCTTATCATGTTGCAAAGAGGCCTCACATGCCATTTGCTGAAGATAGAGCCTCAGAAGGGAGTGTCTATCCTGTGGACAACCTGCTAGTGAAGGTTCAAGGTGTGCCAGCATGAAATCAATGCTTTCCCAACTCCTTCAGCAGAAGGCCTGCCAAGCGGATATTACAATGGTGTGGATCAGGGGAATAGTACCCTTGTGGGAAAGGAATGTAGGTCCTCCACAAAGTTAATATTCCCAGCAGAGCCTCATCAGATAATTTATGTCTCCAATTGGGTGGGGAGGTGGTGGTGGTGGAAGCTGCAGAGTACAAATGCACCACCAAGCATTGTGCCCAGGAGTGGCTGTTCAATTGTACTCTGTGTGTATAGGCTTATGTGTGAGCCATGCAGGAGTTCTTGTGATCCTTCTTTTCCTTGTCA
The DNA here is from genome assembly GCF_051295495.1 of Thamnophis sirtalis. Classification (NCBI taxonomy): domain Eukaryota; kingdom Metazoa; phylum Chordata; class Lepidosauria; order Squamata; family Natricidae; genus Thamnophis; species Thamnophis sirtalis. The sequence goes on from NW_028261391.1 coordinate 44,123,331, forward strand.
AGGGATCATGGGCCTGCCCTGTGGTATTTGATGTTGGGCTTTGCCTTGTCGTCTTCTGTTTCTAGCTCTTCCTGCCAATAAATATTTCATAAGGCACACAGAAATGCCCAGAGGAAAGCAGAATTGAAGCTTCACTACACTTAGGTAGATCTTGAGTAAACAGGGGTACAAACAGCCATCTCTAGCACACAAAAAACAGTTGAAGCACATGCAATTTTTCTTTGGCACAGACTTCTAGTCTTGGAAAAGGGAAATTTAAAGATACTTATTTCTATTTATCACATCACACATCTTGGCTCTTGTAGGTGTGATTTTTAGCAGAATTTTTAATAGTATTTTAATTCATTTTAGTTCATTTTACTCTTTTAACTATTCATTTTACTCTTCATTTTACTCCTTTAACTATTTTTCACTTGTTTTTATAATTTGTAAGCCACTCACCTTGTAGGAAATGTAATCAACAGAAATTTAATAAACAAACAAACAATGTGCTGCTACTGTTCTAGGCTAAAAGATTCAAATGGCAGTCAAGCACATGTTAACTGTATGTAAATGAATGTGCTTAGATGCAATTGTAGACTCAACTGTGCATCTATTGAGTACCTGGAAATGTGATCTGACTGCTGCTGCTGCTTCAACTTCCTTATGTAGTGTCATTGTAGAACAACCCTAGATGTAGCTTCCAGCAAGGAGTAGGATGAAAAGGTCTTGCCAATTGGTGCCTTAAAATTACCAACACTGAGTTGTGTGACGACTGCAACGTTACTGGTCCCATTGCTCAGATATGCATAGTAAAATATAAGCTGAAGAAGAGCAGCAGTCTTTATATAAGTATATTTTCCTTTTTTTCACAATAGCAACAATGCACTTTAAGGATTAAGGTTACACTCAACACAAAAAGTTCTAGGTACAGAGAAAACAGAAGCATATTCATGTTGAGAAGTATTAACAAAACTACAAATATCCACTAAAATTCTTACATAAATGCTGAAAAACATCTTACAAAACTAATGATATAATTGGGGATTTTAAAAGGGTTAAGAAATTTTAATGTAATCAAAATTACAATTGGAAAACAGTATTATACAATACAATAGCAGAGTTGGAAACCTTGGAGGTCTTCTAGTCCAACCCCCGGCCTAGGCAGGAAACCCTATACCATTTCAGACAAATGGCTATCCAACATCTTCTTAAAGACTTCCAGTGTTGGGGCATTCACAACTTCTGGAGGCAAGCCGTTCCAATGATTAATTGTTCTGTCAGGAAATTTCTCCTCAGTTCTAAGTTGCTTCTCTCCTTGATTAGTTTCTACCCATTGCTTCTTGTTCTACCCTCAGGTGCCTTGCAAAATAGTTTAACTCCCTCTTCTTTGTGGCAACCCCTGATATATTGGAACACTGCTATCATGTCTCCCCTAGTCCTTCTTTTCATTAAACTAGACATATCCAGTTCCTGCAACTGTTCCTCATATGTTTTAGTCTCCAGTCCCCACATCTTTACATCTTTTTTACATCGTGGCGACCAAAACTGAATGCAGTATTCCAAGTGTGGCCTTACCAAGGCATTATAAAGTGGTATTAACACCTCACGTGATCTTGATTCTATCCCTATGTTTATGCAGCCTAGAACTGTGTTGGCTTTTTTGGCAGCTGCTGCACGCTGCTGGCTCATATTTAAATGGTTGTCCACTAGGATTCCAAGATCCCTCTACCTTACTATTGAGCAAGGTACTACCTATACTGTACCTGTGCATTTTGTTTTTCTTGCCTAAACGTAATAATATACAATTTTCACCATTGAATTTCATTTTGTTAGAGAGTGCCCAATGTTCACCTTTGTCAAGATCCTTCTGTATCTTAAGCCTATCTTCTTGAGTGTTGGCTATTCCTGCCATCTTGGTGTCATCTGCAAATTTGATTTATCTGATGTTGAAGAGTACTGGGCCTAAAACAGAGCCTTGGGGTATTCCACTGCATACTTCCTCCATGTAGATGCAGTTCCATTGAGGACTACACGTTGAGTGCAGTTGGTCAGCCAGTTACAAATCCATCTGGTGGGGATGCTGTCCAACCCACATTTTTCTACTTTATCTAATAGTAGGTTATGGTCTACTTTATCAAATGCCTTGCTGAAGTCCAAGTAAACTATATCGATGGCATTCCTCTGGTCCACTAATTTTGTCACTTTGTCAAAGAATGCTAAGCTGAATCTGGCTAATTAGGCGCGAAAGCAAAGAATATCATGTATAGTTCAATTCCCTCCCCTTGGCATCCCAGTCCATAGTCCAATTATAATTCACCCAACTGTCAGGTGGGAGATATCTTCAAAAAACATCACCAGGGTGGAATGCTGGACAGTTAACCTTGGCGGGAAACTCCCTTCCTCCACATGCGCAATGAGGTGGTCAAGCCAGCGTCTAGAATCTTCCTCCAGCACATAATGATTCTCCTCCCAAATACCATGCCCCCCTCCCCGTTTCAATGGCAGCCGAAGCAGCAGCAAAACAGAGGCTGACATCATGTTTGCATAATGTTGAATTCCAATATTGCATGGTCACTTGTAGCTTGTAGGTTGTAGGTTCCTGTAGCTTCAACACCTTCTATCATTTCCTCTCAGTTAGTGAGAATCAAGTGCAATATGGCTGATCCCCTTGCTCCCTTCTCTACCTTTTGGGAAACAAAGTTGTCTGCTAGGTTTGTTAGGAACTTGTTGGATCTTCCACTTGGTGCAGAGTTTGTTTCCCAGTTGATGTCAGGATAGGTAAAATCCCCCATTACTATTATGGTGTGCTTCCTACATACCTTAGTTAGCTGACTAGCAAAAAGATCATCTACTTCCTCTGCTTGATTGGGTGGTCTGTAATATAGACATATGGCAACGTCATTTCCCCCCCCTTTAATATTGTCCCAAATGCATTCAAGATAGTTCTCATCATTGTTGTGCTCTATTTCTGTAGAGATGTAATTATTTCTTATATATAGTGCAACTCCACCTCCTCTTTTATTTGGTCTATTTCTTTTAAATAATTTAAATCCTTCTAGCTGTATGTTCCAATTGTGGGTTTCATCCCACCAAGCTTCTGTAATGGCAACAATATCGTATCTGCCCTCATTTACTTGAATTTCTAATTCACCCTGTTTATTCCTCATACTCTGTGCATTGGTGTATAGACATTTGAGCCCATTTTGATTGACCCTGTGTTTACTGTCTACATAACCTGTGTTATGCCTGACTGCCCCTATTTTCTTGCCACTTGTATGATTCGTGCACATGGTATGGCACTCACTATTAAATGCTTGGTTTTGCTTGACAGCAGGAGTGATAATCTTACCTGCACAAACATCTATGTTACATGCACTGATAATCCTACAAATTTTAGATTGCTGGGGACAGGAATGTTCTGTATCAATTAATTCTCTGTCCCCGCTGTTCAGTTTAAATGTTTATCCAGAAAATCTGTGAACATAATGCCAAGTAACTCAGTCCCTTTCTCGGATGGGTGCAAACCATCTCTTTTGTACAGTTTTTCATTGGACCAGCTGCAGGCATCATGACTAATAAAACCAAAGCCTTCCCTTTTACACCACTCCTTTAGCCACACATTAAACTCTGCTATACGCTGGCCCTTCCATTTTTGTTCCTTATATACTGGTAAAGCCTCTGAAGAGATAAGCCTACAACCTATACTACTAAGTTCATACCCCAAGCTCTATCATTTACCTAGACCAGGGCTATCAAACTTGTGGCCTGGATGCATCACACGCTGCCCGCATCTGGTTTAACAAAAGGGGAAAAGTCCTGATACATCATGTGACGCCACCATAACGATGCCAGTTTGACACCGCTGACCTAGACTTTTCTTCTCAAGCCTTCTATTAGGAGTCTCCTGCAGAAAAGCATGTTCAGTCCACATCTGTTTTAACCTGGCAAACACTATTCTACTGTGTGCTTAATTGGGGGATCCAGCCCTTCAATGATCCTTGTTACAATAGTGAATTACTTAATATTATAGATATAACAAACTAGAGACACTTAAAATGATGAAATTAAAAATGAAATCTATATTAACTGAATACAGTTGTCAAGTTATTGTACAAAGTATCTCTGGTATTGCTTACAAGATATAACATAATTGTGGTAAATTATTGTTAATATTATATGAACCAATAAGTAGGAAAGAAGAGAAGTTTTATTTATTAGATGAAATACATACCGTATTTTTCAGAGTATAAGACGCACCGGAATACAAGACGCAACAAGCCTCTGCACGTGCATTTTTGTGAAGGGGGAGGGGTTTGGTGAGGCCAAAAATGTATAAGACGCACCCAGATCTTCTCCCTCTTTTTTTGGGGAAAAAGGTGCTTCTTATACTCTGAAAAATACGGTAGTTGTTAAAGAATTGGAAAAGAGTGAAAGTAGAAGACAGAAGAGAGCTGCAAATAAAACTTCAAGTTTAACTTTTCCTTGTAGGCAGACATGATTAAACAATTCTTTAAGTAGGATGAGATTGAAAAACAATCCTATAGATACAAGAATATTAGCAGAACCTGGAAAACATTTAAGATCTCCCTTCCCTCCACAAGAACGGGGCAGAAATTGACACTGATTCAGTCTGAAAGACAGTAAGTGACCCAAGTTCAACCAGCTGGTTTCTGTGCCAAAAGGATTATTAGAACCTAAGTCTCCGGGCTCCAACTCCAATAGCCAACCACTGTACCATGCAGTAGTTTGGCCCCTGCATCATGCAACAGGTAAAACAAAATCATTTATAAAATAAACCAGTATCACAATAAAATAAGATAATAAAAAATAAGATAGCTCCTGGTCCAGTATAATAATCCACTTTTGCAATTTCAGTCACATATAAATTGGCCCAGTGAGAGTGGAACTCCAGCAATACTGTTTCACCCTGAAGGGTTTTATCAGCTTTCAATAAATCAGTTGCAGACACATCTAGACTTCCCACAGCCTTCTCATTTAGAGATTCTATTTTCAGCTGGAGATAATCTAGCACTTAAGTGTTTATAGTGTCTTCAATCTCTTTTATGTCATCTCCATAAGAGTGGCCATCACATTTTTTTCACTAGCTGCTGCAGTCTTGCCTTGAAGCTTAGCCATTGGGGAGAAGGGTACTCAGCCTGGGGAAGGCAAGTTTATCTTATGTCCAACAGCTCTGTAGTCAAGCGTCAAACATGTAGCCAAGTATCACAAGGCTTCCCAGGACAAGGGAGGGAAGGACTCCCAAAAGAAAGGGGGAATTATTTTCGATTCGTGTTCTTGAAGCCTACCACTGGAGTTCTTCACTGAAAGTAATTGTCTGCACATCCTTCACTCTGTGTCATGGCATGCTGCTTACAGAGCAATTAGCAAATTTGCTGACTGCAGCAAGCTGGCTGGCAAGGCTTAAAATTAACATTATTTATATAGCACAATCAGTGGACATGACACTTGGTGAAACAATAACAAGTATAAAACAATATTCAGTTACACCCTTGAGTAGTCAGGCTGATGGGAAGTGATGGGAATTGTAAAATGAGATATCTAAAAGATGGGCATGAAAGAACTCAAATGGGAGGATTGATACAGAAGGTGGGAAAGAAGCCCAAAGAACACATGAGATGTAGGTTTAAGGGAGCAAGGGGCAGGGAAGGCAGAGAGAATAACATCAGTTTTGATATAAATAGAACAACGTGGTGCCCAAACTGGTCCCACATTTTTTCACCACCTATATTCCTGCCCAACCCGAAATTTGGAGTAAAACACTTTCAAACAACATTAAAAAAGAAAAGTTGCCAGCATCTTTTTTTCTTTCTCTCTCTTTGGGGCATGGGGTGGGATGGGGGCTTCAAGTCAGTGTTGATTCCTGCCAACTGCCTAGATAAGTCCCTGCACTTTTCTTGGCAATGTTTATGGAAGCGATTCGCTACTGCTTCCTTCCTACAGCTGAGAGGCAGTGACTGACCCAAATTCACCCAACTGGCTTTGTTTCCAAGGTCGCCCAATTTCTAGCCTATTGCCTTAGCCACTACACCATTCTCCCTTACACAACACTCTTATCATCAGACAAAATTGTTATTCAAAATGTGTCCACTTGTCTAGAAAAAAAGTAAACAAGATAGCAGAGAATACCCCTTAGGTTAGAAGCAGTAAGAAAGAGCAATTTTTCGGAAAATAGTTTACTACCTCATCCCGGCTACCATAGTAGAATTTCTAACAAGGCCCTGTCAATGGAAACTATTACAAATGAGCATGCACACAAAAATTTCAACATTTCAGTTCTGCCACTATCTAGGATCGGCAAAAAATGGTAATGGGAGATGTGTACCTGGAGAGCCAGGATATGTGCACACACAGTCACAGGTAGGACATTTTTCAGTGGAGGGTTGCTCAGAGTTGAAATGGGAGGGCCATTGGTGCTTTCTTGCTTATTTTCTTGCAGACATTTCATTATCTAAGCTAGGTAATGGCTGCAAGAAAAAAAAAGCTCAGAGAGCACCAAAGGACCCCCCCCTCCATTTCAACCCTGAATTATAAATATTCTCCTTGATTGGTACATTTTTCAATGAAAGGAATAATCACAGCCAAGTTAAATACTACACACCAGTATTTGAGCCAACAGAAAACTACATCAGGATAAACTTTACTTTTCCTACTCGTGATTTTTATGGTGCTCTCCTTGTTGCGCTGTACAGGGCACACTAAGGATAGAGATTAGATTCCCCTGACTTTTTATCCCTCCCTTCCCACTAAACTTTACCTGCCAGTGAGAAAACATGCATCAATATTCTTCCTACAGTGGACTGGGGCTGGAGTTTGGGAGGAGAAGAGGTTGACAAATGACTAAACCAGCAATTTTAGCTATGTGTCAAAATTCACTGGTTTTTGTGTGCAGGCATGGAAGCATGACTATCAGCTGATATATCTTTTCGGATAGCATTAAACTCATGTCCAAACTGAGCTTTTTCAAATTTAGTGCTATTCCAGAAAAGTGCCAAACTTACTTTTGGAAGCATCCTGAACACCAGCTGATGTTAATTAAGGCTTAGTTGTGGCATAAAGCAGCAGAGACAGTTTGCTCTAGTTTCAATAAGCAGCCCACTCCCTAACCCCATCTCTACTTCTGGTCAGATGTGATCATTCCTGATGGATTTTCACTATTTAAAGCAGATACTCTGGGAGGCTACTGGCTAGGACGCAGAGAGGAGAAAGTGGCTCCATGAGCCCAAAGTCATCACATCTCCTAGAATCCCCTTGACAGCATTTTGACCAGCGAAGTTTTGCTTTTCACTTCGGTCAGTAAAGCTTATCAGAGTGCGCATCCATGGCGAAATTTGGTGGGAGAAGAAGGGTGGGGGAAACACTGCTTTGACATCAGTACAGATTTAAGCGTGCCACGGATACTGGTTGGGGAGGAGAGGAAGTCCGCGACATCATCTCACAACCGAAAAAGGACTTGCTGGGGGAGATCGGGAAGCAGCCGCCTGCAAGTGGAGAAAGAGTTCTGCCCTCCCTTCCCCGAGAAAAGGCAGCAGCTGGGCAAACGCCTTTGCGGCCCTGCTGGACCGAGGAGTCGCTCGGGGTGCCTGGCCCTCTTCACCGCGGATAACTAACTTCCATCTCGCCGGCACCTTGCCGAACAGCCCCGCCCTTTCTCCTCTCAAAGGCGGAGCGGCGCGATTCATTGAACCGGCCATGCAGCCAACGGAGTAGTGAGGAAACAGGCCAGGCAATGGCGCTTTCCTTCCGCTCCGCCATCTGCCTAACAGACTCGCCGCCGGTTTGATCCAAACAAAACCCCGAGCCCCTAAACAGCGACGCCCAAAGGGCGGCAACGGCAGGCGGGCGGGAGCGCCGAGCCTTCTCGGCCTTCAGGCGCAGCTGATTCCGCGCCTTCTACGTTTTCAGAAGGCAGAGTCACGCGCCCAGCGGCGCGCCGGGCTTGTCTTGTCTTCTACAAGTTGGCTTGGAGCGGATGAGACCCGCTTTGGGGAAGGGCCCTTCCTTCTGCCGAGCTTACGCACTTGAAAAGACCCCGCGGTTCCACCTCCGCAGCAGATCCCTGCCTCGCTTGGAGGCGTGTCCCCAGGACGGGAAAGGTAGGGCAGTTCGGCGCAAACGGGCCCGTCTTGGCCTGAAAAAAGTTCTCCTCCTTCCGGGGAAATCGCCGTGACATCCTGGCGCTTATTCCCGGTGGGTTTCCAGCGGGGTGTTTGGGTGTCGCTTCTTCCCTTCCCTTCTTCCTCTGCCAACTGTAGAAACAAGTTTCGTTTCCGTATACGAAGCAGTGGAGAAGAGGCTCTTGGCTCTTCCTTCTTTCTACAGTTCCCTTTGGAGCACCGTCAGCCCGTAGGCACATTATAGATGCTACTAGTATTTAGTATTTAGTATTTATTGTCACTTATAGGCCGCCCTTTTCCCTGAGGGGACTCAGGGCGGCTTACAACTCAAGGGAAGGGAGTGCAAAACAAGACGTAAAACAATATGTGGATACAAATACAAATAGTAATAAAACACAACATTCATTCAACATTCGGGTGGGGTGTATAAAATCCTATCCCCAGGCCTGACGGGATAGCCAGGTCTTAAGGGCTATGCGGAAGCTCTGGACTGTGGTGAGGGTGCGAATTTCTACGGGGAGATCGTTCCAAAGGGTCAGAGCTGCTACTGAGAAAGCTCTCCTCCGCGTAGTCACCAGTCGGCACTGACTGGCGGATGGAATTCGGAGGAGGCCCACTCTGTGCGATCTGATGGGACGAAGGGAGGTAATCGGCAGAAGGCGGTCTCTCAAGTAATCAGATCCACTACCATGGAGGGCTTTATGAGTGGTGAGTAGCACCTTGAAGCGCACCCGGAGATCAACAGGTAGCCAGCGCAGCTCGCGGAGGATAGGTGTTATGTGGGCGTACCGAGGTGCGCCCACTATCACTCGCGCGGCCGCATTCTGGACTAGCTGAAGTCGCCGGATGCTCTTCAAGGGCAGCCCCATAAGCAACTAACTTTGCTTATTGTGCTCAGTTCTTCAGTGGTTACCATTGTAACTGTCCCTTTTGTTGATTGATATTTCTCGTTAGATCCAAAACTGGACGTTTTTCTTCTTCTTTGTTTTTCACCCGCTAAACAGGAACTAAATTTAGGTAACCACCTTGAAAGCTGAGTGTTTGTATTTCTTCACAGATGAAGTGTGTCCTCATTTCCAGTGAGGGTGCTGAAGTCCTTTTCTACTGGGCAGATCCAGACTTTTTGGCAATGCTACAGCAGCGATTTGGAATCCAGGATCAGAATGGTGATGAAGTAAGATCTGAAGAGAGAATTAGTACAAATGCCGGAGCAGGAGATTGATGCTCTTGGGTTCAGCTCCATTTAGAAATTGTAACTCTTGAAGCATTAGAGCAGTGTTTCTCAACCTTGGCAACTTGAAGATGTCTGGACTTCAACTCCCAGAATTCCCCAGCCAGCGAATGCTGGCTGGGGAATTCTGGGAGTTGAAGTCCGGACACCTTCAAGTTGCCAAGGTTGAGAAACACTGCATTAGAGCAAGTGTACCTAAGATTTCTTTGGAGGCCAAAATGGCAGTCTGCCAGCTTTTGCAGGCCCCAGAGGCCCATGCAAGTACATGGAGTCAAATGTTTTCAGGCCTGTTTTTACAGTGTATGTTTTGTAGTTCAGGGGATTAAAGAGCACAATGGGTCCTTTAAGCCTTGCCAAATCACTCAAGAAAGGAGTAGTGGCCCTTGTAAACTTTTGATATATTGCTTCTTGGTCGTCTGTGCAAGGCCTAATGTGGTTAGGTACATTAATAGTTACATGTTCCTGTTTAAGAGATCATGTTTAACTTTTTGGAAGGATATTGGGTTTCTGCTAGTCTAAGATACGTGTGCTAATTGGAAGACAGGAATATTTGCTGGTTTTCCTTCTTTTCACAGATACCTTCTGTGGAAGACAGCATCAACACATTGTTTGCCCCCATGATCATCTCCTGTGGAACTATGCTAGAAAAATTAGGAGACACATACACTTGCTTCTCTGCTGAAAATGGCAAGCATCTATATGTGCTGCATATGGTAATTATTCACTGCTTTGTAGTACAAGTAGTTGGTGAACTTCTAACAAAAAGAGGATAAATATCTTCTGGATGTGCCACTTGTTTTAGGACAGAAATGAACCGTCTAGTTTCGAAGTAATATTTTCTCTCTTCTCCCAAAAGAGTTTTGTTTCTATACAAAATAGAATCTTCTCTACAACTTTTACTTTTAAAAAAAACCAAATCAATTAACAAATAACAATAAAATGGTATTAAACAATATAACTTAAAACAGCAATAAGTAAAGATCACAATATGTTTCTCTGACATGGGGCCTTCTTACGTGAATTGCATTTTAGTTTTTATAACATCAGTTCACATATCATTTGGCCACAATTAGGGGAGTATTTCAGTCAAAAAGGAGAGCCAACCAGATTTTTTTCTGCAGTTTAGCTGGGGAGTCCCTCAATCTTCTCAGTTCTGAATCTTTCAGTTGGAGGCAGATTTGTATCTGAGGATGTCATAGCCTAATGACTGGCCTCAAGCCAAATTTGACTTTTTAATTGATAAGTTAGGTGCCATGGAGATCTAAAGCACATGTATCCATTTATGTGCATATGAAGTCCCAAGAGAATCATCCTTCAGCTGGATTTGTATGTAGTTCAACTCCTCTTAGATCCAAACTTGAAGGGAGGAGAGGGCTTTCCAAGAGGGATTTCTTGCCTGTTATGCCAGATAGGCTGATAATTGTTTGCAGAGCAAGGGAAAGGTCTGTGTGGAAGCACTTTAAAAAACTTCATTCTAACATCCTCCTTGAAGATCTAATTGGTGTGGGAGGATGTTGAATACATGCTTTCTTAAAGTTAGCTGTCCAGGGCTATTTGCTATATTTGCTGTTGTTAGGCAAATCCTACATGATCACATGTAGTCAGATAATCACCATTTGCAACCTCCTGCTGGCTTTGCCAGAAGCCAGCAGTAAAGATAGGAAATGGCAATCACATGATCATGGGATGCAACTATCATAATGTGAGCTGGTTGCCAAGTGCTGGCATCAGTGCTGGCAACAAGTGCTGGCATCATGGTCTCATGGTCTTCATATGACCATGGGACATTGCAATGGCTACACCTATGAGAAACAGTCCTCTCAATCCATGATGTAATAACTTTGAACAGTTGCTAAATGTGTGATCACTGAACTATCTGCATTCTTTTCCTTATCTTTTGGTTTCAATGTTTGAAACTAAACTTGGTTTTTATAAAAATAATGTATAAATGTCATTTTTTTGTCAACCACCAGCCAAATGCACCCTGGAAACAATATGTTGTAGACTGGACGCTTTTTGATAAGTGTCAAACAATGTTCTCTAAAGTGAGCTCAGTGACTTTAACCATCAATGAACTGCCTTTGATTTCAAACATGGTTCATTTTAAAATAAAAATGTGCTTGGAGTTTTGGAGCAGTAAAGGGGCTTTTAAGTAATATTAGTTTTATGGTAAATGTTACCAGTAGTATGTTGTTTGTTTTATTTTCTTGTCCTTGTCGCTGTTGCAGTTCTGTAGGTGTGTCTTGTTTGTTTTTCAGTTTGGCGAGTGCCTGTACATTGCCATGAATGGAGATGGCCGTGAGAGTGAGGATGATTTGCGCCGTCAGCTCTATGTGCTCAGAAGATTAACCGAGGCTCACTTTGGCCTAGTCACACTGGACAGTCACCTCTTCCATCGGGAGTGAGTGATTGGGTGAAGATGGGATTTTTGTTTTGCTGGATTTTTCATTGTGGCCTTTTCTTGGCTGGAACATCCATTTCTTGGATGGAATATCAACATGCTTTTTATATGTTGTTCTTCAGCTCTACTAATATTAAGCTCCTCTTTTGTAATTGTGCTAAGTGACATGAGGGCAAGATCTTTTTCATTTTTCTCACTCTTGGAATTTAGACTTGTATAAATGTTGTACATTAGTAATCCTGGCCATACTGCTGTAATAAAATGTGTATCAACTTTAGCAACTTTAAGATGTTTGGACTTCAGCTCTGAAAATTCCCCACCAGGAGGCTGGCTAGAGAATTCTAGGAATTGAAGTCCATATGTCTTGATGTTGCCACAGTTGAGAATCATTGCTGTAATACAACTGTCTAGCCAATGGCAGGTCTAGGCATTGTAATTTTCAGGTACTTCGTGTTGGGAATAGCATCTTCTTGAAAGTCAATCTAATACATTCTCTAATGTATATCACCTATGTGTTAGAAGTTGGTCATAAGGTTCTGAGACAGAAAAGTTGGCATTATTTATATTGATAGGCAAAGACAGCAACATAAAGATTTGTATACTTATACCATGTTTCCCCGAAAATAAGACAGGGTCTTATTTTCTTTTGACCCCTGAAATAAGCGCTTGGCCTTATTTTTGGGGAGGTCTTATTATATTTGAGGTACAGTTGATGATGAGCGTGGTCCCCTCATGTCTGCTGCTGTGCTGCAATATTTACAGGGAGGGCTTATTTTCAGGGGAGGGCTTATTTTAGTGCATGTACTTAAAAGCCTGATTGGGCTTATTATCCAGGGAGGTCTTATTTTCAGGGAAACAGGGTAGCACTTATCAAGAACTGTGTTGTATTGCTTGATATATTAAGGAAGACTGAATAGTTGGGTTAAGGATGACTAGATGTAGATAGAAAGGGGGACCAATGGCAAAGTATTGAGGAAAAGGTGGTGAAAGGGAAAATTAGCGGTGGCTATACTCAGCTGATTGGCTGGGGTTTGTTTTTTTTAGACTTCGCCCAGTAGAAACTGAACAACGAGCTCACATCTGGGGGCTTTTTCAGAGCTTGCTGCAGACTTATAACCAGCTGCATGAGGAAGACCAGAGTTTTGCTGTAGAGGTAATGTAGAGTGGGGTTGTTGAAATGCTTGTAAGATGCATCATTTTAAGAATGGGGATGGGATGAAGGCATTTATCCTACATTTGTTTAGAGGAATAGAAATGTACTTTATGTACTATAGGGGAATTCAAAGGCCCACAAGCTCCAGAGGTAGGATTGGAGAGGCTCTTGAAATATAAATGTCCCTCTGCTCATCTTTATCAGGCTGTAGAGCGGCTGATCCACCCACAACTGTGTGAACAGTGTATTGAATTCTTGGAGCGGCAAGTTGTACAGTACATCAATAGCAACACGGAACGTGCTGGACATGAAGTAGTGCATGCTTTCCTGCTCATACACACTAAACTACTTGCCTTTTACTCCAGGTAAAATCCTAGTTCTTGTCAGTCATCTTCTGTCTAATGCAGGTGCCACTTTTCCCAACAAAAGCCCATTACCTGGGCTTCCTCCTCTGATACTTCCCATTGTTTGGGCCTCCAATTTGCTTTCTCTGTCCCTTTGGGAAGTTAGTATATGGCTTCCCTAACAATTACATTCTTTTTCTCGGGGGCGCTTTGCTTCCAGCCGGAATGCCAGCTCTCTGCGACCAGCTGACTTGCTCACTCTGCTCCTGATTGTGCAGGATCTATATCCCAGCTCTTTTAAGGACCAGCCTGTTCCTGAAGTGTTTGCACAGGTAAAGAAATAACCATTCCATATAAAAGGAATAAGAATCTCTTGGTTTATCACCTTCTTCTTCCCTCCCAGTCTGAGAATCCCTTTGACAACTATTTTGGGATGGAATGCCAAAGTAGAAATAGGTAGAAACAGAATTCTATGATAGGGATCTTGAATTAAGAACTTTTATTCATATAAATATTTATGTGCCAGATATAGAGATATATGCCACTTTTCCTTTGGAGGCTTAAGACAACATGCATAAGCACTCCTTTCTCCATTTTTTCTCTTAACAATAAAATGAATTAGGCTGCAAAATAGTGACTGATCAAAAGTCTTCTGGAGAGCTCTTTTGGTTGAGAATGAACTTAAATCAGCTTCTCTTCAGTTCTAGTATCTTAATTACTAAACAGCATTGGCTTTATGGGATTTGCACAAATGCCCGAATGTTTGAGTCTTTCTTGAATGACATTGTTAATTAATGATTAGACTGTCGCACTAGAATTCAGAAGATTAGTTCAAATCCTCATCAGCTGTAAATGTCATTGATATTCACTCCACCTATCTAAAAGGAAGTTGAAAGATGTAGCGTATTTTTCGGACTATAAGACGCACGGGAGTATAAGAGCACCATGATAAGGTAAATTGTTTTTTTTAAAAAATCCACTCTGCAGGCCTCCCAAACCCTCTGCATGCCTTGTTTTTTGCAAAAGAAAAAAGAAAAGAGGGGGGCATGCAGAACTTTGGGAGGCTCTTAGAGTGCTTCTGGGGCTGGGGGCAAAAACAAGCAAAAACAGCCCATTTTTTGCAAAGATGGCCCATTGGGGGGGGTATGCAGAGGCTTTGGGAGGCTTGTAGAGTACTCCTGGGGGCTGGGGGGGGCAAAAATGGCCCATTCTTTGCCCTCCCCAGCCCTCAGGAGCACTTTGCAAGCCTCCCAAACCCTCTGCACGTCCATTTTTGCCACAGGGATGGGGTTTCGGTAGGCCAAAAATGCTGTATTCATTGTATAAGATGCACCCAGATTTTCACTCTCTTTTTGGGGGGGGAGGGTGCGTCTTATACTCCGAAAAATGCGGTAATCAATATATGTTATCCTAAGCTCTTTAAAAGAAGACTGGGATGAGTGTGACAATTTCTATTTCTAGTCTTAGCTCCTGTAAATGCTTCTTTTCCCATGTTTTTCTACTATTTTAATTTCCCACAGGGCTACAAAATTAAGTTATGATTAGGCATTGTGAGAAATTAAACACTGGAAAAATAGCTTTTTATAGTGGCACTGGATGCTGATGCCAAACCTGTCTGTTCAGCCTATAGAAGGAGAAATAAGTCTTCAGAGACCTCAAAGCAGTGAGAGTATTCCAGTGAACAGTCCCCTTTACCACAGCACTTCTGAAGAGCAGGTGAGTACTGGCTAGTCTTTTTAATGTGGCTTGGGATTTGGATGCTGGATGTGGACTGGGTTTCAAAAATTAGAATAGCTAGAACACAATAAAGCTTCTCTAAGGTTTGGAACAAGCTGTGTGAGATCCATTCTTTGCCCAGATTGGTTAATCTCTGTTGCACACGATAAGGATTTCTTCAGGGGCATAGGGGAGGAAGCCATGTTGAGCTCTGGCTGAGTCAGTTCCCTTCCGCCTTCCCTCAGATAGCAGATGATCTCTCTATGCCTGAAGAGTTCTTCACCCCCAAGGCTTCCCCTAGCCAACAGAGCACGGGTGAGTTTGGGATCAATTGTGGAGAACATTGAGATGAGATTATGGAGAATGAGGGGCATTCTGTTATGGCTCTGAGTAGAACTCTTTCAGAAGAAATTGGTTGCATATTAACTGGCTGTAGTAAAATGGCAACTGCTATTATCTTGGCTTGCTTGCTTGCTTGCTTGCTTGCTTGCTTGCTTGCTTGCTTGCTTGCTTGCTTGCTTGCTTGCTTGCTTGCTTGCTTGCTTGCTTGCTTGGGACAGAGCTCTACTACTATTGTGGCATTAGAAAAATAATGTCTTAAAGCTGAGAAAACCTGTGGAAAAAGGGATAGAAATAGCTCCAGATGCTTGGATTAGATAGTGATGGTCAAAATCTCTTGTGCTACCGTGTTTTCCTGAAAATAAGACAGGGTCTCATTTTCTTTTGACCCCCGAAATAAGCACTTTGCTTTATTTTTGGGGAGATCTTATTATTTTTGAGGTGGAGGAGGCGGTGAACGTGGTCACCTCATGGCTGCTGCTGTGTTGCAATATTTTTGGGGAGGGCTTATTTTAGCGCATCTGCTCAAAAGCCCAATTGGGCTTATTATTCGGAGAGGTCTTATTTTTGGGGAAACAGGGTAGTTGCTGTCTTTTTTACTTCTTTCCCATTCTTGGAGGTAAGGGTATCTTGGGTGCTTATAAGGACCATCAATCAGTAGTTATTATGCAGCTATTCCACATTTATTTTTAATGGACTTTTGTGGAAAAAAGAAAACGTGTGAAAACACAGAGGCTCCAAGTGGAAGATGTTTGTGACTGAACATGTCAGTAAAAATTTGTATTTGAGGCAGGGACAAGAATATAAGAAGGCTCTGTTTGGAAGCACTCTTAGACTCTCTTCTTTTTCTGCTATCTAAAGGAAGTGCCTGGACTGAGGGTGTGGATTCACAGAGCGATGGAGAGGTAAATTCTGCTGATTTCTTGGTAAGTACTTGGATCAGGATTGGTAGTGTCATAATCCATTTTTGTACTTTCATCTTTTGGGGATTTACTCTTTCCTACACTTTTCTCTAACCTTCACTTATTTTATCACCAAAGCAGAAATGATTTAGGGTACCACCCACCCACTCTCCTTTCTGTAAGCCAAGCCTTTAGCATAGGCTTACATTCACCTTTTGTCCCCATATGAAGAAAAGAATAAAATGAAATCGCTCAAACTCTATAAAACTCCATGAAAGATAAAATGTAGCCATAAAGAAACTCATCGGTAGAAGATGGAGAGAGGCTAGGGACTGTTCTATAATGAATCAAAGAGTTCGAGGCAAAAGAGAGAACAAGGGGTTTTCTTTATAGTAGTTTTCCCAGGCTTTGTATCCCCCAGATAAATTAGGCTACAATCTCCATAATCTTCAACCAATATAGAAAATCCTCCTGCCTAGAGAATCTTAGGAGGCTTGTTCTGTGATACAATACACAACTTCCATTTTGCGTAATATAGATTGATAGTCTACCTACCCAGATAAGCATCCTCCAACCCAATTCTTTTTTGGTCCTGGAAGAATCATTTAAGCAGTTGCCTCATCCTAATTAAAAAACAAACAAATTCTGGGCAAGTGTTCTATTCAGGTGTGAGGGAGAAGTTCCCTAGAACAGTGTTTCTCAACCTTGGCGACTTGAAGTCCTGTGGACTTCAACTCCCAGAATCCCCCAGCCAGCTATGCTGGCTGGGGGATTCTGGGAGTTGAAGTCCACGGGACTTCAAGTCGCCAAGGTTGAGAAACACTGTTCTAGAACTCAGTTCTGACGAATATGTGCCTCCTTGTGATTTGCTCTCCACATATTCCCTGCCTGCTTCTTCAAATTGTCAGTAGTTGGAGCTATTGCTTTACATTGCCATCGCAAATTCAAAGTAATAGCGGATTATCTTGGCACATCCTTAAATCATAATGAAACAAGAAGTTTTGGGACATTAATCTCAATATACGTATACTGCAGTTCATTTTATTTTAATTCCATGACACCTGTACATTTTCTTCCTAGCTGGCTGAGGATATGCTGCACATTGTAGAATCCCCAGCCTCAGAAGCTACAAACCCACGGAGAATATTTCTGGATGTCAACTTGAAAGAAGGCTATTGCCCCATGATGCCACACACAATGCACTGCCTCTCACTCTGGCCAGGCATCTTGCTGGTACTCCTCACAAAGGTGAACAGAGTCCACAGACATTCATATGATACCCTCCGAGTGGTGGTTCCTGAATGTCCACCCTTTAAATGTCCACCCTCTTTGCCTTCTAGAACCCCAGTTCCCAAGTGGCCCTTTCTCTCTACCAATTGCTGGATGGAATCCTGATGATAGAGAAGAAATTGAAAGAGGGACAGGAGAGCCGGCAACCTCTGCGTTCTCAGCCTTTATTTTTGGAGCTCCGACATAGAATGGACAAATTTGTCAAGAAGCTGGGTGGGCAAGAGTCACAGGTAAAAATTAAGTTCATCTACACAGAAAACAAGTAGTGTTAGTGGATGTTTTTGCTCAATATGAGGAGGGCTGGGCTAATTACTGATAAACCCTTCAGCATGGGATAGAATTGAGTAGACCTTTACCGTGGTTGAGATCCCACTTTGCTTTTTGACTGATAATGAGACCTATGTAAGAAAGGAGCTGAACTCTGTTGTGCAATGGATTCTGAATGCAACTTGTTTCTCAATGTCCCTCAGTTACAGAATACATGGCAAGAGTTAAAGAACAAAATTTCTTCTCGAAGTGAGCCTGGGACTTCCTTGGAGTGAGTATAAATTATAATTATATAATTATCACACCTGCTGACTGATATGCACAAGTAAATTCATCCATTCAAGCATTATACATCTATGGGATCGTTTAAATTTTGCACCTGTGAGTATTGAGAATAGATGGCTTGTTTAAAAGAATTAACAAAGAAGAAACAAAGAGGTTTAAAATTATATAAAGCATATAGCAAGAACTAAAATGTAAAAGATAGAATAAGCAGGAGGGGGCAATTTGTTGCTTTCAGAGCTCCAACTGATTAAGATTGTTAAAAACTGGAGGGACAGGAGACCATTTCCTGAGGTGAGAAGCAGATGAAAACTAGTTTAAAGCTTAAAATTGGAATGCTATAATTTAAACAAAACAAGATATTTTTTGTCCAATTAAAGAGTGCAGTACCTCATCTAATACTTTTGTGTAGCAGAGAAAATATACAGAAAACATACTCAAATATTAGGAAAGGAAAGAAAAAGAATTCTATATGGCTAATTAGTTCTCCTGGGTTGCTGATATACAGCTCCTTATAAAAAGTAATTGTAGAAAAAAAATGGCCTGACGTTTAGAGTGAGAGCTGTTCTAAGAACATACTGATATTTATTTTGTTTCAGGCTTTTGCAGGCATTTTGCAACGTCCGGCGACAGCTCTGTGCTGTGTACCGGCTTCTCTTCCTTGGATCTCCAGGGGCCCAAGGCCTGCCTCAGAACTTGCTGGAGCGGGTGCAGCAATTCACACAGTGAGTGAGAAGGAGCAGAAAGATGAAATTGCAGCTGAGAGTCTGGTGGGTTGCAGGATTTGTAGGTGCCAAACACTGTTGTTCATGACTTGTATGCATAAGCAACATTAATATTTTGTTTATTTATTTTTCTCCACCTTGTATTGTCAGGGACAAGCTCAAAGACTGGAAAGACTTCTTACTGGTGAAGAGCAAGCGCAATGTCACCATGGTGTCATATCCTTTGATGTTTACCCCCGCCCCCATCTTTTCTTTTTGGTGGGGGGTGTTGGAAGACCTATAGAAAAATAGAGAGGCTCTAGAGAAGAGAGAGGGAAGCACTGGGCAAAATACTGTTTTGAAACAAATATGGAAGCAACATTGGCAGACAAGGAATTTCTTGGGAAAACAGCCTTGAGAACAAGAATTTCTTTTGTATTTTCACATGCACAAAACCCATTTAGTGTTTCCCCTGCTATAGGCATGTGGCAGTACAGGAATAGAAGAGCACAGTTCTTAAGTTTCTCAGGTTTTGGAACAGAGCAAAAAAAAATTGGTGTTTTTGAAGGATAACAGAAATACAGCAAGAAAATATCCATACTCCTAGACAAACATTAAAGTCTAAAGAAATTAAATGATAGCTCTGTTATTCATTCAATTCTGTGTTTTTTAAAAATAGGGATTGGGCTCTTGACTCCAAAAATTCTATGAAGTGCCTAAATATTGTTGTAGAGAGTGAACGTTTAAGTCTACTGTTTGAGCTGGTCACGGCCAAAATGGAAAAGATGCCTATCTTTAACCAAGTTCTTAACTTGCTTTCATCCACATATTTGGAAAATTTCCCAGGGCTTGTGCATTTCATCTATGTGGATCGTACAGTAGGACAAATGGTGGCTCCATCACTTGGCATATCAGAGGAATCTTCTTCAGAATTAGGCAAAGGACCTTTACTTCAATTTATAAAGAAGAAGGTAATGTTAGGTGATTGACAAGTGTCTGTATTGACATAATTTCAATGGGAGATTTTGAATTTGAGGTTTGGGCTGACTCTTAAGGAAACTTATACTTTCCTTTTTCTGCCTTTGGTTCACAGGTATGGTCACTGGTGGCTTTAGCGCGAAGCTTCTTGCAGAAGGGATACACTACACTGATGGTCCGGGATGGAGATTACTATTGTACCTACTTCCTCTGGTTTGAGAACGAGCTGGTAATTGTGGAGGAGTCGAGCTCAGAAGAGAAGGGAGGGGAAGGATGCTATTTTACAACTTACTATATAAAAAAGGTTGATACAGAAGCTGAAGACACTTTCTTCAGAGTGTGGTACTGAGATTTGCTTTGGCATACCCAAATCAAATTCATAATCCTTCCCCATTAAATCCACAACTGGCTACTCCTAGTTTCTTTATTTAATTGGTATAATTTATGGCCTGGGAGAGTTTGTTTTTCTCCTGCTGCTGCTTAAAACAATTTGGAATCAGAAACCCTTCCTGATTTATTGCAGGTGTTTCAGATGCCTACCTATAAAGCCAAATTTACTCATCTTTGATGAGGTATTGGCCTTTCCCAGCTTTGGGGATGAACAACTAATATGGCAATTAAGTACTGACGACAGGAAGATAGTACAGACTGATGACTTTAGTCCAGGCTTTCTGGGGAGCACTAAGATAAGGATGCCTTCTTTAGCCATGAGCTAAAAATACATAACATCTGCTTTGGTTTAAAACATCTTTTCCCTGACAATTTCTTTCTGTTTCCATGTAGGGATATAAGCTGGAGGTTATGGAAGTGCCAGTGCTTTCTGATGATTCAGTTCCCATTGGGACACTGGCAGGTGATTATTACAGGTAAGCAAGGGTTTTGATTCCATAGATACTGATGGGTGCAGAAGGGATTTGATTCAAGCTCTGAAAAGGACAGTGTTTACAGCTTAATTAACTATCTCTTCCTCCTAGCAATGGTATAATTCACAACTTTGAAATGTGCGGCCCCCAACGTCAGATCTAAACCTATACTGTGGTTATCTTTGTGTGATATGAAGTTGAAAGATGGTGTAACCATCAATATTCTTGCAACTTTATCTTTTACTTTGCATAACATTGGGAGAGATCTTTAAGTTGCCTAAAATTGTATGGCTATATTTTAATTTTTTCTAAGCCTCTTGATGGTTGAAGTGCAAGGCTTTTGTCTTTTGCTGGAAGGACCATTGAGGCTTTGTAGAACTTACTTGATTTCACTTTTTTCACCACCACCTACATTTACCCATTTTCTGACTCTCTCATACAGGAAACTGCTCCGTTATTTTGGCAGGAAACATGCCAATGAAGTGGTGAAGTGCTATGAGCTGCTGACCATCCATCTGGGCATCATGCCGAATGAAGCTATGATCCAGCAGGCACGCAGCTTGGCCCAGCAACTCTGGGAGCCAACACGTATCCCCTTGCTTTAGAGGGCTTAACTGATACTCAGTGCAATTTGGCTGTTTTCTTCTTTCTGGACTACGTTGCATCTCAGGTCTCTGCTGATTTTACTTCAGTGGGACAGGTCTAACTTGGGCAATGTTTTTACTTGACCTCCATTGGATTTTCAGAGCTAGGAGATCAACGTGTTCATTTGCTTTCCTTCACAACATCAAAGAGCTCTGTTTTGGATACCAAAAGTGATTCATGTCAGAGCACAGCTGCTGACGTAGCATTGGCCCTTGGTGTGAACCTGTGTTGGAGAACTTGCAGTACAGGACTTCCTTTCTTGTAACTGCACCTCAGAATTTCGACACAGAAGCCCATTGGGCACAGGTTGTAAACTTATATGTTTAGTATAGTGCCTCATTTTGTTAGGCACTTCATTATCATTAAATATTTATCTTATACTTGAGAAATGTAATATAGAATGTCTTAGAGCAGAAAAGATAACATTTTAGGCCTCTTATGAAATACAGAGAGTGCTGTCCACCACCAAGGCTATATCCTAGCTCTCAGTCTCTTATCATTCCAATTCAGTTTTTAAAATATTTTTTGTAAGTGTCTACGTATCCAATGAGAGTCCTAAATTGCAACCATTCTGGTTTTTTAAGCATTTTAAAAGAATGCCTGTGGGGCCCAGACAGCCCTCGATTAATGCTTAAGCAAATTAAGTATATGCTCAGGGTCCCAATGGAAGGGGCTGGGATACCACAGAGCCCCCTCCCCCAGCTATCACGCCCTTAATTCTTTCACTGCCACATTCAGTTCAGTCTTTTTTGTTTTTGCAATTATCTTTACCTACCATGTTCAACTTTAATTGTATTATTAAAAATATTTCCTTTTGCATGGTGACTGACTAATGTTAAAAGTGTCAATCTTAAAGTAAGTTAAGCAATGGAAGGACTGTAATGCATGTTGGGCATCAGTTGGCCTTTATCCCTGAAGGCATAGATCCAGAGGGTTTTTATGGGTTTTTTGGTCTATATCTTGCTTTGCAGCATGCTAGCTTCCCATGTATTTATTTTATTCCTTTAAATACAATTTCAAGGAATCTTTCAGGTGTCACAAGAACACGTACACAAGCACCATATTCTCCCGCTTTGATTTACAAATGTTTGTAAAAATTTATCCAAAAAGAGACATGAACATAATGATAAAGCAGGAGAAGCCGCTAGGAAGAAGTTGCACCCCACAGCTCTGCCAGCCACCAATCAGCTGTCCTTGAGCAGGGCTGTGAGTATGTCCAGTACTTTCTGCCAGGAAATGGAACAAAGGAATGGTGGCAGAGGAGAAGACTGGAACCTGAAGGGTTAGGCGGTGACCACTACACAAGCATGGTGTTGCTAATGAGTGTTTGCTGCTTCACCCCTTACAATCACCTGACCTACTGGCAGGATAGTCAGCAGAGCAAGTCAGATTTCATAAGTCTGGAAACTGCCATAAATTGAGCACCACTTAACACTGTCCCATACATAAGCTGACAATGAGATGAAGGCCATTTGAGGGGGGCAGTGCAGAATAAATTGGTGTATGTTGGTACATGGTTAAGATGCAAATGAAGACAGCTGGGCTGTGTAACCAAATGAGTCCGGAGCGAAGTCTAGCAGTAGAGCAAAGGAAATCTGAGGAGGTGAATGCAATCTTTAGCCACAAGAAAGATCTCAAAAGAAACTGCCCTTCCCACGCTAAAGAACCCAGGAAGGACTGAGCATGCTCAGCAGCATCAACCTAGAACACTCTTGAAAGGCGATGGAAGGAAGAGAAAAAGGGATCTTATGTGGAGGGAGACATAACTGATTCTGAATGTGATGCAACATTTTGGTTTGGGTTTTCCTCTTGAAATAATGTCAATGTGCTGCAGTTAAAGGTTTGCAAGAATAAAGCAATGGGATATATTCTGCATTGGCATTCGCCGGTAAACAATCTGTTTTAAACACTGGGGAAAAAAGCCCTTTGTGGGCAGATTTTCATTAACGCTGGAAAGCAGAAATATTCTTCCAACCACTTAGAAGGAAGGGTGGGGACTGATAACACAGAAGCATGTGAATGATGGCCAGAGGCGAGCGGAGTGGAAGATGTAATTATACCAATAGATATCAGAAGTTAATTATTTCTTTAAACGCTTGACTGGAAGCCCTCTTAATCTCAGCTGCCTGCAATTGTTGGCAATGGCTGTGATTATCCTGCTTTTTTTGAGGGGGAGGGCAGCGATCTGCATTGCTGAGAAACGTAAGAGAGTTGATGCTTCAGTTCTGCCTGGATCAGGTCGTCTCCTGCTTGGTTGCAGGCAAAGGCTCTGAAGATTTTGATTTCATGTTAGTATGTGCATCATTGTACACCACCTTTTCTGCCACTTAATTAAGTTCACCCTTAGGGCTTTCTCTGTCCCTTGAAAACAGCCTTCCCTCAGGTTGTGTGTGGTAGATGGAAAATCTGGAGCTGAATGGGGCCGAAAGAGAAGGGTCCCGCCCGGGTCAAGGAAAAACCCCTTTGTGTGGGTACCTAAAGCGCTTTTGAGAATAGAGTTTCCTGGTTAGTTCACATTTCCGAAGCGCGAAAGGTGATATGAGGTCTTGGAAAGAGACTCGTTAATTATCCATCCATGATCATTACTATGTAACGCTGGGAGGGGCGAAAGGTGTTTCTGAACTGCTCTGTATCGGGTACCAAGCTGATTTGGTGGACTTGATCTGAGTCTCGAGCTGGAAAGCAGCTCTGCTTTGGATTATGTCACAAATAGCTTTCTCCCTGCTTTGCTGGAACACCGCGTTGTCACTGGTGAAGCATAACAACACGGAAAGATTTAAGCAACAACTCTCCCCGCTCTCTGTACTACTGACTTGTGCCTTTGGGACGGTTTCCGGGCACCTCCCCCTCCCTCCTCTTCCCCGCCTCCCTGAAACGTCGTAGGACCTCCCCGGTTTCTTCCCCCGAAAGTGCGCTCCGAAATGCAAAGTTCAGTAAGTGTAAAATGGCAAGCAGGCACTGTCGCCGCCTGGGCCCGACTGGCATTCGCCGGATTTTGGCGGGCTGTAGGGCAAACTATTCGCGGCCTGCAGCCTCATTGAAGCGGGAGTACGATGCTGTCGTGATCGGGGCAGGTGAGCGTCAGAGGAATGAAGCCCATTTAACACATAGGGGAGGGAAGGAGGCTCCCCACGGCCAGATATGAAGCTGGCCCTCTGCCCAGGTAGAATTGCCTTGGTTTGGAGGCGGTGGCGATCTTGGCTTCAAAAGTCTTCCTTGACATGCAAAGATCAAGCATTGAAGTTTTAAACTAGAAAGTATTGGCCATGCAGTCCTGTAGCCCTTTAAAAAGTAAAGCTTCCTGGGAGCACCTTAGACTCCTGCAATTATCTTGACAACAGTATGAACTTAGTTTGCCAGTGTTGCCTTCTAGGATGTTTTTCTACTTCCCAGGTATTTTCTAATAGTATCCCAACCAAGTGTTGCTGCTTCCCAATATTGCATATTTATCCGGAGTTCTGTATTGTCCTTTAGGTATAGCATCTAAGCAACCTTGGCTGATCTCAATTAAGCAGAGTCACTTTTGGTCATTCAAAAGGTCAGGACTAGACTAGAATGTTAAAAAGCCACCTCATTACAGTTGCTAAGAAAACACTCTGAATGTAATCTTAAAAATCAAACAAGGTTTGGAGACTTACTCTAATTCTGTGCCAAACATATTCAGGGATCGGTGACCTCTGGTCATTTAGATCAGTTTTTCTCCAGCATGCTGGCTGGAGATTTCTGGGAGTAAAATCCACTTGTGTTAAAATCGCCAAGATTGAGAAACACTGGTTTAGATACTGCCAAATTATAATCTACAGCATTTTCATTCCTGACCTTGCTGGCTGCAGGTGGCTCAGGTGTGGCAATTCACTTGCACCTGCAGTCCTCAGTGCTGATTTTAAATGTTTTCATATAATCTGTTCTTAATTGTACTATAAATAATAACTTTTCAAATGAATCTTTTTTTTCCTTGAGGACCCTTTCAGGGTTGAGAAAGGTGACAAAATGCTTGTATAAATAAAATAAAAGAGCACCTATATAAGAAGAAGCATGTAATGATAAGTAGCTTTTCATTCTGGGATATCTCTTCACAGGACACAATGGACTGGTTGCTGTAAGTACTGAGGGTGATGAGAAGAGGTGACACTTTACATCTGGCATCAGCTAGAACGGCCCCAGGTGCTTAATCTGTACTTGGGGAGAATCTGTTCTTCCACTGGGGATATTTGGTCTTATAATTATGAGGTTCTGCAGCAGGGATTCTTGGAAGGCAGCAGGTGGGACTATTCAGGACCAAGTTAATACTCACTGCATCCTCAGGCTGCTTATCTACAAAAGGGAGGGTTGAAAACAGTAGTGCTGGAGAGAAGATACATTGTGGGAGGTGCTGCAGTCACTGAAGAAATTGTCCCAGGTAAGAGTTAAACCTATCCAATATTTCCCTTTCCCAAGCATATAAACTTCTGCTCCTTGGTATACCTGATCTCCACTATTCTGCAGGCTTTCACTTCTCCAGAGCCTCTTACCTACTCAGTCTGCTGAGACCCCAGATTTACACTGAGCTGGAGCTAAAGGTATGGATTGTGCTTTGGATAGCTTGGTATTGTTTGGTATCTTTTTTCCAAATTGTCATTCCCCCCCACCCCTTGAAATCTGTTATATCCTGATCCCAGATCTGGCATGTTGTGGGTCCCATTGACTGGGGACCTTCATTTGGTGGATCCCAGGAAGTGTGCCTTCTCTGCTGTAGCACCTGCCTTCTGGCACATTCTTCTTTCCCCTGAATTTAGATTAGCTCCATCCTTTTTTTTTTTGACATTCATTGGTTTTATTTTCTATTTGTAAAATTTATTGGCTGCCCGTCCTACCTCAAGGTAACTGGGAGGTTTACAATCATAAAATAAAACTATATAAACTAAAAACATAAAAAGTTAATACAAAAAGCCAAACATTGTGGCCCAATTAAAAGATGGGGCGAGCAGGAGCAGTATTTTTTTGGGGGGGGGGGTAGCATTTGCTGTTAATCTTATCAACCACCTCCATTGTGATACTGCCCCATTGGAGCCCCAAGCTAAGGTCTTTAGGCTCTTATGGAAGGTCAGGAGGGTTGGAGTTAACCTCAGTGTTTGTGTGTGTGTGTGTGTGTGTCAGTGTTCCAGAGCAGTGGTCTCCAACCTTGGCAACTTTAAGACCTGTGGACTTCAACTCTGGGAGTTGAAGTCCACAAGTCTTAAAGTTGCCAAGGTTGGAGACCATTGTTCCAGAGGGCAGGTGCAATGGCAGAGAAGGCCCTTTTTCTGGACCCCTCCAGCCTGAATACTCAGTCTGGCAGGGTCTGCAGCATGCCTCCTCAGTTGGCACGGGTGGGCAGGCCAATCCCAGTAGATGAGATGGTCATTCTAGAAGTCCCTCAAGTTTTGACTATGTTATCAGGCCTGGGACTCCTAGGCAACTGGAACTTGCTCAGATGACTCCATTATTGAAGTGGCCATTTTTTCTCTTCCTGCTCTTATTATTTGTGGTATTTTTTAATATTTGTTAATTTGTTTTTATATTGGACATTTTTGTTTTTATTTATTGTATTATCTGATTGTTGTTTGCTGCCCAGAGTTATACATATGCCCATTTCACTTCTGTGAAATGGGCATATGTATAATATATAATATATTTAAAATAAATACGTTTGATTAACATTTCAATAATCAAGGAAGCAAATTGTTGAAATCCGAAACCAACAGATAATAGGTTTAAAAAAGGAACCTCTTCATGTTGAGGAGTTTAACAGGAATTAAGTCCCAATATGTTTGATGAGGTTTACTCCACATATAAACGTATTTAAAAGACTGCAGCCTAAATTAGCTGATGGCCATTTGTACAATTGTTGTGGTGTAAAGCGATCATTCCTCCATTGTATGCCAGGAAAGGGTCATTCTGGGACCATTGTATAACATATGCTTTGGCATAGTCACCTATATGTCTGAGCGCTGTACACAAATCTCCCTACTGCATGTGTGTGATAATTCTATCCTTGCAGAAACATGGCTTAAAAGTGCTTCTACGTGACCCATACGCCTTCACTCCAATCCTGGAGGACAGCCAGGGTGGGCAAGTTCCTCGCTCGCTGTTGCTGGGGAACAGCATGGCTGAGACACAGAAACAGATTGCCCAGTTCTCCCTAAAGGATGCCCAGGTATTTGAGGAGAACTGTTCTTGGAGGCAGAGGGGAAAGGAGCATAGAACATATCACAGCCACATGATATAAGAAATGCAAGAAGATACCTAAATATTTGTGGTGCTTGGGGTGTTGATCTGTAGGAAAAGGCTTGCTCTAGAAATCAGCTGAATAGTTTCTCTTCCTTCATTTTTGCAGGCTTTTCCCAAGTATGAGGCGTTCATGAACCGCTTGGTGACAGCCATTGACCCTCTACTTGATATCTGTCCAATGGATGTAGCTGCACTCACCCGGGGCTCCTTGCGTCAGCGATTCAGGGCCTTGGTGGGGTTGAGAGGCCTGTTCCGTGCAGGTGAGAGACAGGTGGCCCAGGCCCCGACATTTGTGACACATACCCAGATTTCTCTTCAATGGCTGCTGTGTTGAATTACGTAGATGATTAGAATCTCACTCAACCACATAGACTTTGTACTTGAATTAACACTCTCTCCTCTTACCTTGCTGTAAGGTAAGAAGGAATAAATGGGCTCTCAAGGCCAAATATATACCCTAGATTCCTTTTTTGCAGCCCTTAAAGAAATTCTGATCACATTTACTAAAATTTGGCACCCAGTTTCCAACAATTTCGAGAAGGAAATATGTGGACACTAGCATTGGCCGTCAAATCAAACCTAGCCTCGCCCACATGTGTAACCTTATCTAGCCCAAAAGCATTTTAACCAAAGATTCTATCTTGTTTCTATCTTGGAACAAAAAAACTACCATCTAGCCCTTGGAAACTACATTGGCTGATAAATTGAGGGCTGCACTCATTTGCACACTTAGTTGTACTAATACATGTGTGCACTAATGCCCAAAGAATGCACATACAAGAAGAAGACTATGCTGTATTAGTTAAGATTACTTTGCATATTCCCTAAATTTGATTGTTGAAAACAACATTTTCATAAATTGAAAATTGGCACTAACATAATAACCTCTGGAGGAGTTTGTGAAGATTTTAAGCAGCAGGCATGGCATATCACCTGTATATGAACAGCAGTGGAAGATGAGAGAGAGAGAGAGAGAGACAGAGGGAGGAGAGGAGTTTTCCTGATATGATCTTTTACTGGAGATCTTTTGCAGCTATAAGTCTGTCTTTGTGCGGGATGCTAAATAAAGTAGTTTCCCTTTTTGTTCTATATTTGAAAGGCATGAATCACCTTATTTATTTGTTTATTTTCTATAGCTGTCCATCTCAAACAAGTGACTCTGGGGGAGGGGGACGATGACGAACAATAACCTTGTTTTCTTCTGGCCAGGATTTGCTTTGGGAAAACAACTTCCACAGTATTATGAGGTTCTCACAGCTCCCATTTCCAAGGTGAGTGGCACTGGTCAACCTGAAATAGGAGAACTGTTTGCACCGCTTTTTAATTTTATAACCGTATTATCTCCTTCGTTCAGGTTTTAATTTGAACTGTAAAAGTGGCCTAAGATTAGCCTAGCACCTGTGGGTCAGAGGAAGGCAATGAGTAAATAGAATTTATACAGATTCCTTCAGGGGTTCCATACAAGCTTGTTTCTCATTCTCTTCTTGCAGATTTTGGATTTCTGGTTTGAATCAGAGCCCTTAAAAGCAACATTGGCCACAGATGCGGTGATCGGTGCCATGGCTGGTCCACACACACCAGGCAGTGGGTAATAATATTGTTCTTAATTCTTATTGCTGTTTTCCAACTTAACTTCTCCTTCCTATCTCCGCACATAACATTTCTTATATCCTTTCGTATTCATCCCCAGCCTTTATACCTTGTTGACAATCAGCAGCACTCTATATACCAGCATTGCTAGACACAAGGACAATAGCTAGTAAGTTATACCAAGCATCATTACATTTTATTTCTATAATACTCTACATTTTGGTAAGCCCTTGGGAAGTGAAGTGTTATTATTGTAATGCACACAATTACTTCAATGCATACAGTTATAAAGACTAAGCTGTATTTGAGGCAGAAGACTACAGAAGGCATACAAGAAAGACAAACCAAAGCTGCTGGCCAGCATCTACATTAAAAATAAAACTGCAGCCATCATAATATTACTTGGCAGTCCCTAATTTTTGTCCTTTCTCATAGGTATGTTTTGCTGCACCATGTCATGGGAGGATTAGAGGGGCGCAAGGGTGCTTGGGGTTATGTGTCTGGTGGCATGGGGGCACTTTCTGGATCCTTGGCTCGTGCTGCAACTGCACTTGGGGCTGAGATCTTTACTGATAAGGTGAGTAGATTGATCAAATCTTGTTCCGAGGAGTGCCGAAAAGGCCTCCAGGAAAGAGGACAAAGAACAATGAAACAAAAAAAAGAGGCAGCAGAGGCAATTGTTGACTGTTACGTGGGGAACTGGGTTCTGTTTGATCCACAGGGCAAGACACAGTTATTCAGACTTGGGTTTCTTTATGGAGGGGGCAACCTGAAGTCAGGAATCCCTTCTACTACTAGATTAAGTGGACAGTTTTTACTAACCATTGTGAGAACCTATACTTACTTGCTGGTTATTTTCTTTTTCCTCCTCAGGCAGTTTCCCAGATTCTCCTGAGTGCTGATAAGAAGGTTCAAGGAGTTTGTCTCCAGGATGGAACTGAAGTGAAGAGCCACTTGGTGCTGTCCAATGCATCTCCACATCATACCTTTTTGGAGCTGACTCCACAAGTATGTTTAGTTTTCTGACAAAACATGGAAGACCTTGGGAGGACTTGTTAGAAAACCATCACCATCACCTTTATTTTTCCCCCCCTTCTCTTAAAAACCAAGGTGCCTAGAACTTGACCCAAATATTTGATGGATTTATTTGCATTCTAGTTCTGGATAAGCAATATGCATCTCTTGCAACAAGACCCAGAAGAAGGCAGTGACTACAATTTGCCTAGAAGAGAACTAGACTATGGATTCTCAGCCAAATAAGCTTGTTGAGAGTTCCTTCAATTGATATAAGAGAAAGGCTGATAATGGAAAGAGGAAGGCATTCCAAAAGGAAAGGGAGAGAGGTCTGAGCCATGTGCTCCCAGTATAATTTTCTCCATCTTCTTCCATTAGAATTCCAACTAATGCCTGGCAAATGTAAAGAGTGCCACAAGAATCTTAAGGAAGATTCTTCTAGTTCTATTAGTGTGTATTGATTAATACTTTTTTCAGAGCAGTGGATTGCTTTCATATTAAACCCTGAACCTCTGATTGTATTGTATTCCAAAAATGGATACTGACTAGAGGCACCATTTTCTCTGCCATAAAGTAGCAATAGCAATAGCAATAGCAGTTAGACTTATATACCGCTTCATAGGGCTTTCAGCCCTCTCTAAGCGGTTTACAGAGTCAGCATATTGCCCCCAACAACAATCCGGGTCCTCATTTTACCCACCTTGGAAGGATAGAAGGCTGAGTCAACCCTGAGCCGGTGAGATTTGAACAGCCGAACTGCAGAACTGCAGTCAGCTGAAGTAGCCTGCAGTGCTGCATTTAACCACTGCGCCACCTCGGCTCTCGGTAATGAACTGCCCTATCTGAGGTGTCAGTATTAACTGAGATCCTCTTTAGTGTTTTTAATTCACTAAAGATGCATCTTTTTCCCTCAAAAAAGATGCTGAAAATCTGGGTGCATCTTATACACTGAATACAGCATTTTTTTGCCTCCCGAAACCCTACCCCCTTCACCAAAATGGCTGTGGATAGTCTTTAGGAGGCTCTCAGAGAGCTCCTGGGGGCTGGGGAGGGCAGAAATGAGTGAAAAACAGGCTGTTTTTTGCTCAATTTTGCCCCCCCTCAGCCCCCAGGATCACTCTATAAGCCTCCTAAAGGCTATGCATGCCCCCCCCTTTTTTTACAGAAAGGGGCCAGTTTTTGCAAAAAACAGGGTGTTTTTTGCTCATTTTGGGACAGGCACCCCTCCCAGGAGCACTTTACAAGCCTCCTAAAAGGCTATTCGTGCCCTTTAAAAGGGGGGGGGCGTTTTCATGAAAAACGGGCTGTTTTGGGGAGTTCTGCAGAGTGCAAAAACTTTTTTAATTTGCCTCTTCAAAACCTTGGTGCGTCTTATACTCTGGTGTGTCGTATACTCCAAAAAATACAGTATATCTTAAATAATTTTCCTGTACATAGAAAGTACAGGAACTTTTTTTTTATGTTGTATGCCGCCCTGAATCTTTTGGGAGAAGGGCAGCATATAAATCCAATAAACGAAATGAAACAAAACGAAACGAAACGAAAGTACGTGATATGGCACTTTATCATGCCCCTTGATCAACTGCTACCATTAGGACAATTGTCATACTGTATCTATCTAAATCTGAATTCTTGGCAACTGCATGCACAAAGGGGGTGAGTGGCTGTGAGTGCCAATCATATATGCATTCTTCATATAATAGAAATATACTGTATGAAAAATGAGAAAAGTGAGTTTGGGCAGTTAAACTCCAAACTATTTTCCAATTTGCTTCAAAACCAAGCACCTGTTTCTTCTTTCTAGGAGCATCTGCCCTTGGAGTTTGTACAAAGAATCTCACAGTTTGACACACGTTCTCCAGTCACCAAGATCAATGGTGAGGACTGTAAGGCAGTGAATAGGTGAGAAGCTTCCATGTAAAAGTTTTAGTGGTACAATAATTTCCATGATCAACAGGCAGATTTCTCCCTATCTCCTGGGTACATTTAATAGGGCCAACTGAAACCTTACAGAACGGATAACAAATTTCTGTTCTTCAGGCTGGCTAGTACAAAAAACACATGAAGAATAGAAAAAGCAAAAAAAAAAGGATAATCTTTTGTTCTTCCAACTCAATTTCTCAGATAATTGGAAGTCTATTTTTAATCCAACCCCACAACTTTAGGGGCTGGTGATTTAAAGAACAATGTTGACAAAGTGGGAACCAATGGCTTTCAAGCTAGACAGAACAGTTTGTAAACACTGATCAAATGTCCCAATCTCAAAGGAGAGAAGAAAGCAGCAAAAGTTTTGTAGAATTGAAAAGGTAGGACCAAAAGGCCTAGAATTTAAATCCTAAAAGGGAAATTACGTAGGACTTGATTTCTGTTGCAGTAGGTAGGTGTTCTATTTTATCTGCAATAAATGACTTATCTATCTATGTTCTGTTGTGAATTTGTGTTGTGAGTAAATTCCTGAATGTTGTATTAAATATCTGGAGAACTGAAATTTATTGCATTGCCTAGTGTTGTTTATAACATCAACTTTTACTGCCCGTATCCTCAGTGGCTGTGGATCGGTTGCCCAATTTTTTGGCAGTCTCAAACACTACCAGCAATGACCCCTTGCCTCACCATCAATGCTCCATCCATCTCAATTGTGAAAACACTCATGCCTTGCAACAGGCCTTTGAAGATGCTTGCAATGGGAGGCCCTCGAGAAGGTATGATCAGCAATTCTGAGTGGTTTCAATAGAGTTAGGGATGGAGAAACAACCCCCCCCCCCCGGATATTTCCAGTTATGTTAGATTTCAGTTCCTATAATTCCCAGCCAACATGGCAAAGAATGGTGATTGAGAATCATGTAAACTGAGGTCCTCTTAGCTTTGAGGGAGACAACTTTATAATCTACCTTTTCCTATCCTGTCAAGTAACGATAATGGCTACAGAAGAGAATGAAGTCAACTCAATTCAAATATATGAAATTATATATGCTAATATATGCTACTATTACTTAATACATATTTAAAACTTATGGTTGGACCTGCTCCCAGCTATCCTTTTAGGTAGCCTTTCTAATAATCAGCCTGGAAGTGCCCTGCAGTTAAACTTACTATTTTCCTACACTTGAGAGCACAGATTTTAAACTGTTAACACAGATTTCACCTCTCCAGAGTGTCTAATCTAAAACCCTTATCATGCTCTAATCCAGGTCTAATGAGAGGAAGCTCATTTTGTAGAAAAACAAATATTGTCAGATTCTTTTCTGGTAAGTTATATGACTGTGAATTTCATATGCATCTACACAGTTTCATTAGCTATTTTAGGCACTGCAACATCTGTCAGGCTTTTGTTCCTGTTATGAATGTAGTGCAGAAATTCTAATTTAGATGCACATTCTGCATTGCTGGTTTGATCTTCCAGTGCCATCTCTTTGCAACAACAAAGAGTTTGCTGGTGTTTCCTGTTTTTTCCATCTCTCGGTATTATCATTTATTCAACAGTTTTAAGTGCACAATACCATTTAAAATCCAGAATAATAATTCACCTTGACACTCAATCTGTGCTTTGTGTAGAAAGGAAATTAACAGCCCAATTATATGCTTGTTTACGCACTAGAATTAAGTTCATGAAATTACTGAGGCCAACTCCCAAATAAATTGTATGTAGAATTGCATTGTTCGGTTATCGTATACTATTTCAATCCCATAATAAATAAAATTGGAATATTAGGCCTTATGCTGGAAATCATATACTCCAGATAAGATGATATCTATTACCGATAATGAAAACTGCCTTTTTCAAATTTGTATTTTCTTGGTTTTGTGAGAAGAGCAAATGGGACCCAGAACCAAAAAAAAGGTGGGTGGAGCTCTTGACCAGCTCTTGACTGTTTTATCTGCCATCTGTCCAATTTCCTTCTGGTTTCCTCTTCTATTGGTCAGAAGAGCTGAAATTGCTTCTAGTATTTGCTAGGAATGGGTGATTTTTTTTCTCCCTATGTTGCTGAATTTCAATTCCCAGCACCCCCAACCAGTTTGATTAAAGATGATGCTGGAAGTTGACATTCTGCAAGAACTGGAGTGCTGCTACTTGTTCACCTCTGGATTTATGTGTATTGTTTTCCGTGAGTTTTTGCGGAGTCAGTATATATTATGAAACAAGTAGGACTTTGTCCTGTCACGTTATCCTTCAGTAGACTTTAGGTCTTCTCAAAAGATTTGTCTCAAGGCTTGGGCTATCTCCTTGGCTTGGGGCCAAGTACCTCATTTAGTTCCCTCCTGTTAGAAGCTGCTGGCAGGACTGTATTAAGGCAAGTCCAGCGTGTTAGTATAAAACCAAGGCATAATCCGAGCAGCCACAGAAAGAGAACTATCAGCCAGTGACTCTGGGGATAATTTGATTTGATTTGATTTGATTTATTGCATTTCTATGCTGCCCTATTCCCAGAGGGACTCAGGGCGGCTCACAAACCAAAGTAAGGGGGGGGGGATACACACAGGAGGAAAAACAACGGACAAACAACTACAACAATTTAAAAAAAACACTCAATAAGAGTCACAGGTTGCCTTCTTCCTTCTTGTTTAGGCCCATGATTGAGATGTGCATTCCATCGGTCTTGGATCCTACCCTGGCTCCCCCAGGCTGCCATGTGATTTCACTTTTTACTCAATACACCCCCTATTTGCTTGCCGAAGAAAAACAGTGGGACCCCCGTGACCGTGAGGACTATGCCAATCGAGGTACAGCCAATGGCTAAACACTGGCATGGGAGTAATCTTGGTATAAAGGGCAAGTCTTGCATTTACCTAAGGAGCATCTTCCATTTGGAAGAGTATCTCTCCTTTTCTACTCATGCATGCCTTCTCACTATATCCTTGACAAAATGTTAATTCCCTTACTCTTTTAGAAGGATTTATTGCTCTCAGTTGCTGTTTCAGTACACAGAGATAACCTCTGAGAACAGCCATGTGCATTTCCTGATGATGAACAGGGAAGTTCTTGGGATGAACAGGAGCCTAGCAGCAACTGAGGGGTGATTTAATCACAGAGCATCCCTAGCTTTATGTTCTTGAAGGTTTGCATTCCAACCCGTCTAAAAGGTAGCTGTTGGGGGGCCACCTTGATAAATAATGATTGATTTGCCTTGAACCAGAAACAAGGATTTTATGCTATTCGGCCAATGAGAAGACTGTCTCATACTATATCAGACCATGGACCCAACTATTTAAGTGTCTTCAACAGTAACTGGGAGGAGATTCCAAGATTAAAGATTAGAAGTTCTTCAGTACAACCTGGACATTCCAGAGATTAATGTTGGGAAGTTCTGTTTTACTCCTACCAGATGTCTTCTCTCTCTGTAGTATTTGACAGTGTTGAAGCCTATGCACCTGGGTTCAAGGCATCCATCATTGGCATAGACGTTTTAACACCTCCAGACCTTGAGCAGATCTTTGGTCTACCTGGTGGGGTATGTATTTCTTGAAAATCACCTCCCATCAATTTAGGAGACTATATAGCTTGATTCTGACACAGTAACTTTGTCCAACCCACCCACCCACCCTCTTACAAATTACCATAAGGATTTTTTTATATATATACTTTCTGCCTTTGACTATAAAATGGTCTTGGAAATCTATTCTATGTGCTATTCTTAGAATCTGAATGTGTAGAATCTCTACGCTGGGAAATGAACAAGGATAAGACCCCCTGTCTCTTCAGCAATGTCTGATACTGCCTCTGACTTTCAGAATATATTCCATGGAGCCATGTCTTTGGATCAGTTATATTTTGCCCGTCCAGTGCCAGCTTACTCCAGTTACCAGTCTCCAATCCAAGGCCTATACCTCTGTGGAAGCGGTGCTCATCCTGGTATGTCTGGGGGTTCCACCACAAAACCGCGCTCGACTAAACCGCGCCCGATTAAACCGTGTCGCTGATGTCATCAACAGGGCGACAACAGCGCGGAGACAGAAGCACGCTGTAAACCCTAAACCTAAAATTAACCCCTAAACCTAAACCTAACCCCCCTAAACCTAATCCTAAACCTAACCCTAACCCTTAACCTAACCCTAAACCTAAACCTAAACCTAACCCTAACCCTTAACCTAACCCTAAACCTAACCCTAATCCTAATCCTAACCCTAACCCTAACCCTTAACCTAACCCTTACCTTAAGTTGAATCGGCTTGCTTTCAAAGCGCTATTTAAAGCGCCCTTCTTTCTCCGCGCTGGCTGTTGTCGCCCTGTTGATGATGTCAGCGACGCGGTTTAATCGGGCGCGGTTTAGTCGGTTTTGACGGGTCACGATGTGTGGGAGGGGCAGAGTGAGTGGTATATGCAAGGCTGCAATTAAAAAAAAAGATATAAAAGATGTTTGTCCATAGTGTCATTATCAGAAGCTTGATTTCTGCAATATAGTCCTGGAAGGGGCTGCTAATTGGGCTGAAAGAGTTGGGGGGTCATTTGTTCAGGCCTGCCTGCCAATCACAAATATTTCTAAGAGTGCTGGCATTTTACTTTCTGTTGTAGTCAAGCCGCTTTCTACCTTCAATGCCTGACTTTTCTTCCTAGGAGGAGGTGTGATGGGAGCAGTGGGACGCAATGCTGCTAGAGTAGCCTTGGAGGATTTCAAGCATCTGTGAGCCAATAGGATGATTTACTGCATTGGCTCAAAAAGAGAGAAATCTGGGCATTCTCCAATCCAAGCCTTTGAAACGAACTCTCTTATCTTTAGCGTTTGGGGGCTGCTTTACTAGCGTCCTCTCATATTTTTTTCATCACAAATTACTCAATCTGCCACTATGATACATTTCTCCTGCAGTTACATGGTCACTAAGTAAGTAAGAGCCACTGCTGTTTCATGTGGGACACAAAAACGTGCTGTAAAAAGCACAATGGCTGAGCTTTCCTGGCAAATCTGTTTCGACTTTATAATCAACTAACATGCTTTCTATGTTGTATTATTTAACCAGGAGTTTGTCCCTCTATCTCAGTGTTTCTCAACGTTGGCAACTTGAAGATGTCCGGACTTCAACTCCCAGAATTCCCCAGCCAGCATTTGCTGGCTGGGGAATTCTGGGAGTTGAAGTCCGGACATCTTCAAGTTGCCAACGTTGAGAAACACTGCTCTATCTTCTTCCACAACCTATTCATCTTCTTTGGATGACTGAAGGGATGCACACTGCTATAGTTCTCCTATACTTAGAGAGATGCCTAGAGCCATGCGGGAAGGAGAGCCCACGGGGTAGCTTTTCTCTCCGGCTGAATGAGCCAATTATACTGAGGTTCGTTTAGTTCAGATTGTCTTGGACTGCTCTTTAGCAATTTCTTTTCTTCCAAAACTCCCAGCTGTGCTATTTATCTTGCTTTTTGCTTCTTGACCTGTGAAAATGCAGCCATTCTGAAATGCTGCTCCTGAGAACCAGTTTATAGCGTAGATGATGAGTCATGCTTTCCAGAGGATCAAAACCAAGGCCAGGTTGTTACAAAACCGCCTCAGCAGAGGGTTAAGGAGAGTCTGCTGCCATTCATGTCGTCTAACCTTGTGCTCCCCATCCAAAGCCAGATATGCCTGACCGAGCCAGCGTCCCAGAGCGCCATATTTCTCACTAGCAAAGAGCAGCTGCTTGCAAACACCTCTCTGCAATCTGACTGCAAATCCAGTCAGGAAGTGGCCAGAAGCCAGCTGCCCTTGCTGAGTCGGCCTCGCTTGGATTTTCTGCACCAACTAATCTCAGTCACAAAGCATGGGAGCCAGGATACTTTCCATTCCATTGAAATTGGTGGGAATAAATCAGTTTAAATTTAAGACCCAACCTCAGTTTTACACATGGATTGCAAGCAAAATGTGTTGACCCAATGAGGAATGTCAGTCGCTCCCCTCCCTGTATGTGATGAATGAATATCATATGAAGAACTCAGGATAAAATCACTGCCTACTAGAAAATATCCAGAGATTAATAAAGAGTTTGAAAAACACTTTCCTTTCCCCAATCGTCTTTTGTAATACTGTAAAGTTTCTCTTGTTTTATGGGAGCACGTCAGCCACTGGCTGCTGGATTCAAAGCAAGCACAGACAATGCTGGTTGTGGGGTTGCCCATTGGTTTCACGCTACTCTTTCTCAACTTATAAGAGCCGAGGTGGCGCAGTGGTTAGGGTGCAGTACTGCAGGCCACTTTAGCTGACTGTGATCTGCAGTTCAGTGGTTCAAATCCCACCGGCTCATGGTCGACTCAGCCTTCCATCCTTCCGAGGTGGATGAAATGAGGACCCTATAAGATCCCATAGACTAGGCCTCCTCCGCATTCCATCGGCCAGCCAGTGTCGGCTGGCAACTACAAGGAGGAGGGCCTTCTCAGCAGTAGCCCCGACCCTTTGGAACGAGCTCCCCGTGGAGATTCGTACCCTCTCCACCGTCCAAGCCTTCCGCACAGCCTTGAAGAACTGGCTCGCCCGTCAGGCCTGGGGATAAGGATAGTTACCCCGCCCGAATGATGAATGTATGTTGTCTATTATTTTACTATATGTTGTCATCTTAATGTTTGTATTCCCCCTTCCCGGTTTTGTGTGAGCCGCCCTGAGTCCCCTCAGGGAAAAGGGCGGCCTACAAATGCTAATAAACCTAAACCTAAACCTAAACCCGGACTGTGGGGGCAAGTTGCTGACTCAATTTACTAAAATATTTGTAAACCGCTTAGAGAGGGCTGAAAGCCCTATGAAGCGGTATATAAGTCTAATAAATAAATAAAATAAATAAATAAACTGCAATTTATGAGCAACAGCCATTCATCTCGATGTGGCTTCCTTAGGAAGTGGCACAAACATCGACTGACATAAATTGAAATTGTATGCGGCAATAGCTGGTAGGTTTTCCCAAGGAAAAGAAAACTGTCAAAGGCTGACAAGATTGTTTGTTATGTAAAGTCACATAATTCCT
This sequence comes from Thamnophis sirtalis, assembly GCF_051295495.1. Taxonomy (NCBI): domain Eukaryota; kingdom Metazoa; phylum Chordata; class Lepidosauria; order Squamata; family Natricidae; genus Thamnophis; species Thamnophis sirtalis. Next base: position 44,162,335 of record NW_028261391.1, read on the forward strand.
GAGACATCATACGAAATGATGAAACGCCAGCTTTATTCTTAGGAAACAGGAAGCATGTTACATAAAATAATAGAGCCTTCTACTTCCACAACATTGTCAACCCCAAATATCCGGTCTTGATTGTAATGCAACCCAGGGCAACTACTCCCTATGTTATCGCCACTGCTGGTTCACATTGGGAATATTGCCTTGTTAAATCTAAGTTTCCCCCACCATCCTGTACATCAGTGGTTTCCAAACTTAGCAACTTTAAGACTTGTGGACTTCAACTCCCAGAATTCTCCAGCCAGCAGAGCTGGCTGGAGAATTCTGGGAGTTGAAGTCCACAAGTCTTAAAGTTGCTAAGTTTGGAAACCACTGCTGTACATCGCAGTAGCTGCAGTTACAGGAATCTGCGTACAGGAACAATTAGCTTTTCTTGATGGTTCATAGTAATGTGAGTTTGTAAATATTCATTTATATGAAGATTGCAAAGGGCCCCATTTTATATTGCATCCCATGGGAATCATCTTGTGTGGTATCTGGTCCTAGAGTGGGTGCTTTAGCAGAGGAAATTCTCAGAACTGAATTGAACCCAGAACAAACAGCACAATGGAAAAAATCAAAAACTGGGCTTCATTTTTCTGCTAAGTCATGATTAATTTAACCACAGTTAACTGAATAAACTGAAAGTGGATGGATTCACACAATTTATATGGCACATCTTTTAAGGTCATTCAGCCTGAAAGCTCGTCACTGCTTCACACAACTTACTGTATTTCATCATAACCCAATAGACCACAGTCTGTGCAACTCCTTTCTTGGCTAGACCAAAGATGGCCACAAGAGGGAAGCATTGCTGCTTAAATTTAGGGGTTTTTAAAGAGCCAAGGGCAAAGTAGCCCTATTCTAATGCAGTTCCATAGCCTTACTAAGGCAGCGGTATTTTTCATTTGTTGGCGTCATGTTAATATTTTGCACAGCTATTTTGGTACTACTGGTAGTATCTGACAGTGCTATGTCCATAGCATCTAGCTTGCAACACGGTAATGATGGACATGTGGGATTTGGCCTAGCCTGAAGCTAAAACATCTCTCATCACCCCCTTTCCACAAACAGAAAATGCTAATAATGGAAACATTTATAATAATAATAGTCGGTGCAAAATCCAGTTTTCAGTATATATTTTTTATTTATTTAGTTTGTCAAACATGTAAAAGATAACCGGTATAAGTATAAACAAATATGAACATGAATGGAGACAGTGGGACAGGGACGGTAGGCACACTGGTGCGCTTATGCATGCCCTTTACAGACCTCTTAGGAATGGGGTGAGGTTGACAGTAGACAGTCTTAGGTTAAAATTATGGGGAAATAATTTCCCATGTTTCCCAGAAAATATGTGTTTACATACACTGCTAAGCCATGAGTTAACTAATGATGGCTTAGTAATTACATAACTGGTTAGTGCAGAGTATGATAAATCCTGAGTCAGGATTTATAAAGCACAGCAATCTCTGAGTTCATTCTCTAAATATATTTTCCTTTTGCCTTCAGTGTCAGCCCATGAAGATGAAAATCTTAATATACCAAGGAAATATACACCAGGTTTAAGTGTCATCTTCCACTTCTTCTGGAAATAATTCTCTAGGGTTTCTGGCACAGAACATCTTTTTCATTATCTTTGACTTGATCCTTTTATCTTAGAGATATCAAGAGCTGAATCAACTTTGTTTTTGAGCTATGATCCCTCTCGCTGCCCTTGCTATAAATAGCGCTGGCATAAGAGAGGACTAGAACAGGCCTGTGCAAGTCAGTTTCATCCAGACATGGAGACAGACCTAAGTGCCTTATTAAGGTGTTTCATTTTGCCCTACCAGCCATTGGCATCCCAGGAGAGGGAGAGATGCTGTAATCACATAAACCAGTGGTTCCCAAACTTGGCAACTTTAAGACTTGTGGACTTCAACTCCCAGAATTCTCCAGCCAGCTCTGCAGAGCTGGCTGGAGAATTCTGGGAGTTGAAGTCCACAAGTCTTAAAGTTGCCAAGTTTGGGAACCACTGACATAAACCATGGAACTTTCTATTTGCATCAAGCATCCTGAGGCAAATATATGTTATATTTCTCTCACTGTGTTGCTATTTTGATGTCATATGGTTTGTTGCATATCCTTTTGTTAAACTGCATTTGCAGACACTTCTTAGCTGACTGCTGGAAAGGCTGGAAAAGGCAGCAATGCGAAGAGCACACTGCAGGAGTTTTCCCTCCCTTTAGAAACAAAAAGGCCATGCTGTTTTCTGAAAAAGCTGCTTAAGAGGGTAGCTGACAGCAGCAATTATGTCCCTGAGCCTTCCCTTCCAAATCAGACTGGGTGATGGAACTCGCTGCTGTGTTTGTTCAACGTGCTTAACCAGGTCTGTTAAAGCTTTAAATAACTGCATTTGCACATCATGTAAAAGCTGGCAAATTTTTAACACTGGTTAGGCTTCCTTGCGGCTTAACATCCTGTGTAAATCCAGCCACTTTGGGTAGTTTATATATTGTGCCAACGTATAAAACGAATTCACCAATTTAAGTGAGTTTCATGAGTGCAGCCAGAATTCCAGCTGGTTGAAACAGCAGGCTTTCCCTGGTTTTTCATCCCTTTGTGTATTTCTTGAGAGTTATTTGCAGGTGCCATTTGGGGGAGCGGGGGCTGTCTCTTTCGTCAGTGGCAATGAATAAAAATAAAAAGCAGCACCAGTTCGTTTACTCTACACACCAGAGATTATCCATATTGTTATCTGCCAGGTTTCTTGCATTCTCAAGAGCCTGTCCTGGCATTCTGCTTCAGGTTTAAGGTTTCCTCATGTGTTTGACCTCCTCTGATTGCAGTGATGGCAGCAGAGGAGAGTCACAGGGTTAGCACATAAACGTTTTAACATTATCCAGAAATGCTTCATGGGTAGATGGTTATGAATACAGATGGACTCTTATGCAGCATTTCCGGGAGAAATATGAAACAGGGGCTCAAAGGGTTAAAAGTTTTCTTACTCACAGCTTCTGTTAGGAAGAAAATGATTATTCTGGAGGGAGGAACTGGAGCCATAATCTCTGACAAAAAGGAGGGTGAAACTGCAGCCTTTACACTAATGAAAAGTGCTGGAAAATTACGATATTACTTTGAGATAGGGTGTGGTTTCTAATGGAAGAGAACACTTTCCAAGCTACCTCTCACACTGCCAATCAAACAGCAGCCCAACTGGCTGCCAGAAAGGATGCAAAAGAAAAGTCAGATTAGCAATAACACTTAGATTTATATACTGCTTCACAGTGCTTTACAGCAGCCTCTAAGCGGTTTACAGATTTAGCAGATTAGAGGAATATATGCAGGAATTAATATATAATAAGGTTTTTTTAATGCTCAATCATAATTTAGAAAGCAGGATCATGCCTTAAAAATAAATGCAGGAAGTCCATAACCAATAAATGAAAGGCCTCCTTTACGTAGAACAGAGGTCTTCAAATTTGGCAACTTTAAGACTTGCGGACTTCAATTCCCAGAATTCTTCAGCCAGATGGCTGGAGAATTCTGGGAGTTGAAGCCCACAAGTCTTCAAGTTGCCAAGTTTGGGGACCCCTGGTGTAGCACAATATAGATAATATATAGTATATATATCTATTAGAGTTACAACCCCCGGTATGCCCAAATATGGGAGGAAGATCCCTACTTCCATTCTCTGTCCTTCGGCTGGTCACAAGAGACCATCCAGACAGAAACCCAATATTTTTACTGTTGCCTTTTTGTTACATTTGTTGTATTTGTGCTGATAAATGATTCTTCCTCCCATATTTGGGCATACGGGGTTGTAACTCTAATAGATACCTTTCACCCTGGCCTGGCTGATAAGGAGTCGAACTCTGTGGCTTAATGGCTAAGACGTCTGCCTAAGATGCAATACAGCACAGGTTCGATTCCCAGTAAGGGTATGGCTAGCTGATGAGAGCTTGAAATAGATCTATACTAGTCTCCCTTTATTTATTTATTAGCACAAATACAACATAGTATTGTGTTCAAGGGGAACTGGACACATTCCCAGAGGACTGGGCTACTAATCCGAAAGGCCATCCCCCTCCCAGGCAGCACATTTTAACACATCCTTTCTGAAACGGGTGGTTGGGGAATTATGGGAGTTGAAGTCCACACTTCTTAAAAGTTGGCACGTCTGAGAAACGCTGCCTTAAAAAGGCCGCTTTAGAGAGCGGGGTGAGAAAGAGCGGTTGGCTATGAGCCCCTTCTTGGCTTCTGGCCCTGGGGCTCTCTCGGCCCCCATCGCGCCTCTCAGCCTCTGCCGACTTCCCCTTCGTCGCCTGCGCAAGCGGCCCACTTTTGCCCCCTCACTTTCCCTCGCTGCTGCGGCGGTCGAACAAGGGGCTCCCACGCTTGGGCTCGGCCTCGAAGCCACTTCCGCCGGGTGACGCTTGGGCCCGTCGCCCCCGCCGCTGGAACTCCCACCAGCCCTTAAATAAAAGCTTCCCTGGAGCGAGGTGCTGCACCTGAGACAGCTATATAAATATTGACGGGCTGAGAATAGCTCCCGCCTGAGCTGTTTTTAGCGCCGCCTGAGCTGCTCCCCAGGCTTAACCACAGGATGCATCCCGAGCCGAGGGGCTGACACGTGCTCGCCCTGGGCCTGGCGCTGCTCGGAAGGCGGAGGAGCGCCTGCTCCTCTCCGCGCTGCCACGTCGGCCGGGCGAATGGCCCTGGGTCCAGGCGATCGCTTCTGGGCAGCCTCCCGCCCCTGCGGGCAGAAAGGGCCGCGGGGCTGTCGGGGACCGCGCAGAAGAACGGAGAGAGGCTACAAACTGGTGCTCGAGAGAAGGAAGAGCAGCTTCGCCCCTGTCGGCGTCTCCCGCCTGCCTAGAAGGACAAAAAAAACCCTTTGGCTCGACGTTTCCGATCGGAGGACCGTCCAGGGGCCGTCCTTTCTCCCCTGAAATGCCCGAGGGATGTCGCTATGCGAGGCATAATTGAGCCAGGGAAAGGCAGACGGCAAAATCTCGTTAAGCAGGAGGATCTCTTGATCCTCCCAATAGGTCCTCCATGCGAGCGCCTGAGCTTGTTTGGAGGTTCTAGCTGGGGAGCGCAGCCGAATCCACCCTGGCGATCCGTGAGGTGAGGGATGCTGCAGCCAGGTCGCCCATTTGACCAAAAGCCATGTGGGGAGGAAAGAGTCTCGTTTATATCCCTGCCTGAAAAATTAAGTGGACCAAGTCAGTGGGGTGGCATAACTCCTCCATAGGTTACTTGGAAAGAAAGGCATTTCTTTTTCATGGGCATTGGTACAGGCATGCCCACTCTTGATGAATGGAATCAAAACCGCAAACCTGGCCTGTTTTGAGGGTTGGGGAGGAAGCAAAATTTATTTTCTTCGTAATGCTTTGATATTCCTCTTGACCAAATTAGAGACATTTTTCCCATTCTGTCCTACCTGTTAATGTTAGATTAATGCTGATGCGCTTCTTCTAAGAAACAAGAGAGAATGTTGATAGGAATTTATTATTTATTTATGTGATTAATACCTTTATCCCTAGGAGACTTCAAGACAGTTAACAACAAAAAGGAAAACAAAGGAAAAGAGTTAAAAATCATGACTCAGAGTATCTTAGAGCAGTGGTTCCCAAACTTGGCAACTTTAAGACTTGTGGACGTCAACTCCCAGAATTCTCCAGCCAGCTCCCAGAGAATTCTGGGAGTTGAAGTCCACAAGTCTTAAAGTTGCCAAGTTTGGGAACCACTGTCTTAGAGGGAAGGGAACTGGTTGAAAAGGAGGGGGTTGATTATGGAAGATCTGGAGGCCTTTCTTGAATGCAGAAGTGGGAAGGGTCTCAACATAACTCCCAGGGAAGGCTTGGGCATAGCAATGAGTTTGCAAGTGGCTCCCTCATATTCTCAACCAGGACACCTGAGAGAAAGCAGAATGTCATCTTTTTTGTAGGGCAGTGGTTCCCAAACTTGGCAACTTTAAGACTTGTGGACTTCAACTCCCAGAATTCTCCAGCCAGCTCCCAGAGAATTCTGGGAGTTGAAGTCCACAAGTCTTAAAGTTGCCAAGTTTGGGAACCACTGTTGTAGGGGAAGATGAGGGATTCAGTTCTGATACTGAAACCAAGTTGCTGATCTGAGCCATATACTTGAAGCCCACCCTGTTTCTTTATGATACTTGGTGCAGGTCTGTTCTTGGCGACCATTTAGTCACAACCAATATTGTTTTAGAGTACACTACTAAAATGTACAGTATGTTGATACCAGCTCTTAACAAAGTCCAAAAAGTCATGATGTGAGTAAATTGATATCAAACTCCCACCCCATCTCTGGGTGAAAGTGATCTGGGGACAGGCTACAGATGATTCCCACTCCCACCCACAACTCCCATCCAGGCCTTATCTCTGGGCTCTTGGCTCTAAGAAGGGACAAAAGTAGGGCATGGTGAAAGTATCACAGGGATTGATGTTTCCCCAAACAAATAGCACGGGGGAGAGGAATTTGGAATAAGGCATCCACATGGGGAAAAAGATTAACCTCAGCCCCCTCCCCAGTTTCCTGCTGCTGCACCATAATTCTTATTTCTAGTTGCCTCCCCCCACCCAACCAAATATGTTTAGTTAAAAAACAAGGTACTATGAGATATGCATGGAACTCCAGGACATGAAAAAGAACCTTCCATTTTTTCAGAAAAGGATGTCTTTTTATGTACAGCAAATACTCCTGAACCGAGAAATTATTTCTGTCCCTACTTGTACTTGATAGTCATTCCTTGACAATCACCATTCTCACTCATCCATACCATGTTGCCTTCATCTTGTTCCCCAGTCCACCAGTGAGGCAGGTTTAAGTCCTCCTCAAGATGTGTTTTTTACAATTCTCCAGTTACGACATGGACACAAAGGAAGGTGAATAGTAGAATAACATCCAAAGAAACAGTTTATTATCCAGATTGATGCACGTGCATCTCTTTTCTGCTGGCTCATGGCCAAGGCTCCCTGGACACAAAACATGAAGCCTGCTTGATATGTTGCTAATGCCCAAATAATATAACATGAAATAGTGCAACAGACTGAAATAGGAAGAGTGAAATGTGGCCCTCCATCTTTCTCCTTTCTGCATTTGCTTCCAGAACACAAAGGAACTATTACTATGTAAAAAAAAAAAAAGGAAAAAAGTGGGAGATAAATTTCAAATAAATGTGATATTCCCTTATAACCACTGCCAACAACTTGACTCCATTTCTGATATTTGGTTTGGTTTTTTTCCGATTTTATGATGACAGAATGGAGCTTGGGAGGGAGCAACAGATGATGCCGTCTGGCAAAATCCTGGTGCTGGACCCAGCCAATTTCTGCTGCAAGGCCCTGGGTGGCAGATGTTTTTCCTGTGTGATGGCATATTGAAAAGGAGGACGGCAAAGCTGGAGGAGTCAGCCATCACTATTGCCTAGCCTGCATTACATTATATATATGGATTTATGGTAGAAACTCAAGGATTGATGGAGAGCAATTTAACTCAGCAGTGGCCAAATTCCCCTCAATCATTCTAAGGGAAAAATGCTATTTAAACATGTCTTCTTGTAACATTGAATATAACCTTCTTTTGGCATTTTTTCCCTGTCTCTGAAATTAATTGTATGCACAAGTAAACTAAAGTATTTATAATTTTAGATTTTTTTAAATATTCCCAAATAAACATCTTCCTTTATTTATATTATTCCCCTTATTTATTCAAAAAAATCTAACTTTTTGTACATAAGATCAGGAAAAATATGGCCAAGACTTGAAAGACTATGGATCAAATCTAAAATTACTGTCAAAGCTCTCAATGTAACATTGGACCAGTTAGTTTCACTTAGTGTAACTTGTCTCATAGGTTTTTGGGGACAGAGAGAGAATTGAGCTTTGAATTCCTTGAATTACAAAGCAATGGATACTGTTTGCATTCCTCGGTTTTTTTCCAGATTTAACTATAACTAAGTTACTAACTTAATTGCGTTAACTCAGCACAGGCATTCTGGGGACTGCAGTCCCATTTGAAAGATGCCAATTTGGATAAGGTTGTGTTAAACAAATTTTATTTGGATAAATAAGTGATGAAGTGAAAGCAGTTACAGTACATTAAAGTGTCATTTCAAACTTGATTAATCTGCTCTATTTTTTCCATGCTTCAAATCACACCTAGAGGTTGGGCCTTTGATTATAAGAAATGTGCTGGCTCAGTTCGATCAGGACAGGGAGCCATAATATTTACAAATCTCCATGCGCTGGTTTGCCCCGGCAAATCTCTCCAGAGTTGACATTGTGGCCTGAAAACAAGTCGCCCTTCCAGGGTTCTTGGGAAGGTAACAGCTCTTCTCATGATTCAGTCTGCCCCTTCGTTCATAATTTGCCTGCTCTGGGTCCTAGCAATATATTTGGAAAAATCTGGTACTTTGGCAATTGCTAAGTCCCCTGACATCATTTATTCATGAGCCATGTACTGGGGAGAGAAGCAGAGAGAGAGCGCTGTGTGGCCGGGCTCTGGCTTGGCAAGAGAAGCCCCCCCTCCCCGAGACTTCACCAGGAAAGAAGTCCAGACATTCCCTGGGTTCATCCTGTAAGGCATCTTCCCTCAGCTGGGCCCTGCAGATAGGTGGGGCTAACTCTGTTTGTGGGAGCTCGAATTGGAAGGCACAGTTTGGGACTGGTCAAAAATTATTCGTCCCAGATGGGTCTTTCCCTGAAAAAAGAGAGAAAAGGACTTGCCAGAATGATGAGCTCAGGGCTATTTTGAGGCTTCCCTCCCACTGTCCAGCTCTTCATGTCAGCAACCTACTCTTTAATTTCTAAGCAAACAGGCAGTTGCCACTAGCACATTTTTGCCTGGGATGCGGGCTACAGCCAAGGCAACAAGCTTCCTGTTTACTGCTCGTTGCTCCACTGGGCAGTGGGGAGGGAGCAGCTACTGCCAGGATGAGGCCACAGAATGTGAGCCAGTAGCAGGTGTCCAGGAGGTGCTGTGAATGTGTTGCTACTTGGAGGAGTCAGCAGTCCAACAAATCACAGCAAAGGTGGAACTGGATTACAGGCAGCTGTGGGATGAACTCCAGGTCAAGGAATGTGGAGCAAGACTGACTCATCTGGCAGGTTGCAGGTTGAGGGCTGCAGAGTGGCTACAGGCTGATCATTTCCGATCCTAAAAAGAGAGAGAGCCTTGAGAGAATAGGCAGCAATGCCATTAAAACAAAACATCTGACCTGACATTTAGGGCTTCACTCAGCAGGATAACTAGAAAATCCCTCAATGCAAAAAGAACTTAAATGTATCCATGTTTACAGGACACATTTGCCCAGGGTTAACATTAACTGAGAATAGCTCTCTGAGTATTTGAGAAGAGACTTGAATATGCCTACAAATTATTATAGAAACCGAACTTGGAATATTCTGCATCCAAAGTTTCCATGTTGCTACTGAACCACACATATTCTTAGCACGTTAAAAATATTTGTTGCACTCAATAATACTACCATCCCCAAGAAACTGAAGATTGGGGGAAATTAACCATATTTTCCAGAGGCATATTTGCTGTGGGTGGGATAGATATTTTTTAATATACCAATTAAGGAGAATTCCAGTCATCATAGGCAAATCAGTTTATGTTAGCAAAGCATTAAAAAAGCTCTGCTTAACGCTAGGATGCATTTGTGACATCTCAGTAACAACATGGAAATATCCAATGATTGGCCATGATACTAACCCAAACACAACCAAAATATCCTGATGGTTGCTGATGACTTTATCTCAGTAAGCCTGCCAAAAAAAATTGTTGGGTTGCTTGTTTTGCCTTGACATCTATTTCAGAGCTCTTTCCTGTTGGTACCATTGGAAATGATGGTACCAGCAGTACACACACTAAAGCAGGGTTGTCAAACTCGCAGCCCGCGGGCTGCATGCGTCATGCACTGGCCATGTCCACTCACGGTTTAATGAAGGGGCAAAAAGTCCCAATACATCACGAGATACCACCATCACAATGCGAGTTTGACACCCCTGCACTAAATGGTAGGCAATCTAAAAGCCTAACCCTAACCCTAACCCTAACTCATGTAATTCCTTGAACTGGCCTTTCTGGGTAAGGCTGAATGAATATGGGGGCTAAAATATTTGAATGATGGCCTCTTCTTATCCTAAATAGGTTCTATTTAAGGCAAAACAGGCTCTGCCTGGATTGGAGATGACAGAGCTGTCTACATTTTTCTTTCTTCAAGTTTTTCTCAATGCATTTAAAAGGAAACAAGCTTCAACCTGAACAAATACAGAAGAGACACCATGGATTATCTTGGCTGGTTTTGGTTGAGAAGTGCAAACCATGGTTGAAATGATAGCCACTCCTTTCTGCGGAATAATCATTCTTTTCAAGAATTATTCATATTATTTATTATTTTCAGTGGAGATTGTGATTAATTTTTATTATTGTTGAAGATGACTTGTTCATGCTGAGCAACAACATAAAGAAGAAAGTTGCAAGCAAGAACTAAACGAAGAGTCGCAGTGTTCTCAGATCCTTTATTTAGTGGCTCTTAGCTACCTAGTGACCAATCTCCAGTTTCCCCAGAAATACAACTATCATTGCTATGCTACAGAGTCTGCACATTCGATGTTCAGGATCAACCAAAAACAAATCGATAAGATTTCACGCCTATTTCAAATGTATCTATTGTGTGTTAGTTGCGAGACTTCCTCAGTTACGGAGCAAGATATAATTTGAAAAGAAAAATCAGTGACAGATGACAGAACTCTTTCTTTGTTGAGGAGAAAAAGTATAGCTGTGTTTACATGAATTCGATGACAATGAATTTATCCAGAGAGCAATAATGTAACAAACAGGCTGAATATTGCACAACCTTGTAAGTTACCAGAAAAGCAGGTGGTGGTGATGGTGATGGTGGGAACGGACAACTACAGGTAACGACTGCAAACTAAGGACTATAGCCATAGAGAAGACCATAGAGGAACAAGACATTCCCACAGGTTTTTCAAAAACAAATTTCACCCTCCCTTATTGAGTTGCAGTTGGAGATGAAAGTGAAGCTTTTTTCAAACCATAATGCGAAGCGCTAGATATTCTTTGGGTGCAGGAGGGTCACTGAAAAGAACCACTTCACTGGGTCCACCAAATCACAGATGTAAGGATCCAGATTACCCCTAGGTGGCAGCAAAGAGGTACCAAATCAGAGATGTAAGGATCCAGATGACCCCTAGGTGGCAGCAAAGAGGTACAGAAACCTCTTCCCTAGTGCTTCATGTCCTCTGGTGATGATCTAGATTTCGGCAGTTTAGATCTGGTAGCTGCCTCTTGGAGGGCCATCTCTTCATCTTCTAACCTTGCAAATAGTCTTTCACAAAAATCCATTTTGTATTTCTGATGGCCTGATCAGTCCATGAGATCCTAGATTTGAGGGACACCCATCGGGGGGCACCTGCATCCTGCAAATCTCCCATCCTTGAAACGTGACTCGTCCCTCCTTACCCACGTTGCTCCTACCCTTTTTTCCTCTTGCAAAATGCCACTTTGCCCTTCCTGCTGCTAACGTTTTTAAGTACTGCAGAAACCCAACAGGTGAAGACGCCTGAAACACACACACATACACACACACACGAGATATAATAGGATAGCTTTATTGTTGAGGTTCTGTGGGTCCTTTGGGACATGATGGGGGGCGGGGGAGAACCTGCCCGGGAAGATCCAAAAGCACCTTTTTTTCACCTCTCTGGGGGAGGCGTCCTTTCGGGTACTGTGAGGCGCTCGCCCGCCCTGCCCAGATCCGTGCTGGAGCCAGAGCCGAAGGGCGGATGCCGCGGATAAAAAGGGTGGGACGAGACGGGACGCTGGCAAAACTTGCGCCGGCCGCTTTCTTCGCCAGGGTCTCTTGTCAGCCAGAGGTTTTTGTAGCGGGCGACCAGCCTCCCCCTCCCCCGGAGGTCCAGCTGCTGACAAGAAGTTGTCGGGCTCCTGAGAGCATCTCTTCCCCACGTTCAGAGACTGCACGTGAGTAACTGGCTGACGAGCCTACAAGACCGACTCGGGATGCTGCTGTCTGGGGTGCAGGGAGGTGGAGTTGGGGAGTGGGGGCGTCTGCTTTCACACAATTTCTTTCACTTGGAAGGACTGAATCAAAAGTTGAAGATGGGCTAGAATCGTGAAATAGATACACCCCCCCCCCCAAAAAAAACCCGTTAAAAAAGGCTGCTAATTGCTGATAAAATACTCTATACCTCTGACTTCCCCTGGAGCTCCTCTGGAACTGAATATAGGGGAAGAAGCCCAATTTGTCCTTTAGCCCAGTCCAAAGCAAAGTGGAATGGATAATTCAAAGCCCTCAGTGAAGTATGTTAGATTGAGATCAATGGGCACAGTGAGATGGGGATGGACTTGCGTCTGCTGTGCTTTGCATGGAAAGGCATCCGTGTGTTCAGATAGGAATCGGACGTCCCCTGCAGCCTCTCAAAATCCTGGTCACAAATATAGAAAAGCAACCAATCATTTCACTCTACTGATGTGGCAGGATATTGGAGGAGATGGCGAGGCCCCATCCTGCTCTGGTGGGTGGTTGGGCTGCTGTGCTCTGCCTTTGGCAGGCTCATCAATGCCTGCTTCCCCCATTGTCATTCTCCTTCTGGGAGGAGGGGGGGCATCTTAAAATGAGTCCACATTGCTAAGTGCTTAATGAATAATTTACAATGCATGATTATTTGCTACTCCTGATTTTTTTTTTTAAAAAAAAACACATTTCCTCCTGGTTATTTTTATATTGTTGCTATAAATTGTCTTGTCCATTTTAAAAAAGAGGAATCCTCTGATAAGAAGTGCCACTGACCCTTTCTTTTTCCATGCTCCTTTATCAATTTTCCTTGCCTCCCAGGGCTCTCCATCAGAACTGGACCAGAGATGCTCCCTCTGCAGGGGTATCTTCTTACCTTCCTCCTCCTATGTCTTCAAGTACCTAGCTGGGCAAACCATCCCAAAATTAAGCTGCGCTTGATGGGGCCCAGGAGTCAAGCAGGTGAAGGGCGGCTGGAGGTGCTGTACAAAGGACAGTGGGGCACAGTGTGTGATGATGACTTCAACATCCATGTGGCAAATGTGGCCTGCAGAGAGCTGGGCTATGATCAGGCCATAAACTGGGCTCACAGCGCCAAATATGGCTCAGGAGATGGTAAGGACGGGAAAGGATGGAGAGTGTGGTTGATCTCAACTACTTTTTAATGCTTGGACCTGAATTGCGATACCCATTTTCAGTGCAAGAGCTGGAAACTCACTAATAAAGATGGTATTTTGGTATGAAAGAATTCAAATTATTGGTCTAAATTTTTAAGTAGTTTTCAAGTAAGTGGGCTACGTATTTTCCTGTTCTAAGTCCTGGGATTATGTTAACCAGCAAGATTTTACTTTTCCTTGGCTCAAATCCACCATTAATTGAAAGACAGGGGAGATTGCATCCCACACATTACACAATAATTCTTCTCTTTCAGCAAGAAATAGCAAAACAGTTCTGTATAACAAGTTGGCTCTTACAATACTGTGGGTACTTTGGGCTATGCTTACTTCAACTTCAGGTGAAAATCTGTAAGTGGCAAACATTGCCAAAAGAAGACAGGGACAAAGTCTAATAAAAAAGTAACATGTTGGCCATAGTGTGCTCATCTTAAATTAATGTAAATTAAATTAAATACATTTGTATTTAGGATGAGAATTTATGAAACCAGATTTCCCACATTCTCTGGGCTTTTTTGTCCACCAATCCAGCCTTCCTCAATGTATGCTCTTCAGATATACTGGAATGCAAATGTTATTAGCTGTTCTGATGGGGAATGATGGGGATTGTATTCCACCTGGAGGGTATTTACCATAGTTGGGGAAGACTGCTCTAGTCTGATCTCTATCCAGATGTTTCCCATTTTCCTACACTTCTCCTATGCCTCACCAAATATGTATTTAGCAAGAAGTTCTTTTGGGTGATATAGAAATAAAATGATTGGTTCTGATGTAACAATATTTGCTTGATTTCTCGAAATGATCCATTACAAGTGATGTTTGAATTGAAAGACGGGCAAAGCCGATAAGTATAAACAGGGAATAGTATGGCTTTTCCGAGGAAAGGCAGTGTGAGATCAGGCTGGGGAAAATGAAACATTGAGAAGAGCGACCAGGGCTTCTACTTCTGATCTTATGTATCTACAGGTCCCATCTGGCTGGACAACATGCGCTGCTCAGGTACTGAAAGCTCCCTGGTTGAATGTGCCTCCAATGGTTGGGGAGTAACTGATTGTAACCACAATGAAGATAGTGGCGTGGTGTGCACAGGGCCCCGTCGACTCAATTCTGCTGCTTCACATATCCAGCTGCAGGTGAGGACCTGATGAGAGACTGGGGTTGTTTCCTTTCTATAATGATAATTTGGAGCAAATCCTATGTGCGCACATTTGGCAGTCCTGCTGAGATCAATGGCCATAGAAATGTAATCATGCGGTGAAATGAAGATCAGCTAGTTTTGTCCCCTGCGCCGTGGCTGAGCATGTGCATTCGATGATTTATTTCACTTTTCATTAACAGCAAATCCCAAAGCAGAGTAATGTCCATTCTTTCTCTTGGGTAGGGATCAAAGGTAGAAGAGGTACGGATCAAGCCGATACTGGCCCGGGCCAAATTAAGTTCCCCGGTCACAGAAGGTGCGGTAGAAGTGAAGCTCCAGGGGCGCTGGCGTCAGGTGTGCGATGCTGGCTGGACTCGAAACAATACTCGTGTCCTGTGTGGGATGCTGGGATTCCCCTATGATGGACAGGTGGCCACAAGATTCTACAGGTACGAGTGAGAAGCACAAACGGCGACATGTACAATGTTATATTTGCGATGAAGAAAGAGATAGGCATAAAACGGAGGGTCCTCCTTTTAATGGCAACATAAGGCGCAGTATAAGCATCAGGCGATTCTTTAGTACAGAAAACGGGGGTGTTTCTGTTTGTCTCGTCTAAAAAATTTCCTTTTGTTTCTCAAGAAGAGGCCTGTCCAATCCCTGTGATTTTGTGGGTTCTTTTTCTCCCCACACACCGGTTGTTCCAGGCGCTTGTTTCCTTCTGTCCATCTTCTACACTCCACCCACCATTCTCTTTCTAAATACAGTCCTGCAATAAGCAGTTGTGGATGCCAGGGCCGTTTCACCATGGGGTTCAGCCAAACCGCAGTGGGGTAATTATACAGTGAAGGCTGCGCTTCTCAGGGATTGAGCAGAACCTGCCCTTTCTGGCTCTGGCTTGTACATCAATTCCGTGGGGACTAGCACCCCAGGGTCAACATCTAGAACAATGTTTCTCAACCTTGGCGACTTTAAGTCCTGTGGACTTCAACTCCTAGAATCCCCCAGCCAGCACAGCTGGCTGGGGAATTCTGGGAGTTGAAGTCCACAGGACTTAAAGTCACCAAGGTTGAAAAACACTGTTCTAGACCAGGGATCTTCAAACTTGGCAACTTTAAGACTTGTGGACTTCAACTCCCAGAATTCTCCAGCCAGCATAGCATAGCTGGCTGGAGATTTCTGGGAGTTGAAGTCCACAAGTCTTAAAGTTGCCAAGTTTGGGGACCCTGGTCTAGACCATCCTAACTTGGTGTGTCCTCCCAAAGTTAGATCCCATACACAGCCATGTTTGATGGGGCAGTGGCAGAGGAAGATGAGCGCGTTCTCTGAATGCCAACAGGATCTGTGGACACATTTTTTTTTCTTGACCACATCAGTAAAGATGTACTTAAAGCTCTGGTCTCCATCATCTTCAAGTACTCTCTTTTTTCTAGGATGATATCCATAGCTCTGCAGTTTATTTATGGGAACATTTGTGCAGATACTGGCTCAGGAGTGGCAGGGGCTTTAGGTAATTTAGTTGCTGCGGATAGTGCTGTCACCTTTCCTAAAAGAACAAATGAGAATACGAAGGACTATAACTTCAGCCTACTTGGTAATTCATGGAAATGAGAGTTCAGGGCGAGTTCTTTAAAAAAAAAAACAGCCTAAAAACAGTCAACAAAAAATTGTCAACGCACAGTGAAGAATCTGAGTTATGTATCCACTGCTTCTGCAATGGAATTTTTAATGCTCCTGCCAAAGCGCATTTATATTCGATCATCTAATCTTTCAGGAAACTCTGGAATCAGAAACTAAAGGATCCAAGGTCAAGGTAAGGAGTTGGCTCATTTTTTTTTATTACCTTGCATTAGTCAATATTTGGGAAAAGGAGATTCTGGAGCCTCTAGTATTTTTTTTTTTCATGATTGCTTCCTGGGCCTTTAAGCAGTTAATTCACTAAATTTCAATGCCTTTCCTCATTTGTGCCTAACAATGGCGCTTACTTGGCCCTTTTCTGCTGTGTTTCAATAATGCTGCCATCCTTTCTTTACCAGCCATGAATGGGACAGGTTGAAGTCATGTGTCAGTTACATTAGTTTCTTCCTTATGCTGACACTGATGAAGGACTGACTCAAGCCGTATAAATTTTGTTAGACTTTGTCACCTTGGAGCAAAGTCAGGTGACTCCAGTGACTTGAAACAAAGGCAATAGAAACAGGATAGTAAGTGGGGACAGCAAATTTCACGCTGGTACAGTTTTCTGCGAACTCAAGGATGGGTGGATAACACTTCAATTCAGCCATGGAAAAAGCCTTCTGGAGGATGGCCAGAGGGATTATTATCTGACAAAAGGCAGTAATCTTTTCTTTCCCTTATTTTGCAGCCTAAAAAGCCTGAGCAAGAAGAATACCTTTTGGATCCATCAAATTAAATGCCTGGGCACTGAGGTTCACTTGGGTGAATGCAAACTACACGAGCTTCCAAAAGCTCAGAATCAAAGTGCCTGCCCACGTGGTATGCATGCCTTGGTCAGCTGTATAGCTGGTCCTGAATTCCAGCCCAAGAAAGCCAAGCTAACCAGCCATAGCAAGCCTAAGCAGGTAAAAAGAAGACCATTTCCCAAAGAATATTAATAAGAGTCTCATCTTATCATATCTTGACAGGTAGGCTCAAAATATTCACAGTGAAGAGCACTGATCATAGTGAAACCGTAGGTTCTACTAGGGCAAGGCCCAGTCTAATTCTAGGGGACTGGAGACTAAAACATATGAAGAACAGTTGCAGGAACTGGGTATGTCTAGTTTAATAGAAAGAGGGACTAGGGGAGACATGATAGCAGTGTTCTAGTATCTCAGGGGTTGCCACAAAGAAGAGGGAGTCAACTATTCTCCAAGGCACCTGAGGGTAGAACAAGAAGCAATGGGTGGAAACTAATCAAGGAGAGAAGCAACTTAGAACTGAGGAGAAATTTCCTGACAATTAGAACAATTAATCAGTGGAACATCTTGCCTCCAGAAGTTGTGAATGCCCCAACACTGGAAGTCTTTAAGAAGATGTTCGATAGCTATTTGTCTGAAACGGTATAGGGTTTCCTGCCTAGGCAGGGGGTTGGACTAGAAGACCTCCAAGGTCCCTTCCAACTCTGCTATTGTATTGTATAGGATGATTTCACTCCAAGGGTTTATAGTGCTTCATTGAATCGATCCAATATAGTTGCTCCATCCTAGAATGGCAGTTGAAAGACCAATGAGTTACAGGAAGATATCTGGGTAGCCTTAGAACTTTCATAAAATGTGAAGAATGAAAGAGGAGAACTGCAAGTTAAAAACCTTAAAATGTTAAGAATGAAAGAGGAGAACTGCAAGTTAAAAACCTTAGATGGAAGCCCACTGGTTTCACTCTTTGCTGTTGACTGAGAACAAAAGTCCATCTTTCATAAATACCACTCCTTCTATTTGTTAGTCCCTAATCTCTGTCTCCATTCCGGCAGGAACCCCAGGTGCGTCTCCGTGCAGGTGCACACATAGGCGAAGGGCGTGTGGAAGTGCTAATTGGTAACCAGTGGGGCACTGTGTGTGATGAAGGCTGGAATCTACCTGCTGCCAGTGTGGTGTGTCGGCAGTTAGGTTACGGCACTGCACGAGAAGCTCTTTCAGGAGCACAGTTGGGCCAAGGTGAGTGGAAGGGGAATCATAAAGTGAGGGGGTGGGTGGGTGTCCTAAGGCTCAAAGTAGGAAACTTGAATCCTTGACAAATATGGAAGGAGAAGGAAGATTCTGGATAAGTTACTCCTAAGAAACATTTCATGGAGTTTCTCAGAAGCAAGTAAAATCCAGAAAGGGTTCTGCAATACCAGAGATAAATTTCAGGAATGGGAAGAAGAGGATGAATTTGGAGAAGACTGAGTTGTGGGGCGAAAGAAAAAGAATGGGGACTAGGAAGATCCATGTCTCTCTAGTGAGAATGAATCAGACTGATAATTGTGGAGGTGGGGAAGAATTTGGGGCATAGTGTGTATGACGCACAACTCCTATCAAGAATAATTCATGTTACAGGACTAGGTCCCATCCATTTAACAAGAGTGCGGTGCAGGGGACATGAACGATCCCTGATGGACTGCAGGTCCCAAAAAGCAGCTCAGACAGGATGCCGGCATGACAATGATGTTGCCGTCCGCTGTAATGTGCCCCAAACTGATGTCCGACGTCAAGTAAGATCCTGTTCTTTGGCTAAAAAAAAAACCGGGAGAGAAATGAATAATACAAGGAGAAGGGCTACTTTTGCTAAACACCTCAAAAGAGAAAGTATAGCTGACCTAAGAAAGAGTAAACTATGTTTGGAATGGATAAAGAGCTCTTGAGACCATGTCTTACTTGGATATGGGGTATATATAGGCTACCACACAGGGGTGGGTTCCTGCCAGTTCTAACCTCTTCTATAGAAGAAGTTCCACAAATCTACAGTGCCATTTAGAACTGGTTCCAGCTCCCTCCCCCCGCCCGTCCACACATCATCAAGATGAAGAGCGAGGGGAGGAATTCTGGGAGTTGAAGTCCACAAGTCTTAAAGCTGTCAAGTTTGAACACCCCTGGGTTTTTTTTTCTAAAGGGTTAGGGGTGCAATGGTCTTGTAACTTGACAGCTTTAAGACTTGCGTGCTTCAAATGCCAGAGATCCTGAGCCAACATGACTGGAGGAGGAATTCTGGGAGTTGAAGTCCACAAGTCTTAAAGCTGTCAAGTTTGAACATCCCTGGTTTTTTTTTCTAAAGGATTAGGGGTGCAACTTGACAGCTTTTAAGACTTGCGTGCTTCAAATGCCAGAGTTTCTGAGCCAACATTTTGATTGCTAAGCAAGAGCGTTGTTACGTGAATTTCACCATATTTCACAAGTTGGCCATGCCCACCCAGTCACATGGCTGGCAGGCCACTCCCACAAAGCAGGCCTCACCTACAGAAGAGGTTCTAAAAAAAATTGAAACCCACCACTGGTACCACAACTTGGCAGGCTGAAAAACAAGAGCCACTGCCACTTGACAAATATGAATGGCCTTCATACAATCCATTATGCATTATGCATAAGGAAACATGTATCCAAATTTTCAAAAACTCTTAAGGATGCTTTGGATTCACCTGTAACATGCATCTCGTTACATCACAATTATTCCATTCTATTAAGCCAGTTTTCATCCATTCAGATCCGTCTGGCTGGTGGGCGCACTTCAGAAGAAGGCATTGTAGAAATACTGGTGCCCAAAGGAAGTGCCTTCCGCTGGGGTGCTGTGTGTGGGGAACACTGGGGACTCAAGGAGGCCATGGTTGTTTGTCGACAGATGGGGCTGGGCTTTGCAAGCCATGCTCTCCAGGTAAGTGATTGCCTGCATTATTGACTCACAATGTTAAGTACTGAGTGTACCAGCACAATGCTGGCTTGCTTACTCAGGTGCAAATATGGTAACCGATGTTCCAAGCTTTCAAGTTAATCACACTTGGGCAAGGGCTTAAAGGAAGCCCCAAGACAAGGATTTCAAATCCAGAGCTATTTACTTGGTTCCTGCTCCTTTGTTCCTATTCCAGGAAACATGGTACTGGCAGGGGAATACAGATGCGTCTGAGGTGGTGTTGAGTGGTGTGCGCTGTAAAGGTACAGAACTGTCTATCCTTCAATGTGAGCACCATGGACCCGTGCATTGCCCAAATGGAGGAGGCCGTTTTGTTGCAGGAGTCACCTGCGCCCAGAGTAAGTGGGAAAAGGAATGGTCTGACCAGGCCTGGGAGTGTTTAAAGCTAAGGCAGTAAGATCAGGTGTAGTAGAGCAGCTCTCTTACGCATCAGAGCAGTTATGACAGGCACCTTTTTGCCCAGGGCAAAGGCTGATCGATCGATCGATTGTTATATTGAGGTTGAAGAAAGAAATGTTGAGAGAGTGCAAAATATATAGTATGGTGTTTATGGAGATTGTCAGGGAGCTGAGGTGGCACAGTGGTTAAATGCAGCACTGCAGGCTACTTCAGCTGACTGCAGTTCTGCAGTTCGGCTGTTCAAATCTCACCAGGCTCAAGGTTGACTCAGCCTTCCATCCTTCCGAGGTGGGTAAAATGAGGACCCGGATTGTTGTTGGGGGCGATATGCTGACTCTGTAAACCGCTTAGAGAGGGCTGAAAGCCCTATGAAGCGGTATATAAGTCTAACTGCTATTGCTATTGCTATCCAGGTTGCCCCAAAGGTGCTTTTTTCAAAAGGTAACTGGACCTCCTTGTTTTTTTCTTTGAAGGCATTTCGCTTCTCATCCAAGAAGCTTCTTCTTGGATGAGAAAGGAAACGTCTTGACTGGATGGTAGGGAAGAAGCTTCTTGGATGAGAAATGAAACGTCTTTAAAGAAAAACCAGAAAGTCCAGTTACCTTTTGAAAAAGCATCTTTGGGATATAATATGATGGACAAATCTGGAGAATGTGGTGTAGCTGGACTGAGATATCACCTGCCTAACATTATGGGCCTAGAATTCTCACTGTATGGATTTAAGGCTTCATGCCCGACTTGTCTTCTTAGATGCTCCAGATCTAGTAATGAATGCCCAGCTGGTAGAGGAGACAGCTTATCTTGAGGACCGCCCATTGAACATGCTGTATTGTGCCCATGAGGAAGGCTGCCTTTCTGCCTCTGCTGATCGTATGAACTGGCCAGAGGGGTATCGACGCCTGCTGCGCTTCTCCTCTCAGATCCACAACCTGGGCCGGGCTGACTTCCTTCCCAAAATTGGCCGTCATGCATGGATATGGCATGAATGCCACAGGTAATGGGCAGTTCTTGACACACCACGGCCAGTAATATGTGCTTCTTTGTCATAGGAAAGTGCTATTGCTATCCAATGCATGTGTGCAACCTGAGACTGAAATTGTTAATCCCTGTTTGGTATTTTTGTTTATTCATTTAAAAATAAACACGTCCAGACTTTTCCTTTTCTAAACCTAGCCTTTTCATCTTCCTGTAAGTTAAAGCTCCCGTGTCCCACTGAAAGATATCCACCCTAGCCAGCTCTTTCATGGTGAGAGCTCAGTTTGTTGCATCTGGGAAAATAGCAATGTTTATGCTCAAGCTATCATTATGGTTGAGCACGGATGAAGAGCTATAATAGCAACTGAGCCAAAAGCCCCACTTAATTCGTCTACTTTGCTTTGTTTCATGGCTCAGCAGATCTTTGCTTTTCGTGGCCACAAGTAGCAGGAAGGACTGTTTGGCTATTGCCTAGACAAGCCCGTTTCTTCCAAGCTATAGTTTTGTCCTGACCTTCTGATTCCTCATTTTCATCATCCCACAGACATTTCCACAGCATTGAAGTTTTCACACACTATGACTTACTGACACTCAATGGATCCAAAGTGGCTGAGGGACACAAGGCCAGTTTCTGTCTGGAGGACACCAACTGCCCAGAAGGTAAGAGAAAGTTCATGAGACACAAAAGTGAACAGTAACAAAGTTAGAACCAAATGCTACATATGTACACCAGACGTCTATTGTGAGTGAGGCAAGGCCTACACTCTCCCACTTAGTCTATTCTCTTCCATATAGGAATGCAGCGGCGTTTTGCCTGTGCTAATTTTGGAGAGCAGGGTGTCAGTGTAGGCTGCTGGGACACATACAGACATGATATTGACTGCCAGTGGATAGATATCACTGATGTGCCCCCTGGAAGTTACATATTCCAGGTAAGTCTGGGAAGGAATCTTGACTTGGTCTGAGCACAGAGGCATATTAGCATAAAGGCATAAATTTGGCCCTTGTTGTCAGTTGCTTTGTCATGGATTTAAAAAAAACAAACTAAAACTGGGAAGGGGCACAGAGAAGATGAGAAGAGAGCAAGCAACCTGAACTACTAGCTATCTTTTCCCCTCCCCCACCCACTTTTTTTTGCCAGGTTATAGTGAACCCTAAGCACGAGGTAGCAGAGTCCGACTTTTCCAACAATGCCCTTCGCTGTCAGTGCCAGTATGAGGGACATCGCATTTGGCTGCATGGATGCCACACAGGTATAAACACTACAGAAAGCCTTAGCTATGGTCGGAAGCTAAACTGTGTCCCACGGCCTGGAGATAGTATATGCTGCCCCTGGGCATTGCCAGCTGGGCTAATAGCTTTCCTTTCTTCTTCTGCCTTGTTTGTAGGTGATGAGTATGGGGCCAAGATAGAGTGGGATGAGGAAGCACAACGGAGACTGAGCAGCAACTTTGTCTAAGGCAAATATTCCAGAAGCAGCTGGAATTCCCAAGGAACCTGGATCTAGATCTTCTCATGGCTCAAAGCAACCCAACGTGAGCTATGGAAGAATCCAAGCAGCCAGACTCTGCAGACAAGATTCTTTCAAGACCCTCTTCCCCCCCCGGCCATTTGTCCAGGATTTTCACAGACAGCGGCACCACATACGGACTGGTTGGCCATACTGTGACTATCACTACTTTGCCTTCCATTACACAGTCCAGCTTGACTGGTCTGCTTTCTCTATTTATTCAGCTTGGCAACTATGGTCAAATGTGGGACTGAAATGACCTGATGGGGGACACTGCAGTCTTTCTCGTGTCCAGCTAAGAGAATAGTTCAAAGGCAAAGAGGGCCATGCTCTTGCCTTGCTGGCAAAAGGGGTGTGAGTAACACAGCCCAGAAAAACTACCTCAGCCAGCACGATCTGCTGACAAGCTTTTATCTCAGGAGCTGGTTCATCTGAAGACATTCCCAGCCATCTCAAGACGTATCATTCTTTTCAGCCCCATATGCCCCCTTTGCCCCAAAGGCATATGGCATGCAGCATGCCAGTAGGCCCAAGCATGCATACCCACCTTACCTCTGATGCAGAAGAGCTTCATCCTGCCATGGATGCAAGTACCTCCAGATCCAAGAATTCAAGTCAGACCAAAGGATGCAGAAAAAGCACCTATGAGTCCTCCTGTAAGAAGGCACCAGTTGGGCCATGCTATTAGTTTAAATATTAAGAGATTAGGGAAGTGCAACAATATTATTAACTATGGAGTTAGTAATGTGTAATGAACCATGATGGCTAATAGGGAGCGTAAAATATTATTTGGGGATCACTTGCTCAGGGAAGAATCACAAGCCTCTCCCAAGAGAAACAAAAGGTGCCATTTTGTACCACATTTTATAGTTTTTTTGACCCTGCCAATGAAAGAGCCGAGGTGGCGCAGTGGTTAGGGTGCAGTACTGCAGGCCACTTCAGCTGACTGTTATCTGCAGTTCAGCGGTTCTAATCTCACCGGCTCAAGGTTGACTCAGCCTTCCATCCTTCCGAGGTGGGTGAAATGAGGACCCAGACTGTGGGGGCAATATGCTGACTCTGTAAACCGCTTAGAGAGGGCTGAAAGCCCTATGAAGCGGTATATAAGTCTAACTGCTATTGCTATAAAGGCTTTTTGAACCACATAATGATATTCATGGTTGAATGAGAGAAATCATAGGCAGAGATTCTTGTGCCATCCACTTTTTTGATGCGAGTTCGAAATGACAAAGACCAGCTGAGAAAGCATGGAAGCAGCCCACAGCTGGTCTGTTTGTCTGCCCACCTGTGTGGAGCAGGGAAGTATATTGCTTCAGAAGCAGCAACATTAGACTGGCTCAGGGTAGCAGAGGATAGTGCTAAGCAGAGAATGGTAGAGATGGGTGGAAGGAGTAATACCTCAAATCCAAAGGGAATACCTACAGATCTCCCAGTAGGAGTGAGGCAAGCCAATGTGCCTATAAGGGAGAAGTCGGGCAGAAAGAGTTGATCATAGCAAAGTGGCACCTGCCTCCCTCAGCAGCCCCACTGCAGTGTTCATCCAGGAAACAAATGAAGCCTAGCTATAGGCAGGAGCTTGCAATACATCAGGCACGTTGGAAGCGGGAGGGCACCTCTCAGGCTCATGTCAAGGAAAGAAGAGGAATGGATGGGAGTGATTTATGCCTGCCCCCAGGAAAGCCAAGACTCAACGGCCCCATTGATCTCCAGCACCACAGTGGAGTTGTACTATAACTAGAATCTCCCCCTCCCCAAAGCAAGCTTGCCTTTTCTCTTACAACGGAGCTCAGTTGGAGTGCTCACTTCATTGGTAATCCTGCAGTGGATTAACAAGCAACCAGAAATATGCTAATCTGTCTGGCCTTCTTGGTGATGGAGCTCATCTTATTTCATAATGAATCCAAGGAAACCGAGGGGGGGGAGGCAGAGAAACATGCTCTCCTTCAGAAGTGGATGTGGGGTGCAGTGGGAGATGGGAACAGCTTAGCAGAGGCCAATCCCTTTTTACTCTAATGCCCCATCAGAGGTTCCACTCCTTGGGAAAAGAACCTGGTCCCAAATATGCTGATACACAATTCTTTTAAATTCACAACTAGCAGAAGTGTATGTTAGCTGAAACAGAGTTTTCACAATGGTGTGGCTCCTCCTCTGGAACAATTCCTTTAAAAATGTTACTGGGGTGGTGGTAATCTATTTTGGGTGAAGTAGGGAGGGTCAGGAGATTTTTAATTTCTCTGAGAACTGGGCAATTCAGGCAATGATTCTCATCATCTCAAGTCTCAACTGGAGAGAGAACTGATTGGCTCATGGGGCTTTCTGGGATTCAAGACCAACAGAAGTGGGGAAAAAATTAAGGTTGGCTTCAATTTAGGTGTGAAAATGGAGGGGGAAATTGTAATAAATTTATTAAATGTTACAATTCAAAAGATAAAAGCTAATACAAACTAAAAAAATAAAGATGTAAAAAATAGAAATGATTTTTAACCTTGACCAAATAAACCAACTTTATATTTATTCTCCTTATGTTTCACAATGTTGTTCTTTAATCTCTTCAAATATGTCCAAGAATTTATTTTCCTTTGTCTCATCTCATAAAATCCTTCAAAACTTCAAGGTCTCTTTTGTAAATCTAATATAGGAAAGTTATCCAAGCCCCTCTTCTGTTTGTTATTTATATGTCCCTTCTCATTATTAAGACATCAGCTGGTTTCATTTGTATACCAAAAATATCATATTTTTTCCAGATTATTCTTGTTATCTGTCATTTTTAAATCCATGTTGAAATCAATATTAGACTTATCTAGTAGAACCTGTTCGTCTTCCAAAAAATCATTTTACACACAGTTTATCTAGACATTTTAGGCAGACATCCTGTTCACAAATATCCTTCAGTATGTCCAATGTTAAAAGTGTTTTGCTCCATTCTGTACTAGTAAGCCAAGTTTAAGTGGACATTTCCTTTAATTGTAACCTTTAGTTCCCCCAAGTTCCCTTTAGTGTCCAACATTCAAGGTCCCATCCTATCATTTTTTTCCAGAATTCAAAACACCAGCGATTTTGTATAGGAAAGCTTCTTATAATTAATTCCAAAATCTTATTTCAATTTCATAGAGACTTTCAGTCCATTTACATCATTAAAAAAGACAATACTCTAATCAACCTTTTGCCATTTATTCCCTCCAAAAAGAATTTTTCTAAATTCTTAATCTCCTCCTTAAACTTCTTTCATAAAGGGTTGAAGGAAAGTCACCCAGTGAATGCCATAATTCTTGCTGTTCTGAAGTTTCTTAATATTTGAAAAGCAATAAACATGTACAGTGTTTCCTTGAAAATAAGACAGGGTCTTATTTTCTTTTGACCCCTGAAATAAGCGCTTGGCCTTATTTTCAGGGAGGTCTTATTATTTTTGAGGTGCAGGAGGCAGTGAGTGTGGTCACCTCATGGCTGCTGCTGTGTTGCAATATTTTCGGGGAAGGCTTATTTTCAGGGGAGGGCTTATTTTAGCACATGCGCTCAAAAGCCTGATTGGGCTTATTATACGGGGAAGTCTTATTTTCAGGGAAACAGGGTAGGTACTTTTTAAAAAGGCAATTTTACTTTGTTTTTCCTTGAAGATGTTTCACTTCTCATCCAAGAAGTTTCTTCAGAGTTCTTCATAGACAGTAAAAAGGTAATCTCAAAAAAATATGAAATTAATCTTGGCCAAGCTTTTTGTTCATATAGGTTACATTATAACTGTGACATTATTTGGAATCCCTCAACTCCAACTTCAAAAACATGCAGTTCACTTGCAAGAAACAGCTGCCCAGAATACATGTAGGTGATCTCACAATCCCTCCTTTCTCCGGAGAGATTTCAGCATGATTCACTCTTTGCCCACCAATCTGTACCATCCTCACTCTGGGGAAGTTTAGCTCACCGTGTTCTCACCGGAAGTCCAAAATAGAGTGGAAATTGAACTATTTTGAAGTGCTGTCCAAAATGGTTCAAGTATTGACATTCTGGATGTGAAATTCCATTTCATGAATAGGAGACAAGTGAAATTTGAAAAACAGTGCCTCTTTTTCTCTCTCTCAGCTGATATAGACAATTTTGACACTCAATAACAGGTCGCTCAACTTGGACTTTAAAAAAACCATTAAGAGTGGGAAGGTGGTCTGAACAAAGTTACATATGGTGAAGAAATTGCCTTGTCCCAGATTGAATACATGTAGTTCTTGATTTACCACCATCCCTCAACCCCCAAGTAGGTTACTGTTTGATCAGACATCATAACTTCAAATACGGGTTAAGTGGTTTATGGAGTTTCTCTCATAACTTCAAATGATTGCTAAATGACTGAATTAAGAATTACCTCTAATTGGTTATCAAGCTCAGGATTATCTGAATGGACAGGGGAACTGATTCTATTCCAGTAGTGTACCTGTAGAAACTGAATCTCATAATCCTCACAATTAACTAATAAATGATATTACACACATAAGGAGCCAAAATGTTCAGCCTCAAGCAGTATGAAGGCCAATCTTCTGTTGGGTAGAGGGAGAAATCCATTTCATGTACTTTGATAAGAAGCAGTGGTAAGATGCTATAGAACAGAAGGTATAGAAGTTGCTGTCACACTGAAGAAATACTTTGTGTATGGAATGGAGAAAAGGGTCATCACACTGTTCATCTCAAATAGACTTTAAAAAATGAGACCTCTTCCTGGAAAACACATATATCTTTCCTGGTTTTTTCATGGAGAAACTCCAGGAGTTTCTGGAAAGCAACTTCAACACTTTTGTACAGATTATTTTAGCTGTGAATATAATATAAGTTCAATATTTATTTGTGTGACCAACAGTGATTACATTCTTAGTAAGCTTCTTCAGCAAATTTTCTCACCAGCTCGCAATTCATGGGGAGAGTCATTTTTCATGAAATATCTTGTATGTACAACTACAGACCTCCATCTTGCAGCTCAGCGCTATGCTAACTCTGCAATATGAGACTGATTCTATTTTCTTAGTCTCCTCATCTCCTTTGATTTTTTTTCTCCTTGTCATCATTTGTATCAAGTAATTTATGTGATCTTCGCTCTGAAGATTAAATATCTCTGCTAGATGGACCAGACAGGCATAAGGGAAGCAGAAATAACTGAAACATGGGGAACAGGAAAAGCAAAAGAGAAATTGATTGCAATCTGCAGGATAGATTTAACAGAGTGGAAGCTGAAAAGAACCTTCATGGTTTAATGGAGTGCAGAGGCAAGAAGGCAACCATATTTGAGGCTTACATGGAACAGAAAGGGCATGGAAGAACATAGAGTTCATATTCATTATATGACATAAAGTCCTCATCTATTAATTTAATGCCATTTTTCATGTTGCTGTGTAAAAAAAAAGGCACCTCAAATCTTCACTTGCTCAATATGCTCCTTCCCTACATTTTCATATGCACCATAATCTCAATAAATTCTCTCTCTTCTTCAGACATTTCTCCTTCACTTCCAAACTTCTTGCTTTTTCTTGGTAATATACAGACTCACATTTACCTTACTCCTTTGATTCACCATTTTAAGGCATTAGAGTATGTAAACGGTTTCTAGTCTGAATTTGAGTTGAAACACCTCATTTCAGACTCAAAATGGCTGTCTCAATGGCTTCCCAAAAGTGTTTGATGCTGCTCTGATTCTTATTGAGGTGTTCAAAGATCAAAATTCTTGTTATAGAAGTACGAGTTTGTGAGGCTTTTAGTGTCATTAACTTCACACTATGTCACACCTTTGCCTGTTTCCAGATACGTCCCAACCTTACTAATCAAGAGATATCATACAGTTGTTCCGCCTTTATATATTTTCTGAGGACAAAAGCCCACAAGTAGTGGAAGACAAGATGTTATTATCCCATAAAATTTGGAATGTGTGGCAGGCTGATCAGGCAGAAAAGTCTCTTCAAGAGTTCCTATGTGCCTGGTACTTCTGCAAAGAACACTTACACCAGTGTTTTTAACCTTGTCAGATAGAAAATATGTGGATTTCAACTCCCAGAATTCTGGAAGTTAAAGTCCACACATCTTCAAGTTGCCAAGGTTGAGAAACACTGACCTAGACTGTTCTTGGGATGGTGAGGCAACTTCCATCCAACTTTCATGCTTCAAAAAGCAATTCCTACGACACTATATGTATATTTGGACAGGGAAGAATACTTAATTTTTCTCGGAAAGAAAGCACCACATTTTAAATTGTTGGAAAATGTACATGTTTTCCCAAGAGAAATGCAACCATGAAAAGACAAGTGAGGATTATATATACAACAGATGAGCAAGAAATGGAAATTTATCACGCAACAAACAGGGAGAAATGAAATACACTGGAACGGATTACAATGATTCCTTTAATAGAGGGCAAACATCCAAACTCTCATTCCAACTAAACTGAATTAAACTGAGGATTTAAGAAATGAAGAATGAATGAAACATATCGCTCCGGAGGATACTTATTTCATAGCCATTTGTGATACGGCTTCAATACTACTTTTCAGTATTAAATGTTTTCAAAATCCCAAAAGGGCTGAATTTAGCTAAAACATTATTTCCTGGTAAAGAGGTGCATGAGTCACGATAAGATCACTGCAGAGGAGAATGGGCATGATGCCCAAGCCAGAATTGGCCGGATCAGATTTTTCAAGTTTCTATCTTGAAATGTGCAGCAAATAAACTCAATAACTGTATTATGAAATCAACAATGACCAGGTTATTCCTTAGATTACTGCAGTTCTGATATGAAAACACCTAGAAACATTCTGCCATTTTAAAAATGATTCTTGCTTTGAACCAAATGACTGACTCTGTGTTAACCCATTTCTGCTCTCCCCCTCTCTACTTCAGGAGGGCTGCAGTGAGGGAATATTCAGAATGTGAAATCTAAATATGGTTACCAATGTTCAATGCCCAGAAAAAATAAATCAGCTGCTGGCACAGATTTAGGTCTGTGCCACTGAATCTTGCAAAGGATCCAGCAATGCTCAAGAATCAATGTGGGCTTAAATTTGTGAGAATGAGCTTGCAGTCAGAGGAAGGCCTTTGAGGGAGGTCGTATTAAACCATCAGGAGAGATGGAGAGTCACAGCCCAGCAAGCTCCTCTGCTGCTTCAGAATGTCCAACTGACCAGCCCATAATTGATATCAGGGATCTCCAACCTATTTGAGTCAGAGCCAGGCTTGAGTTTTGTGAGGGCATCACAGGAACTCACACCACAGGTTGCCGTGAGTGGGAGAAGAGTGGGTGGACTTGACTTTTCCCCAAGTGGCTATTATAGCAAGCACAAACAGCCCATTACCAGAAGGCAACTCTATAAAATTGCTGATTGTTAATTCCTCCAGCTCCCATGATACTCCTACAATTCCCAGAGTGTCGGAGATTAGAGTGATTTACAAATATTGCAAAATAAATAAGTAGCTTTTAGCTAGCCTTTTCTCTGGCCAGATAGCAGCCTTTTAACAAAACAATGGGCTGCAGTAACCCACCCCTTGTATTTTCTAAGGAGGCCTATGAGGCCCAGAGGAATCATTGTAAATAAAGATGATGCTGGAGGCTGGTGCTTTAGAGGGTTAAATGTCTCATATTTCTTTGTAGGCTGCCAATTACCCCCTCCTCCCCCATAAGTTTGGATTGTTGCTGTATTCATACATACTGTTACTCTAATAAGTGAGATCTTTGAATGACTTCTACATAATACTGTATATCTGTGCCATACTTATGTAACAAAGTTGCTGATTAATAAAAATGGGTAGAACCTGTCTTAATTTATCTACCATTGGTCAGTATAATGGTCACTGACATGTGTTTGAATGTGCTGATCAATTTTTCTGGTTGGCAAAAGTTTTTGGGACACAGGATTGTATCAGTAGCAAAGGACAAAAAAAAAGGACAAGAAACAACTCCATTTTCTTTTTATTATTTCCAATCCAATGGGAGCATTGGAAAGAAATTATGCAGAGGGACCCAGGACTTTACTGCGTCTCCTCAGCACAATAATTATATGAAAACTGAACAGACGAGGGCCAAATCTGGTATGGGAAATAAAGCAAGCAAAATAATTTGGTGCTGGAAATAAAACATGCAAAGAAAAACTGCGTTCAAGAATGGCCCAGATCAAGCCAGGGGCTATAAAAGAAAAAGTAATCGAGAGAAACCCACCTCCCCCCACCCCCAAACCCACTGTGGCGAGGCAATTGAGCTTGGAGTGTGTTGTGATCTTCATTTAAAGTCTCACTTTCTGGTCAAATGTCCCAGAGCAGAACTATTTTAATGAGATTAAAGAATCCAGGCATGTTCTGCATGCTTTCTCTGTCTTCTTCTAAAATTAAGAGAAACTAGAAAAAATTGAAAGCCAGACGAGGCAGGGAATCTGATAAGCCCTGATACAAGGGCACATATCCAGGAGCACATGAGCATTCACAGATGCTTTTAATACCTTCTGAACTCAACTTACGCATGTATTTTCTTGAGTACAGACTCAGGGATGAAATCAACTTATCTTCACTACTGGTTTGCAAATCTGAGCACACACATGCACAGAGTGTCAAAAACGGGACGTGATGACATAGGGTGGGTGGGCGGAGCCTCCCGCTGCTGCTGCTACCGGTTCACCCACACCGGATAGAACAAGTCGAATTTCACTCCTGGATAGAGCTTATTATGAAAGGCTAGGAAATGGCCTTTCTTTTTAAGGAATTGCTGATGGGGAAGCTGGGGTGTCTATGCTAGATATGAAGCCTCTTTGCATAATTCAGATCTGAAACACTACACGCTTTTGGTGTTTAGGTTTTAAAGCAACATTGAGGAGACAAATCTTAAATCTGTTTCTGGAGATAATTAAAATACTTCTCAAATTCTATGGCATGTTTTGCAACAGTGCAATCCTAAGAGAAATGACAAGAGTACAGGAAATAGGCCAATAACGGATTGAAAAGACAAATCCTGTCTGGAATAAGGCATGGGACCAGCTAAGCATAGGACCCGGGGTATGCCAACTTAAAGAATGATCTGCATATTTGCCTTAAAGAATCAAATACAATTCCTCAATAAGCTTCAATGCAATTGTTCCTAAGTAGAAATGAAATTACTTGGATGGCTAGTCTACTCTGGTGCAAATGCTGCTGGCCTTTCGTGCAGGGAGGCTCTGCAAACAGCCAGAAACTATAAATGGGAATGAAACCCAATTTAGCCACTCTGGTGTATCAGATTGGAGAGTATTTACCTGGATCAAATAGACAGGGCTTGGTTCAGGTATCACTTGCTTGGCAGAGTAGGAAATTAGACTATTAGAACTGCCAGGAAAAGCAGTCACTACCCATCCGCTCCTATTCCAGAATACTGCCCACATCACAGGCAAGCACTCCACCCTGCTCAAATGGAGACACAACCGGTTGCTGTTCCAGATACGGAGATGGCTGTTAAGTCTGGCTGGCCAGCAACAGGCAGCTTGCCAGAGCATTCCAGCTCTGAGAGCTGCCTTGGCTTACTGTGTGCGATTTGACCCCGAGCAGTCTCAAGCGGAATGTCCCCCAGAGAGTATCTCCAGTCTCCCTCCGACTAGGTCAATGTGGCACGCCAGGCACACACACCTTAGTGAACTCTGCTCCCCCCTCCTCCAAAATGCCACCTCCAACATGACCTCTGATGGGCTGTCTTGACCCACAACTTGGACTGGGTCAGATGGTGTTGGTCTAGAGTTTGAGCAGCAATTGCTATCTACTACTGTTGCGGTAGCAAGATCAGACTGATGTGTCTGGATCTTGATCTCTGCACCAAGCGGAGACAACCAAAATTCTTGGTCCAAGAATTAGAGGGCTTGACCCCAAGCACAGCTGGGAGTGTCTGACCACAGGAATCTCCGGCCCAGCCTGGCAAAGGTGTGTTGTTGATGTACATTTACAGGAAGCAGCCAATCCGCCTACTTTTGGGGTGGTGGTAACGCAGCTGCTCAGAACAGAAAGGTCCTTGTTTGCTGGTCTTTTGAGATGCATTCCTGGGGAGTGGGCGGCAGCGGGGGGAGGGGGGAGAGAATGCCTGTAAAGTGAAATCCAACAGGCCAGAGCTGGCTTGCTTTTTACTTGTGCCTGTTTTTACAGGGTAGGCGTGACATGCTGCAAGGACTGCTGCCAACATGTTCCTGCCACAAGGAGGGGAATCCCACACAAGTGCATAAAGGCTCTTAGGAATGGTTCTGCTAGGAGGTCCAGAGTCTGTTTGGGTAGCAGGGTCTCCCAGCTGGAGCCTGAGTTCCCCTGATTTCCCCATAGGGGAAGAGTTGCTTTCATTTCAGCTCTTCAGGTGAACCTACGAGGGTCCCATCAGGAATGGGTTTGTGAGAGAGAAGCCCCTTCCTTCTGGGCATCTTCTGTTGACCTCCATTCTAAAGGATCTGGAAGAGGAGAGTCTGAGTCAAGTCCAGCCATAGTAACTCATTGAGTTGCTATCATACCTCTGCTTACTTTCCAGTGCTGAAGATTCATAGAGTTACTTGGAGGCAGTAAAGCTGCCTGCATCACACGACACCGTATAAAATCAAATCAACTTTAATAGCAAGCTCAGCATTGGGCACCTGGCCATCCTGGTGGGCCTGATCTAAAAGCTATCACGGTTCAGTCCCATCCCACTGAGCACAGTGACCCAGAGCACAGATAGGCCCTGCATCCAGGCTGCCTTAAACTAATGTGATGAGTGCATTTTGATTACATTCTATGGCATTCGGAACAGCACTGGCAGGACTGTTAACAATACAGCAGCTCTTCCTGAGATACTGCCAGACTCCAGTCCCACTCTGTCACAGCCTTCCAGTCAGCCCAGTAGCTTGAGTTCACATGACTCACCCTGGCATGTCTGGATACTCCAATGCACTCCCAACTCCCCGTATCTTATTGCTTCCCCCAAAGGGGATGGTAGAGTCCCTCAATGCTGTAAGCACAAGCTGCCATTTGTCAGTTCCACTCTGTGAGGTTTTCAAGCAGGCCTGATCAACTTCCTTCTTCTTGCACTGGCTGCTGACTCACTCCCGACCTTCCCAGGCATCTTCCTTTTGCTTGGCCTCCAAGAGCTTCCGCTCTGCAAGAGAAAATGGGATCAGGGAAGTAGTGGCCACGTGAAATAGAGCTGATCAGAGCAGCAACTTCAAGGGCCTTGGTGACCCCTTAAGTGCAGCCTTGGTGTGCATGCATTCTCTCTTGATATCCTTCGTGACTTAGAAGGCTGTTGTCTCTGCTTAGGTGGTGCAGAGACCAAGAGCCGCCTAAGCAAACTGTGGACATGCTCACATCCTTGCACACTGGAAGTCTTCACTCAATTACCCTGCACAGCACGCCTGAATCTTATCTCTTCCTACAGATCCATGCAACGTATTATGGAGCTGCATTTCACCTGAGATCAGCCTAGAGAATTTGCTTGTAATCTACTTGAAAGCCTACTCAGCAGAGGAGAGTAGCAAATTACTGACTTGGTAGCTAGAATTAAAATAAATTAGCTATTCTTATGCAAGCCTTACTTTCACTCCTTTGAAGCTCAGCCTGGCTCGGGGTTCTGTATTCCGGAGTAGTACTATTGTTCAGTACAGTAAACAGAACTGGAGCACCACCTAGCGTCCTTAGCTGAATATTGAAGACCTGACACAATCGCATTTCCCATATATCTTTTTTCCTAGAGGGACTGGATATACCACAGCTTTCTTCCCTCAAGGCACTTAATGAGAGCTATAAACTGATCTCGCTGCTGCTCGAGGGAATCCTTGTTCTCTTCCAATGCCCTTAAAGAAAAAGGACGAGAAAATAAGAATTCCTACTCCTTGCCTGGATTCAAAGAGGCACATCTTAGTAAGTACAATGAAGGCATTCGATTAACAAGGCTACATAAACCAATATTTAATGTTGATGCTTTCCCCTCTCTAAAATGTCTGTGATTATTGGATGCATATCCTAGTCAAATAGTCAAACCAGTAGAAAAAAGCAATATTTAACCGTTCGTTACAATAATAATGTCTAAAAACTTGAATAATCAATACTCATACTCCAATTTCAAAAGAACAATTGAAGAAGGTCAACAAATACTCTACAAAATAGCTGCTTCAGGATCTGCCACAGAAAAATGGGGGAGGGGAGGGACTGTAGGGAAAGATAGAGGGGTTGCGTTTACCAGAATTATTAGAGAGAAGAGGCAAAACTAGAAAATGGAACCACCTGGAGATTTATCATTTGAACTGACAAAAAGTTGTCAGCATATTCCGGAAGTGTAAAGCGTGTTGTTAAAGAAAAATGCTACAAATAAAATACTTGCATTGTTAATGACCTCTATTTCTTATCTGATTTTCAATGCTGCCTGAATGATAAGGGAGCTGGAAATACAGCACTTTCATAAAAGATCATGGTGCCGGTAAAACTAACTTCTACCCTTTCTTTTCCAAGAGGGAATCCATAGCTTATATATTCAATTTTTTTTCATCCTCATTTTTTATCATTTCTGGCCCATCTGGACAAGATTCAGCTCTGCCTTCCATATTCACCAGCTCTGGCCAAAAAACAAAAACAATAAAAAAACCATCTTTCTCAGTGGTTCTGTCTAGGACTGCAAAGATCTGGATTCAGCTCACCCAATCAAATTTAATTCTCAGCCCAATCTATCTTGCAGGATTTCTTAAAAAAAATATGGAAAAGATTTATCCATGAAAGCTACTTTGAGCCACAATGGAAAAGCTGGGCAGAAATCTAACAGATAAATAAAATAAATAATACATTTCTTCCAAAATCTCAGAAATTCTGGTTAAATTGAAAACAAGTGTACAGGTTGAATTTCTGGTTATGTGATTTTCTAGCCCACGTTTATGAGATGGGAACAGAGGCGGTTCAGAAGATTTATGGTTTCACAAGAGGAAATAGACTTCTAATAGCTTTTATAACTAATACATTTATTATGCTATATTTTCTAGTCGTTCAACATGACTTGTCCTTTACATCCCTAGGGGCAAAAAACTGCATTGTTGAACATGTGGGTTCAGTTTCAGTTTTAGGCCATCCAGGAGGGTGAGGAGTTGGAGATAAGCTAGGTAGAATCCTTTGAAGACCACATGCATCCGGATGCCCACCATAAACAGAAGACTGGCAGTACCATAGACACGGGCATAAACTAAAGACTAAACTAACCTTTTACTCAAGAGATTACACTACTGCAGGACGGGGGAGTTCATATCCACAAGCTATTCTGCAGCAAATGGCTGGTTCTCTTTCTTCTTTCTACTTCTACCACAGTAGGAATCTACAAATACTTTGTTGATTTCATTACAATTTGCCAGATAGGATGGAAAACTCTCCTTCCCCTGGCTAGGCCAATAGCTTTATCACCGCTCTCTGGTTGGTGCACATGAAGGCTAGGCAGAAAATGACCTTAGTAACGTTAAAGAAAGGGGACTGAAGTCCAGTTGATTCTTCCTTGCTTATATATTTATTCCTTCCTTGTATATTTCAGGAGAGCAGAGTTAAGTTTCTCTGCTGAACCCAAGACAGGGAAATCACTGGCCATTCAGAAGTTCCCTACGGTACTCAGGCAGAGTGATAACAAAAATGTTTTGGCTCACTTACCATTCTGCACTGAAGCAGATACTTGGGCCAGATAGATTTCCTGAATGTGGATAGTAAATGAGAGCAGGGTAGCTTGAAACCGAGACACAGAGAAATGATGTAATTTCTCTCATTGCTACTGCAGACTGCATCTTTTTCATTTTAGACACTTGGTACTCCTAGAAGTACAATAGCCATTCCTATCTCTCCCAACTTCTTCCATACATACAATGGTGGGCTGCTGCCAGTTTGGGCAAACCAGTAGTTGTGACCTGCCTCCTCCCCCATCCCCCGGTGCTATGCTGTCCTATTTCACCTTATGTTGCACGCATATGTCCAAGGCGCATGCGCTAAGCGCACGTGTGGAAGGCTGGGTGCATGGGCGGGTGGCACGTGCGTTCACTCACATTTTCGGTACTGGGTGAACTGGTTGTTAATTCATGTGCCACCCACCTCTGCATACAAACACACATCTCCAATACAGCAATGTCTCTGCTCCTTCAAGCTTACCTCGAGCTGCTTGCAACTGCTTGCGTTCAGCTTCGCGTTCGGCCTTGCTCTGCTTGCTTCGCACACCAAGGGCACCTGTCACCAGTCTCCTGGCCAGAGCAGCTGAGGTCTCAGGACGCTCCTTGGCAGGTTGCAGGAATTCTAAGAGGAGGGAAAAGCAGATGTCTCAATATCTGGAGTTATTGTTTCCACTGTTAGGGTGGGAAGACGAGCATTTTTAAATATTAACAGATGGCTCTCTTCCCCAGAACATAGGCATTCCTTTCTACTTCGAATATAACAAAACAGAGTGAAAGATTGGTAGCAATAGATCTTCCCATGAAACTAGGGGGGGGGGCAGAAAAATAATAAAGAGGACATGAACTTAAAGGCAATGAACTTAAAAAACCACTGGCCAAATATACAAATGCTAGCAGAACTATAGGGTTGCTGTTTCTTCAGTTCCATTAATTCTATCGCCATTATACTGTGTTGAAAACAGACCACAATACACGGCAGTGTTAACATTGTGCTGCTCACTTTTCAGGCTCACAGATGTTTGACAACACAGGATTGGAAAACTAAAAAAAAACATTTGCTGTGTTTACTACTTAAAACATGCAGCAGCACATCACATTTGCCTGAAAGGAGTCTTGGGAATTAGTTTAGCCAACCGCAACTCAAGAGGGGATGACCCAGCATTTCATAGGATTGATCCTTGTTGATGTTGCAAAAGCTCCGTTCAATGCTAAGAGGACACCAGCAACAGATGTTAGTGTAGCTCTTTCACCGAAGAAGCGTGCACAGGATTCTAAATTTAAGAGGAAATGATGGATATTTCCAATGGAACAGTTTTCTTGATCAGGAGGCATTTTTTATCAGCACTGAGAACCAGAACTAATCCATCTATGACATGCTCTGAGCAAAGGTGGATCGGACATTTGAAGCCTGGTTTAAAATCAGATGGCCTCAGTTAATACCTACAGGGAGACAATATATATAACCCAGATCAAATACTTGGCCAACCCTATATATATGTCAGGGGTGGGTTTCTCGCCCCGTTCCAACCGTTTCGGTTAGAACGAGGCCGGCGGCGACCTCGCGCATGCGTGTGGCGCGTGCGAGCACACGCGCGCCATGCGCATGCGTACTAGCATCTGTGCGATGCTCCAGCTGCTCCTGGAGGATCGCACAGGCGCTGTATGCGTCCTGCGCATGCGTGGAAGCGCAGAATTCGGCAAAACTGGGTAAGGAGTGGGCGCGGGAGCGGGGGGGGGGGGCTTCGCCGTTCCCGGAAGTTACTTACTTCCGGGTTCGGCGACCAACCGGATTGCGGGGACCGCCGTGAACCGGTTGAAACCCACCCCTGATATATGTTACAGGTATGACTCAGCAGCTAGAAAAAGGTAAACCCAGGAGCTTCTTTGAATCTTTCTGGACTTACCCGCATAAGCTCTGGCTTTGGTCCTTGCAGCTGGTGTAGCCTGTGACAGGGGACGGGTTTTCACCATCAGATGTTTGGTACTGAGAGCATCCCGCGCTATGGTGAATAAAGGCAATGTCAGATGAGAAATGAGAGCGAGTGGACAGGAGCCCCGAGTCCCTCTACTCAACCAATGCTGTCATCTTTCATCCAAAGACACACCCAGCAGCTCTGGTTCTCAGAAGCAGCAGGTCATACCTGTGATGGGACTGGAGAAGATACCCAAAGCATGTGTGTCATCTATCCATTTAATGTCAAAGCCTTTTTTCCTGATGAAAGAAAAAGAAAGAAAGAAAGCTGGAAAATTGGCAGTGAAAAACCCAACAAAAACCATCAAATTAGGTGCAGCTTCAAAGAAAATATACAGGTAGGAAACGGATGTGTGTTCACTTAAATTTCTCACTGCAGGACAGGAAGAATCCTTAGAGCAGTGTTTCTCAACCTTGGCAACTTGAAGATGTCTGGACCTCAACTCCCAGAATTCCCCAGCCAGCGAACGCTGGCTGGGGAATTCTGGGAGTTGAAGTCCAGACATCTTCAAGTTGCCAAGGTTGAGAAACACTGCCTTAGAGGATGGGAGGAATATAATATTCCCCCAATGGGTGGCAATAACATACCAAACCTGAGCCTCATTAGAAAAAGCTGATAATGATGGCCCTGAGGCAGGGGGTGGCTGCAATAAAAGCAAGCGAGCAAGCAGCCGGTCGGTGACTCTTAAACAAGTCACTGAAAGGGTGCAGTTCCAACATGCTACATCCCGTCCACTTCAGCTCAGAGGACAAGGCTACGCTAGAAAACACAGGTGAGAAACAGAACCAAACTGCTTACTGGTAATGGCAGAAGACACACAGCAGATCCTCAGTGCGGAATTCTGGTGGGAAGTCATAGATTTCAATGACATGTGGCAGCTCAGAGTCACTCATGTCCTGATCAGCTGGAGAATAGTTGTAATAATCAAAATGCGGCTCCTGTAGCTTTGTGCCACGGAGAGTGCAGGCAGACAGCTGGAGGGACGGCAGAGACTAATTATAAGCAGGAAGCGCAGGACACACAGCAAAACTGTCTTTTGTTTCGATCCTTTTTTTTTGTTTTTTAAAAGCAGCATTGGCCACAGGTAGATTCCAGGTGTTATTTCAGGGATCTACTCCATTGTCTAATTTCGTATCCCAACCCTGAAACGACAGCCTCAGTCTGGTCTCATCACAAACCTTTATGTCAGCCTGGGAATGGGTGCACTAGCTGATTGATGGGCCACAGACTCAGCCCTGGAAAAGGATTGATCATCCATGGGAGACTGGGAGTTATTGATTAGGTGCCTCCTGCTGCTTGCATGCTCTTTCCCCAGACCTAGGCGGATTTTCCCCTCACTGTTTCCAGAGGAGGAAGCTGGAATGAACATCTGCCTCAGTAAGCATCCATCCAGCAGGAAGAGCCAAGGTGGCGCAGTGGTTAAATGCAGCACTGCAGGCTACTTCAGCTGACTGCAGTTCAGCAGTTCAGCTGTTCAAATCCCATCAGGCTCAAGGTTGACTCAGCCTTCCATCCTTCCGAGGTGGGTAAAATGAGGACCCGGATTGTTGTTGGGGGCAATATGCTGACTCTGTAAACCGCTTAGAGAGGGCTGAAAGCCCTATGAAGCGGTATATAAATCTAACTATTGCTATTGCTATTGCATTAGTTGCATCCAAACCAATACCTGAGATAGTTGCAAAATGCAGTTAGTAGAGCAACTATGGCAAGCCGCATGGTGACCGGATGTGGCTAGAATAGATAGGAGATAAAATGCTAAATGAAGATTGTGGCACAAGGAGAAGATCTGAGCCCACGTATTCCTTGGAATGTGTCCTAGTAAACATCTTTAAATAGATGTGTCCAAATAAATTAACACATTAATGCAGAAGAGTTAATGGCAATTACAGCCAGTAGTAATTAAATGTAACACGAGAAGGTAAAGCTATTTCCCCCCCAAAATTCTTGGACCTGCTTTTTTGAAAACATTGCCCTGTTCTTGTTTAAACTCCACTGACTTCTGACGGTTTCTGGTCTAATACAAACTGCTGATTATTATCTTCCAAGTCTAAAATGATTTGAGACCAGAACACTTTGTTATCCTTGCACTTGCTTGTCAAGTCCAGTTTTTCTGCTGCCAAGAGAGGGCAAATGGTAGAGATGCATTACAAGGTTTTATCAGTGGCAGCACCTGGCTATGGAGCCCACGCCTCATGCAGGCTCTTTTTCAAAAAGAGAGTTAAGTTGTCTTCAGTGTTTTTAAAATCTTGCCTGCTGCTGTATTTGATCAGCTTTGCTTTAATTTTTTTATAGGCGCTCTAGTTTTGATTATAGCTCATTTTTGGCCTGGTGATCTTCTCAGGAATTCAACACAATGCAAAACAATGTTTTGTAAATACATTCATAAAATGGTTATATTTCACAAAGAAAGTACGTGTTTGACGTGGTTTTCAACCCTAAATCAGGAAGGTCACCCAAGCCTGACTTTTACTTCTGCAGGGAAGGAACAGAGCTTCTATGAGCACCTCTGAATTGGCAGGGCTCTTCTTAGGAAATATTTGATATGGCCACCAAATCTGCCTCACGGTAACAGGACGGACATTGATCCTTGCACCAAATTGCCTTGTTCTGGCCATTCCATTCTGTTCCGAAGACGCGTCTCTTCCAATAAGGATGCCAAGCTATTTTGGCTGTGTTGTGATTGACAGATGGATGCTGATTACTATTGCTGCTGCTGCTGATCTGTTGGCACAACTCTTGTCCTGGGTTTTTAATGGCATACATCAGCACATACCCTGTTGGCAAGGAAGCCTATAACTCAGGCAGATTTTTCTTTTTTCAAGCATCCGCACCAGGGCAAGCTATGGTTCCACCGGGAGACTACAAATTCACCTCCCGAGTCAATAAAAGACAATAATTCAGATCATTCTTCCTGGAAAGTGGATTTGCGGTAGGAGCAATCCAGAGAGGAAGAGGTGGAACAGTGGCAATAGGAACATAAAGAAGGATGCATCTTGCTGGGTTTAATAAAACTAAGGCATGAACCTGAGCAGCCAGAGTTCAAATGAACAACACTACGGCCCAGCAGGATCGGGCCTCAGACATGCTTGATGGAGCAGAGTGCTCATAATATCAAGTGGCATAGAAGATTATCTGAGATTGTGGAATGCATACTGCATGAGCACCCCTGCCCTTCACAAACCACTGGGTGCAAGGAGGATGACAAGTCAAAACAGGACAGTCCACAAAATGCAAAGATTAGAATTTGCCTCCAGGGACCACTGGAAATAGAGGACAAAGTTTCTTAAAACTTTCCATGTGTATAAATTGCAATTTAATTGTGAACTATGAGCCAGACAGACAGCTGCTCATGCATATGTGCATCAGGTAATGTGGTGTGTATATAGCTTTGTATTGTTACAAGTATGTTTAAAAAGCTTCATACATAATGAGAGTGTGAGCCCATTAGTGTTGGCACTTCCGATCATGAATTGCATAAGGAGCTATGAACTTAACTGTGCATAAAGTCAGCCTCAGCTTTTGGTTGAAAGTCTCCTTTCCAAAGATACTCATGCCTGTGGTGAGAAAGGTGGATGTTCAGGCAATGAAGGGGAGGGAGGGAGGGAGGGAGGAACAAAGGAAGGAAGGAAGAGTAGGGTAAAGAACCGAGTAGCAGAGGCTGCAGAAACCTCACTCCCAATGGGAAATTAAAGATTTTGGTATCACTTAATATAAATGATCTTTCTTGAAGGAAAAAATGATTTTCTGGCAGCCAAAAGAAACAAGGTTAGATAAATTTTCAAATTCAGATTGTAGAATGATAATTTAAAAAATTCACCCAAAACTTTAGAGTTAAGAATCAAGTGGTCTAATATCAGAGCAAAATCCTAATTTTCCTTGCTAAATGAAAACATTTACCCAAATGCTAAATTAAGTGAATAAATCTTGTTGCTTTCACCAGACAGATGAGATCACAGCAGCATTTAAACTCATATATGAGTCGTCCCCATTTTCAGCCCTTTCAATACAGCCACTAGGCATGCTGGCTTGAAATGATGAGAACTGTGATCCAAAACTATAGGAACGGCTAAGCTTTGGGAAGTACAGGGCACAAATCCTAATTTCACATATATCACCTACGTTTAGCTCCTCCCTCACTCCAAAGAAAAAACAAACATTTTGGTTTCCCTTCCTTTCACTTCAATACTCATACACAATACTCACACTTCAATACTCACAAAGATGAAGACTAAGCACGATGCTCCTATTTTCTTCATGTGTAAACATTAGAGCCCTAACATACAACCTTTAAGCACATTAGAAGCATTTTTTTTCTGGAAGATGCCGAAATTTCCTCACTTTTCTCTTTTTCCCATGTATAACCCTCTCTCCCTAACCTTGCTCTTATATAACAGAATGAGTTAGACTGACCTTAGAAAACTCACTGGGGCAAATAATAGCACAGATCCTGCTTTATTTAGATATGAATTGTTTGTGAAGGATTGTTTTTTTTTTCATCCTCTTTTTTATCTCACCTTATTCTTTCTTCAGCACAAACAGAAAGAGATGGATAAATGCACCTCTGCATTAACAAGGCTACAGCTGCTGCAGGAAAGCCAAATTCTACCTTTTATCCTTTTACAGGAAATTTCCATGG
Organism: Thamnophis sirtalis; assembly: GCF_051295495.1. Classification (NCBI taxonomy): domain Eukaryota; kingdom Metazoa; phylum Chordata; class Lepidosauria; order Squamata; family Natricidae; genus Thamnophis; species Thamnophis sirtalis. Next base: position 44,205,230 of record NW_028261391.1, read on the forward strand.
GCGATTAAATGAATTGCATTTTAATGTGTGCAAAGATCGCATACAGTAACCATATGCAAACTTATTTTTGCATAGGGGTACGTCAGGGTGCATCTCACAGTGAACATAACACTAAGGTAGTGCTTGCTTGCTAGTGTGAACTCTCCCTTTGTTCAATTAGGTTGCCCACTAAGAATTTTTGGAATGCTTGAATACTGATTTTTCCCACGTGAACAAGGGATACAGCTCACACACACAGCCCAAGATCTGTCACCGTGTGCATCTCAAGTCCTGTTTTATCCACATAAAATCTTGTACCTCATTAAAGTGATACTATGGGTAATTGGTCTCAACAGAAGTCTTACACGAACTCGTTTTCCTGGCTATTGTCCCATATTCACTCTTTTTATTAACACAATATTTTTCTTCTTTAAGATAAATTTGTGGCATTGCACCCTTTTGTGAGACCCTCTTAAAAGAATCTTTGTAAATCCACCTGCTTCATGATCCTGGAGCTCTGTTATTTCATAAGCCTGATGAAAGGTCCTTTCTGGTAAGCAGAGGGGAGAGAAATCAAATCTAATAACATGGATTGGGAAAGTGTCTTATTGATGCAATCACACACAGAGCTCCATGTTCATTAAAGAAAATATGAGAATCCCAAACTGCACACACACATACACACACCTATACCCTATTTGGTAAGCAAGCAATGGTGGTAGAGACTCTCAAAGGAGCAATTCAGGCAAAGTGGAGCTTACTGCCATATGTAATCTGACAAAAATCTTGGTTTGGATGTGCTGCAAACTTGCAGCAACCAGATATTTTGGGCTCTACTTCTTCCTCTGGCATTTTTGATGATTGGTCCTAGGAAGCTGCAATTCACAGTTTTAGGGGAAGCTGCCCTAAATCAGTGACTTCACAGATTCGCCCATGAGATCTTCCTAACAAAGATCACTGGATTGTTTTCATTTGGATCCCACCTTCAAGGTTTAAAGATTATATCCCTGTTTTGCTTTTCCTTCAAGTGTCTGTGGCACATGAAACTGCTGGCCCTTTTCTTTTCTGAGTGCAATGGCACAATTGCTAGAATTGAAGAAATCTGTGAGCCTACTGAAAAAGGGTCAAGAGCTTGCTTCCTTGACAAGCTATATCACCCAGTTTTTATGAAAGAATCAAATAATTAAAATATTAAAGAATATTTTACCTCCACTTTCCCAGCTAGGGAAGATGCACTTTCTGACAAGCAAAAAGAAAGATGTAGGGGAAAAAAGAAATTATCCCTAAGTTTAAGATTTAATGCAAAATGTGCATTGATATAAATTCTCGCACAGACTTAGTTCAACCAAGCACAAATATTCTACAATGCTGAATTCATAGTAATGCAGAGCGATCACTGGCTTTATGGTTGGAGCAAGAGATACCCTTACTGTTTCTGGTTAAGTGTAGACAACAATTTCCTCTGACAATACCAACAGAGTAGACCAAACCTTATAGAAAGCAAAGGACATAATCCGAGGAGAGATAATCTAAACTGTTTTCCTTTCCCGATGCCTACCAGCATGCAATATACTTTTTTAATTGTAAACTGTCCAGTGATTGATTGAGATGGGGGGGGGGGGCTGTAGTAATTGAATGAATGAATGAATGAATGCAAATAATTCTTTTGCTCATTCTTCAGCACAAAGGACCAAGCAAGCTATCATAGCTGCAGAAAAAATGTAAATGCAGTAAGATGCTCCCTTGCACAAGGATTCATTTGCATTTGCTGGGCATGGGTGACGGATGCCCGGTGCCTCTGAGGCCTGCCTATATTGTGAATCAGACATCCAGTGCCCCCGATCCATACACAGCAATTGCATTCCTGCTGATCTTCCTGTTCTGAGAAAGAAAGACTGTCCTGGGAGCTGTTGTGTCTGCGGAAAACACAGGAAGGTAGAGAGCTCTTTTCAGCCCTAAATGCCACCTATGTGATCTGGTAGATTACCTGCTTAAGTAAGAGAGATTTAATTTCTAGACCGTAAAAAAAAGTGGAATAAGCAGTAGTGAATCCACAGGCGTTTCCCGTCAAAGCGGGCCCTGTAGAGTTCCAGCAAATTCCATTACAGGGAATTTAGGACAGCGTATGAGCTAAGCCTTGGTAATGAGCCCGCTTAGTTAATTTCAGTGGTTTGCAGGGGCTATTAGCGAGCTGAATCAACTCAGATCAACCCTGACTCCTGAGCAGGCTATATGCCGTTTGCAGCGATATTAGGATACTTTGTTACTTTAGGTACCTTTGCGTCACTCTGTAAGAACAAGGCTGCAATATTGATTTAAGCTTTAATAAGGGTCCTCAGCCATCCAGCCAACATGGAGATTTCCTCGTAAACTGACGGCAAGGCAGCCCATTCCCTGGGCTGTGCTTCTCATCTCCACACGCTCAGCGCTACCCTTACAGGGCAATGTGCTAACAAGCCAAAGCCAATTAAAAAGCTGCCATTTTCATGAAGCTTCACAGTCCATCTTTCCATGCCTGGTGTTCATCATGCTGAAGCTGCTCGATGGCAGCGCAGGCTCCGCGCACAGCACTTCCGCCTGCTTGATTACATGCATTTTATATACTGTCAATGGAGGATGTTTCTTTATTGCGTCTCAGGGCCTGGCCTTGCTGAGCTTTAGCCCACTGCAGGTGTTGGGATTTATAAATAATCATTCACGGGGCTTCTCTTTGTTTTATGATTTCATCGCCGATGTTTGTGCTACAAGCTAGCCATGCAGGAGGCAGAATTCTCTTCCAATTCCCACGGCAGACCATACATGATCTTCCCTGCAATTTATCAAAGAGAACAGGAAGCACGTAGCCCGAAAATATTATTTAATGCACATCCCTGATAAGAGTTTTTTTTTGGGTGAACTACTACCATATTTTTCAAAGTATAAGACGCCCCAGAGTATAAGACACAGCAAGATTTTGAAGAATTTTTTTAAAAACGTTTTTGCACTCTGCAAACCTCCCCAAAATGGTCCATTTTTCACAAAAACAGACCTGTTTTTTTAAAGGGGCATGAATAGCCCTTAGGAGGCATGTAGAGTGCTCCTGGGGGGTGGGGTGGGGGCCACAAATGAGCAAAAAGTGGTCTGTTTTTCGCGAAAATGGGCCCGTTTCCCCCCCCCAAAGAAGGGGCATGGATAGCTTTTAGGAAGCTTATAGAGTGCTGCTGGGGGCTGGAACGGGCCGTTTTTTGCTCATTTCTGCACTCTGCAGCCCCCAGGAGCTCTCTGAAAGCCTTCTAAAAACTATGCACGACCATTTTGGTGAAAGGGGCGAGTTTTCAGGAGGCAAAAAATGCTGTATTCAATGTATAAGACGCACCCAGATTTTCAGCCTCTTTTTTGAGGGAAAAGGTTGCATCTTATACTGCGAAAAATACAGTAACCCTCATGGGCAGCGGATGTGGGAAATAATACAAACCTCGACTAAACGTTCAAGCAATAGGGTACATTTTCACCAATAAGAGTTGGAGCTTTGCAGTTTTTATTATTTCTGGAATTTCCTTTTGCTTCTTGTAGGTACTGCAGCAGGAGAGCCATGTTAATATACGACAGCAAACAATCAGGAGTCACCTTTTCCAATTAACATATTTTATTACGAGGCATGAGTCTGTGCCTTTTAATAAAGTCTATCAGAAAAGGGGTTATTGGGCTCTGGTTGTTTTTGGTTTTTTCCCCCTTCCTATGAAGGCAATTGCCAATTTTCCTACCCCTGTATAATCATTTTCCAATGGTATTGACTCTTCTTCACCTCCCAATAATATTCAGATAATGCAAGGATTTAAAAAAATGTTTTAGAAACAATACAAAACTACAAAACCACGTATATCTATTTTGAATGGTTCTCCAGTTTACTCTCAGCATCACTGTCTGAATTTTTCTGCAGAGAATTCTATGTGTGATGATTATTGGTTTGATCTTCCACTAAAAAGCAGGAAGTGACCAGACTGAGCTAGCTTTGATATAAACCAGTGGTTCCCAAACGTGGCAACTTTAAGACTTGTGGACTTTAACTCCCAGAATTCTCCAGCCAGCTCTGCTGGCTGGAGAATTCTGGGAGTTGAAGTCCACAAGTCTTAAAGTTGCCACGTTTGGGAACCACTGATATAAACAAGGATTCTAGATTCGAGGTGGCCATGTCACATGCCTCTGACATGCGTGCAGTTCTTACCATTTTGCTTCAACTCTGGGGACAAAACCCCAGAATACTCACCTGCTCCAGTAATTGTGGATCCAAGCAATCCCCATCATCATTAAACAGGGCATCCCAGCTCTCATCTGCCATGTTGTCAGCCTCGCTGTGACTTACAGGATCAGTGCTGGTGTTAGTGGCCTCTTCCGAACTGGATGGCACACGATTTGCGGGTGGTTCTTCTCCTTTGCCTTCAGAGGGATACTGGAAGCTTGTATCAAGTTCCCCTAAAGCTGGCTTTTCCCCTTCTAAGGGTGCTCCTGTTCTCTCCAGTATGCTTACTGGACAACATGACGTCTTCTCAGAGGCAGATTGCAGAGGCCAGCATGCAGCCTCCTTCGAAGGACAAATTGGCTCCACACAACTTCTGCTCTCAGGGCTCTGGTCAACCAAGTCCAAAATGCTTTCCTCTGTTGTCAGTGCAGCTTTTGCCTCAAATGTATTAAATTCATACTGGCCTGCCTCACGACACAGGCTTTTCTCCTTATCATGTTCTCTCTCCCCTGCCTGTAACTTTTCATCACCTGCTACCCTAAAGACACAATTGGGTAGATCATCTATCTTCTCAGAGGTCCTGTCTGAACAACTAAAACCTACAGACACATTTGAATTATCTGGAGGCTGCTCTGCATTCTCCATGAGGTTATGTGTCTCCGCCTGAATTGAAATGTTCTCATGACTATCAGCAGCCACTCCAACCTGATCAGAGATAAATTTAACTGGACTCTTGTTCTTGTTGCCATGCTCCCTTGCTTGAGCTGAAGTGGGAACACCCTCTTCTTCATCTTCAACTCTACTACATTCCTTTGGCTCTACCACAGCACATTCTAAGACGCTAGTGTCACTCATTGCCGTTTGACTGGAGTTGCTTTGCTCTGTACATTTGCATCTATTATACTTGGTTATCTCCGTAGGAAAGAGGTTGCTTTTATCAATGTGCTCCAGCAAATCACAGTTACTTATGTGTGCTGAATCAGAGTTTCCTTCCTCTCTGCAGATGGATGAACTATGTGTCTCTATGTTATCCGGAATCCTCTGGTCTGCAGTTCCAGATATACTGTTCTCACTTATTCCAGTCAATTCTGAACCACCTTTACTTAAAGGCTTTGTTCTGTTGTTCTTGAAAAGCAACTTGCTATCTTTGCTTAGCATTTTCTGTTCCAAGGAATCCTGCATACCACTTTCACCCGTTCCTACTGCTTCTGAGACAACTACTGCACTCTTGGTACTGTCGGTGACCTGCCTTTCTGATGGGCAGATAGGCTCATTTTTCCATGAGATGTTAACACCACTAATCTCTGGCTGGAAATCAGCCATTCTTTCCCCCGAGGCAGCTGATTGTACAGTACAGCACTCGTGTGTCTCTGTTTCATTCACTCCAGTAAGAGTTGGGTCCGGGAAGCTGGAGGAAGGAAACAAGTGATGTGATGTAGCCTTCTGACGGAACTTTGGACTCTTCTCTCCCTGAGCCTTTGTGTCTTGGTTCCTTTGGCAGAAAGCATCATTATGGCTTGAGTCCTGGGGAAAAGTTCTTCTCTCTTTCTGAGGAGACCTGGCATTTCCCTGGTCATTCTGAAGCAGCCCTTTCCTAGTTTTAGGGTTTGGTCCTGCCTCACAGGCTTTAACCCTCTCCTTTTCTGTGGTGGAGCAGTGACTCTCCCTCCCACATTTGGTGGCCGCCGAAGGGTCACTTTTTGAGACTGCCATCTCACGTCTTGCTCTTGGGACATACAGAACCATGTCCGGTTTCCTAATTCGTACCCTGGTTTTATCTGCATCTGGCTGCATGGTATTATCAATATCTGTAAGAAAGAGAGACAGACAATCAGTTCAATGCAGCAGCAGTTAAGTCCATTAGCACAATGTACCAATTAAAATAGAATTCATCAGAGCAAGTTTGAGGTGATAGCACCTTAAAAAAAATTGTTCTGAAGTAAGGAAAACATAGAGGCAGAACCAGAGAGTAAAGCAGAGCTGGCTGTGCACAATACTGTACACAAAACAGCACCAGTAGCTGACATTCCTCTACCAAAAGCTCTGCTGATTAAATACTTTGGCATTTTGATTATTCTTTTGATCAATGAACTACTTGAGCATTTCTTATAGGTCTTGCATCAGATTTTGAGGCCATCAGATCTGCTTTGTGGTTTCTTTCTCTACTGCTAAACATTTTCTGATATTGCTCTCAAGAAAGGAGGATAATCAAGCCTGAATAAACCACAGTAATTTTGCACTAGGCACAAAAAGAAAAAGAAAGATATAAATCATGTTCATCCGATGGAACCTAGTATAGCTTGTTATTTTAAAAAACTGGTATAAGTAAGCTTCAACCTGCTGTCTCCTGCATGTTGGTACCCTAATCCCAGCTGCTTCATACTCTAATCAAACTCCTCTCAGGGTTTTTATCAGCTTTGCCACTATCCTATAGAAAATCACAGTGGCGTTTGTCATAAGCTCAGCTATCCTTACCATGCCCCAAACTCTATCCAAAACCAAAAGTTTCTATGAATACTTTTGTTCAAAAAGATTTTGAGAATAAGACAGTTACAGAATAAGTATGTTTTAGGATAGGTGAAACAGCAAGTACAATAGGTATGCAATTTTATTCTATATTGTAATTCTAGTCTCTAGCCTCAAGGCTCAAGCAGCTGCAAATATCATTCATTGTCTCTTCTCTAGTGTGGGAGAAACAAAAATCTTTTTAAACATACCCAGATTTATTAACCTAAACTCTTCACAACTGGCAATTTGCTTTTCTTTTTATTTAAAGAATATGTGCAAATCTCCAGGATAAAAATCAGTCGGGATTCTCTTCTATTAATTAACAAACCAATTCTTTTTAAAAAAAATATTTTTATTGTTTTTACATTTAAAACAAAGCAGTACCGCAAAGTCGAAGTGACCATACAATCACATTATATGCAATTAGTCTCATCCATTGACTATTAGCCTACTCAATACATTATCTATCCTTCTGTCCAAACACAGTATTACCAGTTTGTTCCAGTCTTGTCACCTTGTCCTATGCCACTGATGGCGAACCTTTTTGGCACCAAGTGCCGAAACCAGAATGTGCGTGAATGCACATGCGCCGGAGCACCGGAAACCGAAAAAACCAGCTGGCCAGCGCATGCATGCCTGTTTTTTGGCCGTTTTTAGGCCATTTTCTGGTGCTCCGGCATACACAAAGACCAGTTGGCCAGCCAGCATGTGTACACGAGAAACCAGAAGAGCAGCTGGCAACGGCACACGTGCCCACAGAGAGGGCTCTGTGTGACACCTCTGGCACGCATGCCATAGGTTTGCCATCACAGTCCTACACCAATCATAAAATCTGTTCCAGACTTCAATATATTCTGATTCCCCTTTGTTTTTAAGTTCAAGAGTGAGCCTATCTGCTTCTGCACAGGCCAACACTTTTCTGATTAGCTCTGATGGCGTATTTTCTTCTTTTTTCCAATACTGCGCAAAAGTTATGCGCGGCACAGGTAGTACATGTATAATTAGATAAAGTACATCTTTCTTAAACCCCTCAGGTATTATGCCTAGGAGAAAAAATTCTGGAACAAACCAATTCTTGATCACGTTTCTGTAAGGCACCCAATTTCTATTTACCCTATCACATTTTAAATGCGTTGTATATTAACTGACTGGCCAAACTAGCAGATTTGAAGAAATTTGCTTTTATAGATGTATAGGAAATTGTATACATTTTGGAGCAATTAATGAAAGAAAGCAGAACTATCTCTAGAGCAGTGTTTCTCAACCTTGGCAACTTGAAGATGTCCGGACTTCAACTCCCAGAATTCCCCAGCCAGCATTTGCTGGCTGGGGAATTCTGGGAGTTGAAGTCCGGACATCTTCAAGTTGCCAAGGTTGAGAAACACTGCTCTAGAGGGTGGTAAGATAATGGTTCTGCTCGGTCATTTACCAATTTCTGCATGACACACAGCACCCACAAAGTTCAGGAACAATAGAGAACCTGCCTTATTATAATTTTTGCTTATGTCCTTGCCCGAGAGACCAGGGAGCAGACCACAATTCAAGGATAAGACCAGGGGTGGGTTGCTACCGACGTTACTGCCGGTTTGCAACCAGTTCAATGTAAATTGTTCTTCGCATATGCACAGAACAATTTACAGTGAACTGTGCATGCATAGTCACTAAAATTAATAATGGCGGCGCCCAAGTGGCAGTGAGGGAACCGGAACCAGCAGGCCTGGGTTGCTGCCGGTTCTATGACCCAGGTCTGAATTCCACTACTGGTTCGGCCGAACTGGGCCAAAATGGCAGTAACCCACCTCTGGGTAAGACTACATGTTTTGCATGCAGAAAGTGATAGGAAAGAGTTCTGCTATTCTGGTCAAAAGAATTACTTCAGTTTCAGTGGACAATACTGGCTGGATACAGCATAAAATGGCCAGGTACAGATTAAACTTCCTGTTTTCCTACTTCTGAAAAGGATGCAATGGAGGTTCCTTGCCCAAAGGTGTGTTGTTGTTTTTTTAAATTGAATTCAGCATTCTTTGGGGAAAATAGGAAACAAGCTATGGAAGCAGGATAGTATTGTATAAAGAATGAAAAAGACATTTTGAGATGACATGCGTATTTTGACATACGTTTTTGAGATGAAGAAGGAGTTTTCCATGGCTCACTTACCTGTATCATCTGAAAAACCAAGTCTAGATGCTTTCAGATGCTGTGTGGGTCTAAAAAGAGCACGTCTCTAACACATTCTGCCTCTACATAGAGATGAAATGGATACTTACTTAAATCTACTAAGCTTTACAAAGGAAAAAGGAATCAGAGTATTCCTCCTCCTCTCCCTCCTTCCCCTTCCCCACCTCCTCCTCTCCAAATGCCATGGAGGGGATTTTGCTGTGCCCTTTTCTCTTTTGCAATTGCATTCGCCTGGATATTTAAGAAGTACAGTATATATATTCTAAACTGACAGGTTCCTAAGGGAGAGATCTAAGCCCCTTAAGCAAAAGATCGACAGACTATAAAACGTCACATGTTCCAAAAATATATAGCATATATGGTATTAAATGATGGTTTACGCATTAATAAGGCAAGAGCAAAGATACTGTATTGAACATACCACAGGTATATAAAGAGCTCGGTTTTATGCATTTATCTGTATCTCCTAACAACAGTTATTGAGCGAGACAGGATTTATGGCAGGATGGCGGTATTTACACAATGTGCTTTTCTGGTTCAACAATGGGGTAAGTGTACTGTGAGAATATTACAGCTCAGAAAGGAGTAGGGCAGGAGAAGATTCATTTTAATCTCCCAAACCCTGAGCTTGTTCAGGTTTAAGCAATTTAAGATGTTGGATACCGTAATCACCTATAAATCCCTATTTGCCATAGGGCCAAATATGTCAACACCATAAACCCAGTCAAAATGGGTAAGTTTTCTAACCCAACCCAGTCAGTCCTCCAAGAAAGAATTGGAGCTCTTTAGAGAATAGTGAAGAACTAATAAAATAAACGAAACCTTGCTTGATTAACTGCTGGAAAGATTAATGGATATCAATATTAACTAAGATACAATTATCCTTGCACTCATTTTGTTGACAAAGTTTAGAGTAAACTGGTAGTGAGCCTAAGCCTACCTTAGCTAATCCCAGCCATACCAACGCAAAATGATATAATGTCAGATGCAAAAGATCATGTCCACATTAAACGGATGTATTACTATTCATGCCTATGCACAGGAATCTACTCAACTAATGTTTAGCAATATTTTGGCAGTAGATAAGGGTCAATGGAATACAAGAGGGGTTGCACTTAGTCTGTGTGTGGCTACATAGCGATTCTAGGTTGATTCCTCTTTTAACTCCACCCTCAGGTTCTACCATTCTTTCTCCTCCATTTGAAGAGTTTCGGAAACATACGCAAATGTTAGATATACATTTATCATAAAGTGTACACCCACGCAGAATCTTGTTCATTTGCCAGCAATCTATAACAATACCAAATGGCATTTCCTGTCCTGGATCAAACTCATTTTCAAACAAGAAAGAGAACAAAGAACTCTGGACATGCAGGGAACTTAATATAAATGCTTTGAGGATTCCCAAAGTATTGGAAATATAAAGAAAATCTCTTTACATTTCCAATCCAAGAAATTCCAATTTCTTCTTAAAAACTTCCCATGTTGGAGCACCCACCACTTCTGGAAGCAAGTTGTTCCACTGATTAATTGTTCTCACTGTTAGGAGATTTCTCCTTGATTAGTTTAACCATGGATGAGTGGCCAAATTTACAATTGCAACAGATTACAGCCGGCTAGTTTACCACTCTTGGCTCCTTGTTTTTAAGTTTAAAAATGTTCCCATGATTCAAAGCCCCCCCCCCCCCCCAAAGAAATGCAAGGCACAGTCGCCCTCTCCACCTTAAGTCCATATTCCCTTCCAAGACTGAAACAGCTATATTTGCTTCCTCTTTTCAATTCCCCTCTACCTGAAACCTAACCACTACCCCATGGCCCCAGGTACCTGCAGCCCCCTTCTGCCAGGGGGATATTTGTTCTTTATAAAGCTTTGGCACAAACAGCCAAGGCTGCTCTCTGCCAGGTCCCAGGCCCCTATAAATATGCATCAGGCCACGTTTATAGAGACAGATGGTTTCAGGGTCTGTCCTCTGGTAAAGGCAAAGAAAGAGTTGGAGAAGGGCGTGGCCACATGATTAATCACTGCCCACTTGGTTTAGGGGTATTCATCATGGCCCGCTGTCAGGTAAATCACTGGAAAAAACACCTCTCCAGTAATTAATGGGAAGTGACGGATGGACAGCCCCTGGGTCCATTAATCTGGACTATCAGCAGCACACCAAGATTATGAATGTCAGGATGTATAAACTGTTTACCAATCAATAGCACCAGAAATTCATCCAAGGTTCTCATTTCCGCAGCTCCTCCGGTACGTGAGGCTGTTTTTACTTTTTCCACCCAGCTCCTCTCTTTTCATTTCTCCCCATTCTTGATTTGCAATAAAATCACCACTCAATTCACCCAGGATAACCTGAAGGGTAACACGGGATCTGGAAGAAAAGGCCAGCAGCAAAGCAACTAAGAAAAGCCTTTCAGTGTCATCTAGGCACATAGATGCCCTCAAAGAGTATAGAACAGGAGTGTCAAACTCAAGACCTGTAGGCCGCAACTGGCCCGTTGCGGGGTGCTTAAATCTGGCCTGCAGGGCCGCCCTGGAAATGGCAAAGGATGGCCAGTGGGGCCTCTGCCAGTGAAAACAGGCTCCCAATCTCCATTTTTGGCTGGGACAGCCTCTTGCAACCCTTTGCCACGAGGCCCTCCCAAGCTCTGTTTTCACTGGCAGAGGGTTGCAGCCGAAAACGGAGATTGGGAGCCCGTTTTCACTGGCAGAGCACTTGGGCCACCACAAGCGCCCCTGACAAGACTGACGTCAAGCTGGCCACGCCCATCCTGGCTCCCTGAGATCAAACACAACCCTGATATGCCCCTCAATGAAATCGAGTTTGACACCCCTGGAATAGAAGGAAGGCTACTAGATCAACCATTATGCCTATTGAAACCTCATTGCAATCTACCACAGACAGGTAAATGGTTAAATATCTAAGTAGTTAAAACATGAACCTGGATTGTGTTGTTGGAGAGGAGCCATGGTTAGAAAAGAGCATAAATATAGGGAAAAGAGTTCTACTCATGCTCTTCTTTATAGAGTCCAGCCAATCTTTTGAACTAGAAAAGCATCCTCATAATAAAATGTTTTATTTGAAGCTCTAAGAAACCATGGTACGCGTGGCAAATTCTATAAAGAGTCCATAGACTATTTCATGACCATGATACAGATAGAATCACTGGATTTTTAAAAATTTTCCAATAAGCTACTTTAACCAACAGAATGGTCCCCTTCATCATTATTGACTCAGTGAGAAGAAAAGGTATCATCGAGACAGCTTCGGCCCAAAGGAGTCATTTTTCAGCACAAAGTATAATCCATTTCTTTCAGAATAGACACACCCACTGTGAAGGAAGAATTGTGTTCCACAAACTGGGTGCTCTCAAGGTATCTCATGGCAACAACACTAATGACAGCAAGCCAAAGCTCTGCTCATAATTACTTTTCAAATATCATATGTGTAACAAGTATAAAGTAGAGCAACACTACAATTAAAAAGAGGCTGTAAACTCAGAATTATGGTAAACAGCAATTTCCCAAGAAGGAAAGAAAATAACACAGATGTTAAATAGGGACTCCAAGGAGTACCACAAGAACAAGTAGGTTCTCCCAGTGCATCTTTGATGACTCCACAAAAGAGCGTCCCGTAACCTGGCAGCCTACACTTTGATAAGTCAGGTTACCACCTCCATCATTCATAGTCAGCACAGCTATGACAGGTAAGGAAGGAGGAGTTATAGTCCAATGCATCTGGGAGGTGCAAGGTTGGAGAAGACTGCAATAAGCAATTTACGAGAAAATTAGGAGGACTGTGAAGATAATTGGACTGATGTTAGGAAAGAGGAAAATATGCCCTTGCCAATGTGCCTGCAAAATGAATACATACAGTATGTTAGTCTTGCTGAATATCACATTATGAATTAACTGAAAGTCTTAACGCCAGAGAGTTCTAATTCTTCCACTCCAAACTTTTATCAGCTCTAGATCCCTGTTATTTCCTTCATATATTTTCTTGGCTTATCAGCCCACTGTGCTTTTCTTCATCCTATTTTCCATAAATAGTAGTCAGAGAATCAGAATAACCTAATTCTTCAGGTATCAATCTCTTGCAATTAGCAATCCTTTGAGAAGCTTACTATGCATGGAATATATGTATGTATGTATGTATGTATGTATGTATGTATGTATGTATATACACACACATATATACATACATACATACATATACACACACACATACATACAAACACACACACACACACAAACATGTTTTTGTAGATTTTCACGGGTGTAGGTATGCTGGTCTTGTTGTATTCTGGTCTTTTACCGTGTAAGATTGAGATTGTCTTGGCAACGTTTCGGTGAGGTCTCACTTGCCATCTTCAGGCTAGTGTTTTCGGCTTAAAGCATGGTCGGAGCTGCCGTCTTTCTATAAATCTTAGTGGGGTATGTGTGGAGTGCTGGCTTTGTTTCAGTAAGTGGATTGATTGGTTGTGTGGTTGTATCATGATTGGTAGATTGGTGCTGATTGGTGCTGGCTGTGTGTCCGTTATTGTTTTGAGTTGTAATGGCCTGGGTGGTGGGTGTGGCTTGTTTGTTGACTAGGGCTGGTTTCCAGATGTTTAGTAGGTGGGAGGTATCGTTGTGTTTATTCATGTTGTGGAGGTGTTTCTCTATTTTGATAGCTTCCATAATTATTCTCTTGTTGAAATGTTCAGTTTTGGAGATTAATTTGGTTCCTTCAAAATTAATTTCCTTTCTTGTAGCTTTAAGGTGCTGGAAAAGGGAGGACGTTTTTTCTCTTTTTCTTACTGTGTTCTTGTGTTCTGTGATGCATGCATTTAGTCTCCTGTTCGTTTGTCCTATGTATGTTGCAGGGCCGATTTTGCATGGTATTTCGTAGACTCCTTGGTTTTCTAGCTGGATTTTATCTTTGGAGTTTCTTAAGATGTTGGCTATTTTTTGGTCAGTGTTGAAGGCTGTCTTGATATTGTGTTTGTGGAGAATTTTGCTGATTTTATCTGTGGTGCCTTTGATGTAAGGGAGGAGGGAGATGCCGTTGTCCTGTTCTGTGTCTCAGTTCTTGGAGGAGTCTCCCTTTGGATTAGGTTGGTAATTGTTTTTCTTTGGACTCCTTTGGAGATTAATACATTTGTGAGAGAGTGTAAGTCAGTTTTCAGGTGGTCTTTGTCGACTAGGCATTTGGTTCTGGAGATGAAGGTCTTGGCTACAGAGTTGATCTGTGCAGGGTGGTGATGGGATTGTGCGTTTAAGTAGCGGTTGGTGTGTGTTTTTTTCCGGTAGATGGTGTTTCCTAGGGAGTCATTGGGTTTTTTGTAGATTGAGGCCGCGGAGAGGCCTCAAAGGCGCAATCCGATCCTGTGCCTCAGTCGCCACAACATTCCAGGCAGCGACTAAGGATTTGATCAGATTGCGGGCAAGGGAATCATGTATCTCTCCAAGCTCCCTCTGAAATCCCATCGGCTCCATCAGGCGCCTGGGGCGGAACCACTTAATCGGTTCCACATCCCTGCAGTGGGGGAGTAGTGTCCTGAAGTCAAGCCTCAGCAAGGAGTGATCTGACCATGGCAAGGGCGAGGTCTCTATTCCCCTTAGTTCCAGATCATGTCTCCACTGCCCCGAGAGAAATACGAGGTCGAGTGTGTGTCCCGCTCTATGAGTTGGGCCCTGAACTACTTGGGTCAAGTCCATGGTTGTCATGGAGGCCATGAACTCCTGTGCCCCTTCAGAGTGTTCGCCAAGAGACGGTAGATTAAAGTCCCCCAGCACCATTAGCCTGGGGAACTCTACCGCCAACCCGGCTACTGCCTCTAGCAGCACAGGCAGGGCTGTTGTGACACAGCTGGGAGGTAGGTACGTCAAGAACAAGCCCACTTGAAGCCCTAGGTCCAAATTCAAGAGAAGAGACTCACACCTCACAATCTCCGGGGCAGGGCTCCTGCGGGGAACTAACAACTCCCAGACAACCATTGCTACTCCCCCACCCCTTCTCTGGTGTCATGGTTGGTGGAGCACCTGGAACCCATCTGGGCACATTTCTGAGAGGGGGATTCCTCCCTCTTGGCCCAGACAGGTTTCAGTTATACATGCCAGGTCTGCCCCCTCGTCTAATATTTTGGTGAGTGTAGCTTCAACTCTGCATATGATGTCTTCAGTGGGGATGTGTTTAGGGGCGACTGCAAAATTGAATCCTCTGGAAAGGACATTGGCTTCAGCTGTGGTGAGGGTTCTGTCTAATATGTTATGTACTGTTTGTTTCATGAGTTGCTGTGGAGGGGGTTGGGCTTCTGTTATTTTTCTAGTCTGTGGAGTTTGTTGGTGTGTGTGTCTGTCTTGTAGGAGGTTTCTGTTTCGGCTCTCCAGAGGGCTAGTTATATATATATAACTGAATATATATATATATATATTCAGCCATCTCTTACAATCTCCAGAGAAGATTCTACAGCTTCCTTTTTCTACAAGAAGCCTCCTTAAAGCACTACCCAATATGCAACTTACCTGTATTTTTCGGAGTATAAGACGCACTGGAGTATGATGCACCAAGGTTTTGAAGAGGCAAATTTAAAAAAAGTAGGTAGGTAGATAGAGGGAGAGAGAGGGAGAAAAAGAGAGAGAAATACAGTAGGTAGGTAGGGAAAGAGAGAGAGTAGTTAGGTAGGTAGGTAGATAAAGGGAGAGAGAGAGAGAAAGAGAGAGGAGAGAGAGAAATACAGTAGGTAGGTAGGTAGGTAGGTAGGTAGGTAGGTAGGTAGGGAGAGAGAGAAGGGGGGTAGGTAGGTAGAAGGATAGAGAGAAAAAATAGAAAGAGAGAGAGAAATACAGTAGACACAGTAGGTAGGGAGGGAGAGAGTAGGTAGGTAGGTAGGTAGGTAGGTAGGTAGGTAGGTAGGTAGGTAGGTAGAGGGATATAGAGAATGTGTGTGAGAGAGAAATATAGTAGGTGGGTAGGTAGGGAGAGAGAGAGTAGGTAGGTTGGTAGATAGATGTTTCCAGGTGTATTTATCCATGTGCTGGAGAAGGAAATCACTGACAATCTGCAGCACCTAAGACTGTGTTTCTGCTCGCACAGCACTTGATCAATGTAATTCTCATCAATCAGTTAAAGAGCTTTCCAAAAGTAAAAAAAAAAAAGTTTTTACACTCTGCAAACCTCCCCAAAAACGGCCCATTTTTTGCTAAAACGGGCCTGCTTGTTTTTTTAAAAAAAGCATGAATAGCCTTAGGCGGCTTGCAGAATGCTCCTGGGGGAGGGGGAATGGGTCCGTTTTTTGTCAAAAAAAATTGCATGCACGCTTATGGAGGCTTATAGAGTGCTGCTGGGGACTGGGGGAGGGGTGTAACGGTCTGTTTTTTGTTCATTTCCGCCCTCTCCAACCCCCAGGAGCTCTCTGAAAGCCTCCATAAGGGTATGCATGGCCATTTTGGTGAAGGGAGCGGGGCTTCAGGAGACCAAAAATGCTGTATTCTATGTATAAGACGCACCCAGATTTTCAACCCCCTTTTTGAGGAAAAAGGTGCATCTTATACTCCAAAAATACGGTACATCTCTTCTTAAACCTATGATTTGTGCCTCTTCTGCAGTTCCAATGAAACTACTTCTTCTCTTTAGACAGAACAGGAATAGGTGACCTCCTGTCATTTCAGACTACAATGCAGCTCAATTCCAGCTAGTCAGGTTAATAGTAAGAAATTATGGGTGTTGTAATCTAAAAACACCTTGAGAAAACCAAGTTGCCTATCACTGCACACTTTGAATATTACAATTCAGATTTAGGCTTGCTGAATTAATGGTTGCCTTCCAGATAAAATTGTCCTTGTCCCACAATTGCCTTGATCCCTAAAAATGTATATTTGTCCTTAGAAATTAATAGCAGTTATACATTTAAATGATAATAAACTATAAACATGCCCTATTCACCCAGTTGTACTTGCTCATCAGATAATAAGGATTTTGTTGTTTGGTTAACCAAGCTTAGTATATATGGATATGCTCTAAAGAAAGAGAACACAACCAGAATAACTAACAAGTTATTCTGGTTGGCTGTATCTGCTCACAAGATTTTGTCATCACATTCACTGCTCAGCCACCCTGCACTTAGTTTGATGTATAACTGGTTTTATGCAATTTGGCTTCTAAAAATATAATTGCAATTTTTAGAATTGGAAGTTTACTGAGCTTGATTTCAAGCCAATCAGAGTCCAAAAGCATGATGACAACAATAAATTTAGGGATATTTATTATTGTAAACCTGCTGACATTTGCAGATTTCAGTACTTCCTTTCAACCACAGTTGCTGAAACAAAGAGGTTCTCAGATTCTGTTCAGTGCTTTTTAGCTCATGATCATATTCATTATTTATATATATATATATATATATATATATATATATATATATATATATATATATATATATATATATATATATATATATATATATATATATATATATATATATATATATATATATATATATATATATATATATATATATATATATGATAGACAGAGAGACAGAGAGACAGAGAGAGAGAGAGAGAGCGCTTAAATGAATCTGAATGCTCAAAAATGAATACCAGGGAACCCTGGAAAAAAAACCTCAAGTGAACATAAACAAAATATATATTCTACATCTCTGGTTCTGTGTCAGGATTTTAATTAATTTAGGGAGAGTTTCTCTTGCCTAAATTGGAGTTAACCCACTGGCAGCCTGAACTGACCAAAAACAAACATTTATTTATTTGTTAGATTTATATAGCCACCAATCTCACAAAATGTTACTCTAGGTGGCATATAAACATATTAACATTTAAAACCAAAAAATGAACACACACAGAAACACACACAAACACACATATATATCACTAAGAATGCAGAAATACAAAAATCATTTGACATCATATAACCATCTTGAAGGCTCACAATGGGATCCCAAGGTTGATGGAAAAAAAATCAAGTTTTAAGGACCTTCTGGAAGCAGAGATGGAACTAGAATTTTTTAAGACCCCAGGAACATTGTCAAAATGGTCTGATTTTTTTAAAAATGAAAATGCAAAAACTTTCAGATGTACTGGTTTCACTGCCAATCTGTCACTCTTAAAATTATTGCATCGTCTGATGATGTGTGTGCCATGTTTGTGAAGCCCTCTCTGCCAGATGATGTTGATTTAATTGACCAGACATGAAGAGGCCAAGAAGCCAAATGAGTTAATCATTTGGAGTGGACTTCCCAGACTTACAGCCTTCCATTTGTGCAGAACTACAGTCTCCAAAGTTCCCAGCTAACATGACCAATCTTTACAGAAGATTATGAAAGCTGTATTCCAACTTGATTTGTACACATTATGTGAAGACTTAACTCCCTAGAGAAGGGCCGTAAGGCTGGAAAGATGGAAGGAAAGATAACAAGATGACCAGCAGGAGGTCATAACTGGAGGACTCAGTTATGCAGCAATGGGTGCACTGATGGAAGATCTGGAAGACCAATTTAGGGACAGATTGCCATGAAGAAAATCTATACATGTCACTAAGAGTCCTCATAGTGACTTGATGGTACATAATCAATCATAATCAATTCCCACCTGAATGAAGGGCGCTGGCTTGGAAAGGTGAGTCCAGAGAATATAGCCTTAAGGAAAAGAAGTTTCTAGACTCTTGAAGCAACAGGTCCTGTGCTGAGCAAGACTGGATTTGAAAATTATAAGTCTTCCTGAGAACAATTTGTGTGTCCACTCCACCACCTCCCCTGACAGCCATTCAGCCATCCTTCATCTATGCCGAGACAATCTTTCCACAATTTGTCATCATGAAGCAGCACAACTTGCACTGTGCCACGGTCTGAAAAGCCACAGCCAGTCACACTTTCTATTAAACCTCTCTTGCTGTCAGAATTTGCAGCCGTTTCAACAACCTCTGATTCTCCTTGCCACCCTGAGAAGATTCATAC
The DNA here is from genome assembly GCF_051295495.1 of Thamnophis sirtalis. Classification (NCBI taxonomy): domain Eukaryota; kingdom Metazoa; phylum Chordata; class Lepidosauria; order Squamata; family Natricidae; genus Thamnophis; species Thamnophis sirtalis. The sequence continues at coordinate 44,224,065 of NW_028261391.1, forward strand.
TTTCTACAGCAAATGCAGTTGTGGCTAGGATGCTGGTGTTCCATGTAAGGTGTGGTGGGGAAGGAATGGGGATTTTGCAGTATCCTTCCCCTGCCATGCTCACCAAGCCCCACTCACAGTTGGTAGTAAAAAAAAAAATGAATTTCATCACTGGTTAAGACTATACAGTATTTACAACACAATACAATACAAACAATACAATAGCAGAATTAGAAGGGACCTTGGAGGTCTTCTAGTCCAACCTCCTGCCTAGGTAGGAAACCCTATACTGTTTCAGACAAATGGCTATCCAACATCTTCTTAAAGACTTCCAGTGTTGGGGCATTCACAACTTCTAGAGGCAAGCTGTTCCACTGATTAATTGTTCTAACTGTCAGGAAATTTCTCCTCAGTTCTAAGTTGCTTCCACTCATTACTTCTTGTTCTACCCTCAGGTGCCTTGGAGAATAGTTTGACTCCCTCTTCTTTGTGGCAGCCCCTGAGAAATTGGAAAAGTGTTATCATGTCTCCCCTAGTCCTTCTTTTCATTAAACTAAACATACCCAGTTCCTGCAACCGTTCGTCATAGGCTTTAACCTCCAATCCCCTAATCCCCTTTGTTGCTCTTCTCTGCACTCTTTCCAGAGTCTCCACATCTTTTTTACATCGTGGCGACCAAAACTGAATGCAGTATTCCAAGTGTGGCCTTACCAAGGCGTTATAAAGTGGTATTAACACTTTATATGGTATTAACCATATAAAATGTTAATTAAGTTAGTTAAGTGGTATTAACAATTTAAACAATATGAACCTAACTGTAAAACTTGCAGGATCTCTTATACAAGGATTCCAAGGCAACCCAGTTCACAGATGTTTAGCTAAGTTACATATAAAAAATGGTATTGCAGGAGTAAACAATTGCAGAACAGTAAAAAAAAACAAACACCCAAACAATAGCAACCCACTGATGAGACTTTTAATTTTGAAACAAAATGCTCAAGCAAGAAGCAATTAATGCTCAAATACTCAATTAAAGTGTTTGAAAGTTGCAGAGATGAGGAAAGAATAGACAGACATATTTGATCATAATTAATTTAATTAGCTACAGGCTCAGAACAGGCTAAAGTTATTTATATCATGCCATTTTATTCAGAGAATTCACTGTCACAAAATGCAGCATTAGTTGCTGGCTTTGAAAGACTAGAGCAGCCCTTTCCCATATGGCTTCTAGATGTCTATGACTACAATTCCCATAATTCCCAAACAGCATAACTAGACCAATGGCTGTGGTGGCTAGAGATAATTTAACATAGCTCAGATCAAAGATACTGAAAGAGTTAAAAATATTGAAAAAGGCAATTTAGAAGATTCTGGTCAGTTGTAAGTTATAAATAGTGGAAACCTAATGTGTCTCAGAGATTATGTCTGGGAACTGCAAACTACAGACAAGACTAGATGTGCCTTTAGTCTGATCCACTTCTGATATCCTTCAAAAGCTTTATTCTGTGATATTTTAAGTCTAACTAGACTCTAACTACTGCATCGACCTCTGCAGAGATTTTGGATTTTTCCCCCCAGAACAAGATGCAAAACAAAGAGAACAGGAGGAAGTACAGCTCACAAATTTTATTTCTCAAGATCTTGTATCTCCCTTGTATCCGCAGTCTATTACACACTCCATCAGATGCTCCCCCCCCCCGCCACGCCTCGGCACCAATCCATTTCATGCTTAGAGAATTGAATCAGTGTCCCTTGGCGTGTCTCCTTTTCACACTATGCTGAACAACACAACTTCTAACTTGTTCTCTAACTTCTGTAGCAGGTCCTTTAATCTATACCACAAGACAAGAAAATTGAAAAACAACACAAGGAATTATTTAACTTCAAAACTAGGCAGGATGTCCAGCCAAAAACAAAAGTCTGGGACTAGAGTTCAGCAAACAGCTTCTAGAGTAGGGACATGATATTCAGCTTATTCTGAAGAACACTTTCAATGATTTAATAATTCCAAAGTGCAACACAAAGATTTGATTTGAAGTTTAGCTATGTTTTGTGTACACTTGTCTATTGGCCCTTCTTCCTCTCTGCATTGGACAGCAGGATTTCTTCTTTCTTGGCATGTTTATATTTCTTAAACATCTGTTAGCTTTTCTTCTTCTTTTTCTGTTTCACAACATGTTGCTCTTTTTGCAGTTTCCCCTCATAGCCTTGCTTTCTTTCCATCTCTCTCATACCATTTTCTCCATTTTTTTCTGCACCTGAAATAAAGTTCTAGTGCTCCATATTAATTTTCCTTAAGTCCACAGAATATTCTCTGTCCCCTCGTTATTCTTTTTTCTTCTCATTCTTTGTCTGAAAGATGCTTCAGTGGATCCTTCTCTCCCCACCACTATCAAAAGTATGTCTGTTCCCCTCGCTCTATGTATCTTGATTTCATTGCTTTATTTTATTACAGTACCACTTTTCTAGCAACTGATACAATTGAGAAGCTGGGTTTGTACAAGATGGTTAAACCGTAAACCTGGCTCATTTGACAGCTGTATTTACATAATATGCTATGCCACCTCCCAAATTAAACTGTAGCATGGCTTAATGTGATATCGTTCAATGATACGTTAAGATAATAACTAGATTTGCACAAGACAAAGAACTGTAAGAAACTCAGCTCCAGTTTAGTCTAGTCTAGCATTTTCTGCAAACCTAGAGATGGTAACAACTCTTCCATATGTTGTTGAATCTACAAAGAAAAGCACGACTTAGATATTCTGCATGTTCAGCTCCCTCTTAAAGCCTTATTGTAGAGGTATCTACAAAAGGATGGGAAAGGACCTTAAGCAAATGAAATCTGAAATCCCTCAGTTAGTCACAAAGGGTCAAAGAGAAGATTGCAGTCAGTGCTCAGATCCAGATGTTGCTCTGCCTAATTCAAGAAAAAGTGCAAACAAGACCCAGAACAGTGGCATGATGGTAAAAGATGGGAGGGGAAAATATCCCCAAATTGTGCTAAAAGAACCAACCCATCAAAATGTAACTTGCCTCTTTTAAAAAAAAACTATAATTGCAATTGGGCTCTTCCTACAGACAACTTTAGAATATATTCCTGTTGGAGCTCTAGTCTTGACAGCCCATGTCAAATGAAGCGTGTTCACAGGGACAAGATTCAGCAATTAATTTTGGGTAAAGTGTCCATTCCTTTAAGGAAAACAGAGTCAAGTGAGATGTCAGAGCATGAGCTCTAAGAGTTTGTGCCCTAAGAGTACAAAACCCTTCTCCAATAACTGCACAAACACAGCTGCTAGTAGTAAAGGCTGTAGTGGTACCCAGGAGCTTCTAGCGGCTGGTATTGCTTCCTGGCAACAAACTGTATTTTTAGCTTTTTGAGGTTTCCGATTCCACTCAATCCATCAATAGCATATTTACCTTAGAACCTCGATCTTAGGAGAAAAATAACAGCCCGTTTGGCTTGACAAAAGCACTAGATCTTTGCCCCACAGTACTGCATAGGTGGGGCATATGTCAACTTTATTCCTGACCCCGGGGACTCAGCTTCCACCCTCCCTGGGGTTGGCAGTGACCAAAACCCATCTCTCCTTCCACCTGCTTTCACTCATTTTGCACAAAGGGAACAGCTCTCAATTGGTGCTCAGGGAGCAGCAAAGTGCCCTTGCATGACAGCACCATGTGTCATTTAGCACTCATACATACGCAATGTCACTCTTTATGGCCTACTGTAGAACTGGAACTTCTTATAAAATAACGGTATTAGTAACGAGAGAGAGGTGCAAGGAGACTCCTAACAACTTGAATTAGAAACCCCTTTGGAATGGTCTACTCATTTAGTCTCCAGGCACATGAAAACAGTGCCTCTCCCCACTCTGCAGAGCATCAATAGAAGACTTTGCCAACAGAGATCCAGAGTCCATCTGCACTCCCCCCACCCCCCCCACCCCAAGATACTAAACTGGTACAATATGACTGGGACTGCATCTCTCCCAAATGTCTCTGTTGTTATGTAGCTCAAAGTAGTAAGTCCTATAGCCCCCCACCCCTCCCCAGAGACAGATACATAATCCCTCACCTCCTGCAAATTAAGGACTTTTCTCCAAAGAGCTACACATCTGAAGTTGGGACAGTGAGCCAAGAGTAAGCAACTTATTATAATTAGGGTCTGAGGTTAAATCTTTTTGACCTCCCAGGGGCATTAGGCATGGGGTCTAGATGTTTAAGGAGTGGGCAGCACTATGTTCAATTGTTTGAGATGGGATCTGTGAGTTGTTACGAGGGGAAAAAAGGTATCTTTTCACTCCTAAATCATCCCAAATAGTAAAATATGTCCCAGTTTAGGAGGTAGGGATATGGTTTTAACCCTGAGATGTAGAAACAAGGACAATTATATGCCGTTGTACCAGGACTTTGGTAGCTACATGCATGGACAAAACTCCTGATGCTAAGAAAAATGAAAAAGAGATATACAGTATAAAGAAATGACTTTCCTTTTCATGACAAACATAAGCAATTTTAGTAACTTATCACTTTCTCTGATATTGCCATAAAAATTATCTTCTTCCCATATCTCTTATTGTCTATAAACAAATTTTTACAGCCTCATCATCCAGTCCTGGTCAATGAAAATCCAATAAAAGCTACCAGAAACAACAACATATATATTTTAATCTTGATCTAATAAATCAACTTTATATTCCTTCCCTTTGCTTTTAACAATCTTGATCTTTAATCTCTTTAAACACTACTCCAGAATTTGATTTCTTTTCATTTTCCGTCTCTTTTCAGAAGCTATTTCAAAACTTTAACACATCTCTTTATAAAACCAAAAGAAGAAATTGCACCTTAGGCATGCTTGTAACACTTGTCATAAGCCAGTAAATAGCTTTGAACCCAGCCAGGTGGATAGCAAGAAATCCATATCCTACCCTTGCCCTAATCCTCCTTCATCTTTTAGAACCATAGAAATTCACATCTATTTGACCAATGACCCCTTCTCCAGTTCAATATCTACCAGCTACCTAATTCTACAGCCCCTTCTGGAAAATAAAAAGAAACCCTCTCATTTTTCTCTCTAATAGAATACAAAGACCTACACAAAGAGCAAGGAATCAACTGCAGTTCACAAGGAAATTCTAAACATGCAAAGACAACACTTAAAAAATAAAAGAACACACAACAGAGGAAACAGTTCATTTTTCCCCATTTCAGTTTCCTTAGAATAAGCACAGCTACTAACACCAGTTCAATACCAGGAGGAAGCTTGGAGTCAATGATATTCATTTAAACTTGCCTAAAAAAAGACATGACAACAAAGAAAAAAAGTGAATTAATGTCTGACCAAAGGACTAAGGGAATTAGGTAGGATTGTATAGATATATCAAGGGCAGAAGCCCTGCTACAAAGCACATCAATAAATAACAAAAGAGATGAAATTAACAAGGAGTCCAATAGGAATAAGATTATTTAAAACTGTCTTGAAAACCAGGGGACAAAGAGGAGAGGAATGGCCTTGAGAAAATACATACATACATACATACATACATACATACATACATACATACATACATACGTGTGTTTGTGTGTGTGTATGTGTATGTGTATGTATATATATGCTACTAAAACTAGACACTTACAACTATAAGTATTACAGGCAAGTTTAACCAAACTAGGCAAGTTTAACTAATTAATATATAGATTCTGAATAATTAATGAATGTTTAAAAGACATTAGTGAGGAAAGCTTAGCAAAGGGTAGATTTGGTTGCTTTTGTGGCAGCTTATCCACAAATCTGGTCTGATTTCCAGCATTTGTAGCTTTGCAAGTTAGAAAGTTGCTCCTGCCAAACGTAGGATTGCTATAAAGAAAATGTATATCAGGGATATACTTTTATTCTGCCAACCTAGCAGTTCGAAAGCATGTAAAAATGCAAGTAGAAATATAGGAACCATCTTTGGTGGGAAGGTAACAGTATTTCATGCACCTTCGGCGTTTAGTGATGCCGGCCACATGATCACGGAGATGTCTTCGGACAGCGCTGGCTCTTCGGCTTTGAAATGGAATGAACACTGCCCCCTAGAGTCGGATAACGACTAGAACATATGTGCGAGGGGAACCTTTACCTTTACTTTTATATCGGGGAAAGTGAATATAAGACTGTAAGGCTGCATTCATTCTAGACAGCGAAGGAATCATCTATGATCAGGATTTTAAAATCATAAGCCTTTATCAAAAACTGCCATCAAATGATGCTGGGGAGAAAAGCACCATTATAATTCAATGCAATTGGTCTTTCAGGTTAGTTTCTCAAATTTTAATTTCCAAATGCCTGGCAATTATATTTGCAGATAATACTAAATTTGCATGAAGAACAAGAAAATGGAAACAAGAAAGAAAGTGAGTGAAGTTATATAAAATACAATTCAGGCAAGCAAGACATAGCTTTTGGAGACAGGAAATGCAGACACTGAACAGGGACAGAAACCTGGAAAGGATGAGAGCAAAGTAGAGATGAGCTGACAATGATGAAAGAGCTGCTACTATTTCAGTCTGCAGAAATATCACGCCCCAAAGGAAGGGGGAATGGCAGACCGGACGCATCCATGATCAGGAAGATCAGTTGCCCAAAGCACCCTGGCTGGAGCTGAGAAAGAATGACATGACAGTGGAGTAAAATTAAGTAGAAGCAAAAAGGAGCAGCATGATCTCTCCCAAAAAACTCTTCCTCTAGTCTAGGAAATAATAAACAACACTCTCTGATCGCCATTCCTTCCATTCAATCCAAAGTGGAATTCCACGATCTAAAAAAGAGAAATTTCCTACCAGTGAGAACAAACCAACCTTGCGTTGAGACATGATGGATGCTCCATCACTGGAGACTTTCAAAAAGAGACCGAACAATCATTTATCAGAAATAGTATAGAGTCACCTGCTCAAGCAGGGGGTTGGATTAGATGACCTCTAAGGTCCCTTCCAACTCTATTATTCTATATTCAATCAAGGTGGTTCCTTGAGTGCACCCAGAAGAAACCTCCTTGTAAATAGGTTTGTATAAATTTCTCAAACCCACAAGCCAAAACTGCATCATATTAGGCCTCAAACTGGGCAAACAATACAATCAGCAGAAGAGCTTGTGGGGAAAAGAGCAGGCTTTAGAATAAGAGGTAGAATGACTGCATAGCTGTCCTCTCCTCAGTATTAACACTCATACAAATAATTTATATCCATAAAATGAAAAGTACCCTTTGCTTTCAATATGCCAAATCCTGATAGCACATCCTCTAAACTTTTCTCATTTACTGGCATTCAAAGAAGTCTCTTTATATAAATGTAGCAGAAAACTGAAAATACAGATTTCTTAACTTTTTTTTTTAGAATTTTAGAATTTTATTAGAATTTGTAGGCCGCCCTTTTCCCTGAGGGGACTCAGGGCGGCTCACACAAAAACTGGGAAAGGGGAATACAGACAGTAGGACAAAACATGTAATAAAATAGCAAACAACAAACACTCATCATTCGGGCGGGTAACTATCCTATCCCCAGGCCTGACGGGCGAGCCAGTTCTTCAAGGCTATGCGGAAGGCCTGGACGGTGGAGAGGGTACGAATCTCCACGGGGAGCTCGTTCCAAAGGGTCGGGGCTACTGCTGAGAAGGCCCTCCTCCTTCTGCCACTTCATTCTCCAAAATCTTCCTATGCTCCTATCTTTCTCTAATCATGTGATTTTCTCTACTGAAGACAGAATGGCTCTGTTTGCATGAACAATGCATATGGATGCATAGGATGTGACCTATGATTACACAGCTCAGTCAAGTGGCAAGGACAGGATTCATTTTAATCCCAAACCAACTGTCCCTTAGGTAACCTTGCTACCAATATGATGACAAAATGGTCCCACAAAAAAGCCTTCTCTAGAAAATCTGACTGTATACTTTTTACATTTCAAATCTTCCCTCCATAATTCTGTGCAGGATAGAAAAGTGGAGGAAAGGAGTGGAACTAGATAAGCCTCCTTCCCAAGAGGTGCCTGCTGTGGTATTGTCACCAATCTGGATTTTGCAGATTATTTTTTTTCCTTTTTCAGAGAAGAAATGTTTATACCCAGAAAATATTGTTCTCCATCTTCATCTGCAACAGCTAGAATGGCTTTAAAAAATGTTTACTACTTGGTTGACTGGATCAGCTGGATCATATGCGGCAAGATGGATAGTAAATTTAATAAAATAATAATAATAATAATAATAATAATAATAATAATAATAAACAATAAAATAAATATGCTGTTGGTGCAAAAGGAACAGAACATTTTTTCAAGTATAGCTATTATTTTGCTCCTAATCCTAACCCAAATCCCCTACCCTTCTAAATCCTAGGACAAATGTGACTCTTGTTCCAAAGCAAACGTCACACTACTGCTCACTAGCAGCAATATGCGCATAGGCAAGGAAACTGAAGCAACCATGATAAAGAATAGCAGTTATGGCATTTTTTGGCAGGAGATAGTGAAAAACATTGCCGGGAGGCTGGAAATGAAAGGATATATGTTTAATGAGGCGTCAAGTGCCTGGGACTGCAAGTTTGCCAAGAGAGGAAGGAGATGCTGCAGAGCACTAGCAAGGGACACCATATAACTTCCCCCCTTGCACGGATTCCGATAAATAGAATCTCTTTATAATTCAATAAAGTCCCAGCAGTTACTATGGTTCATCCATCGTACCCAGAAGACGACAACTGCTTCTCACATCAATTTTTCCAGACCAATATGCACAAGTAAAGGACTTATTGGATAGTAGGCACTAGTGATCCTCCCCAAAGGCAGCATCAGCTCCCAGATTCTGAGGGCGGCAATAAAGCATTACCAGAATTCAAAGAAAGCCCTCTGCATTCTGTCAAACAGTCACAATTTGTTTTGTCCTACAAAAAAATGTTCTATTGGATAGGTTTTGCTTGTCAGTTTAAAAAAAAAAAATTGTCATCTTTACCAAGTGTTATATTCCATCATTTTGTTTTAATTGCTCTAGGCCACACCACATGATGGTCAAAGATGGGAATATAAATTATTTTTACATAACCGGTGATAACAGTTTGATACTGTCCCAGACAAATTAAACGTGGGACCATGTCAGCCCCTCTGAAATTTTTTGGTAACAAACCATTTGTTATGCGAAAGGCATGTTACAGTGGCTAATTTGTTGGTATTAAGAACTATCAATTTGGCTTCAAGATATTCTTAAGCACAGACTTCACCTGTATATTATTTTTGCCTGTAATCAGTAATCAGTTCTGTCCACAAGCAGAGCCAGGACAATTTCACTGTCAGTGCCCATTGCGCAATCTCTTTCCGTTAAGGACTTTTAGCAGAGGACTAAGAGAACATTCAGTGCTTTACTTTTTATTGCTCTCTTTCTTAGGATGGCTGTATATGCCAAAGTAATTTCTTAACACAATTCCTTCTAAATATACCACTATTTTATTCATTCTGCGCGTATCACTTTGGAAGGATTCAATTTGGAATTTAAAAATTCCAAAGTACTTTATAAATAGAATAATTAATTCATGTAATCTTATACTAAACATTTTGTGTCCTTTTCCTCTAACAGTCACATAGGTATGGCTTGGAACCAATGAGAAAGTTTTCCTCTCTGTAATGGAATAACAATTCATATTGAGAACTGATTTATAAATGTTATGAAGAAAGAAAGAAAAAGAAACTTTCCAAATTACTATATTTCTAGGTTGTCTTAACCCTTTTCTCATTAAAACATGGGAGAATAATAATTTGTAAAATAGCACAAAGATTTTCAACACTAGTTCATTACATCTAATATATTACAAGAGCTGGTCATAGATATTTCTCTTTTCACATCCCACACAAAATGGAACATGAGGATGTGGAAATAGCACACTAAGCGAAGACTACTAAATGTGAAGAGAGAATCTTATTTATCTTTCTCATAGAAAATGCATTTATTCAGTGAATCCAAAGTGTGTATGCGTACTTAAATAGAATGAAGAAGTGATTGTTTCAACAAATATAATCAAATATCACTTGGCCAAAAGTAATGAAAACTAAGCTTGGCTCATATAGTGCATTATATTTTATTCCTGAAAACTGTTTAGAAGATTCAAGTAAAACTGAATTAAGTGATATTACATGTCTACCAGGTACAAATATTTTCCAGACTGATTTATGCTTATAAGGCCTTTAAAAATTGAGCCCAGATCTGCACCTATCTATGCATTGTTGCAAATTACCTGAATTTTTTAGTTATCTGTTATTGGAAGAAATGTCCATCTGGGTTCAGTTCCAAGTGGGAAGAAAGACACTGAAAACATGGAGGCTGCTTGGAAGGATGATTTAATGGTGAACAGGACCACATGGGTGTGAAGTCTGGTAGCTGACCACATGGAGTGGAGAGTGAGTGTTATTTATAGCTTCTCTTGGGCTTTGAAATTGAGCTTCCTGTTCCTGTGGCAAGGGCATGTATCTTATTGATTGCAGACTCCCTTGTGGAGTCATGTTTGTCTGAATCAAGTTTGGTTGAATCCTGCTGGGTGATGTAATTAAGGGGTTTGGTTTTGCCATGTGGTAGGCTAGATAATCCTATTATGTCTTAATCCCATCACCTTGGCGCTGAGGTCTTTTGTTTTGTAGGTTGGCCCAGTTCACCAAATATCTGCTGGGAACAGGGAGATGCTCTGTCTTTAAAAAACTGTTTCTCCTTTTCTCATCCAGGGAAATACAATATTCTGCCTTCTTAATATTTCCCAGAATATTTCATTTTTCTAAGAGGGGTGGGTGCTAACTTTCTTCACTATCCATTAAGCAACACAACTAAAGGATGAGAAGACAATTTTGATCCTTTCATCATAACTACAGAATGCCTTTTCACTGGGGACATTATTTCAATGGTATCAAACTAGTGGTCTGCTAAATGCAAGAGAGAGAGAGGTAATTTTACCTGTTAACAGGGTATAATTATATTAAGACTATGTGCTGTTTATATAATAGGAAATGAACAAGAAGGGGATAATATTTAATACTAACAATAAACGCAGGCTGGTAGCAGTTTTTGAAGGAGATTCAAAGAATAGGGGCAGCAAATTAAGGATTTATCAATTCATAGGCTGTAAAAGAAATTGACAGTGGAAACAAATCACCATGAAGAAACAGCCAAACAGACGAATAACTTCAATGGATTAGAGCAATAGCAAGAGATGTAAAAGATGTACTATTTGCTGGAACTCAGTAACCATTTTCTAACTCTTACAGCTGAAAGAAACGCTGAAGAATGGAAGACAGGATGGAGGAAGTTAAAAGGTGGAGAGGATGCAACTGTATGCTATAAAAAGCCAAACAGAAGACTCAAGCACAATAAGTAACTGAAACATATATATGCCAACTGGACCCATCAATTGCCTTGAGTGAGAATCAGGAACTTCCAAGATCTATCAGGTCCAACTTGCCCTCCATTTTTTTTTCTGCTAATATGCGAGGGGAGAAATAATACTGCAAAGAATGGCTTTGAAAACTTTGGAACAAAACTCAAAAGATTCTGGGAGATGAGATGGTATTATCTATTTTTGTAGTTCATGGAAAAAAGATTAAAAAGAGAAAGAAAGATACTTCAATTCAATATCTGGCTACACAAATTGGCTCAGTGGGAGAGATTTGATCTCCAGGATGATGGTCTCAGTAATCTAGGTCAGTGTTTCTCAACCTTGGCGACTTTAAGTCCTGGCTGGGGGATTCTGGGAGTTGAAGTCCACAGGACTTAAAGTCGCCAAGGTTGAGAAACACTGAACGAGGTGATGAACCACTGTCACAAGACAAGTTTTATATCTCCAAAGAGTGTTTGACCAAAGCATGTGAAACTTGATTAGAAGGGTTTTAACTGCATCCTATGATGGGCAGAAGCAAAAGAATTGGAAAACTGCACTATAGAAAGTGGGAGTGTTTCTGTAATGGAGCCTCTTAAACCATTCAAATAAAAGTCAGCAAGATCACTGGTTCATGAAGCTCATGACCTTCACTGACTATACACTAATACTCAAAATATAAAATATAAGCAAGATGAATATGAACTATGGATACAGAAAAGCTAATATGCTTTATTAATTTTAATGGAGACATAGTGACTCCCAACTGAAGAACAGCAGTAAAGGAAACAATTTATTCAAAAGGAATAGAAACCATAGAAAGGGGAGGAGTTCCACTATCTGTTAAAATATCAACTCCTGCTTAGAAATCTAAAGAAATCAATTTAACAATGCTGCAGAGAGCATCTAAATTAAAATAAGTAGTGGAAGAAATAAAAGCAATATTGTTGATGTCTGCCATGGGATCAGTCATCTAACCAATTAAGTGTGGATCCCTTTCAAAAGTTTTTAAAAACCTGCTTTTTTGAAGCAGCAAAAAATTCACAAAAAACCAGCAAACTACAGACTAGCTACTCTGACATTGATACTAGGAATGTTCTAAAACAGATTATAAAGAGATTGCTTCCAAAGTTCTTATTAATCAATGTGATACTACACAGCTTTCCAGACTAATTTTATCTCATTTTTGAGTGGGTAAGTTTCTTAACAGATTGTGAGACATAATATATCTTGACATCTGAAATATATTTGATAAATACTGATTAACAAAGTACTTAAGTGTGGGTTGGATAGCATCACAATTAAATGGGAATGTAGCTGTTTCAAAAATCATACTCAGTAGCAGTGACGTGCGGTGAGATTTATGGCTGGTGAGGCACTGACACAGGGGTTTCAAATTTTTTTAGACTTGTGGACTTCAACTCCCAGAATTCCACAGCCAGGCATGCTCAGTTCCGATTTAAAGCAACAGCATTTGTTTTTCTCCTTTGCAAAAAAGTTTTCCATCATTCTTTTTCTTCTCCCTCTCCCTCCTTCCTCCCTCTCTCCCTCCCTTCCCCCTTTCTCAAACAGACATACGCACACAGAGAAGTTGGATCCCTCTCTCACTCACTCAATCTCAAACAAACAACAGAAGTTGGATTGGATATATTTTCCAATGGCTTGAAAGCAGCTCCTCTGCCATACCTCCCCTCCATTCCCCTGCTGCCTTCCCATCCTAGCCTTTGATTGCAGATGGAGCCACGTTGCCTTTTCAAACTTGTAATCAGTGAAGCTGGGCTTATATACTTTTATCCGTGTGTGTGTGTGTGTGTGTGAAAAGGCACCGTAGCTCTGCATGCAATCACATATCCTTTCCAGCTGTTTCAAAGAGGATTTCAACTCTGCTCTTGCCTGCCATCATGTAAAAGGAAAAAGACAAGAGCTGAAGGCTGAGCTAGTTGCTGACAGAGTCACCGTGTGGATGACTCTGCTTAACTATTTTAAAAAGCCTCTAAAAAAACGCCCTCTACAGGAGGCAGGAGAATCACATGCCTCATTATGTCAGGAATTTTTCAGCTTTTAACCCTTGCTTAGCTCTGCTCGAGTGATCACAAAGTCAGACTAGATGAGGCACCTCGTTCTCCCGCCTCCTCCTGTAGTTTTTTAGAGGCTTTTTTAAACAGTTAAGCACTAAGCAGAGTCATCCACTGTGACTCTGGCAGCAACTAGCTCAGCCTTTTTCCTTTTTCTTTTTTTTTTCTTTTCATGATGACAGTGGTGAGACTCTGCCTCCCCTACCTCCCCTGACTGCACGTCCCTGCTCAATAGGATATTCAACAAACTGAAGAGAGGTATCAAATGGGATGTCATACTTATCTTGGGCTTTATACTCTTTCATATTTTTATTAACGACATGGAGATACAATATTTATTGAATTTAAAAAATGGGTGAGGTTGCTAATTCTTCAGAATGCAAATAAAATTGAAATTGAGTTTATTAGGTTGGAGAAATTAGCTGAAATTAACTGAAAAAAGTTGAAGAAATGAGCAAATTTTTTATTTAGAAAATAAAAAAATGATATGGGGAACTTAATTTCATATTTATAAAAAAATGAAATAGTAACTGATTGCAAAGAACATTTAAGTAAACAGTGTGCTAAGAGTACAAAATGTTAAGTGTAATTTTAGGCTGTATTATGAATAATATATTATCCAAGTTATTGAAAGTAACAGTACTTAACTGGTCAGACCCCTCCATGAAGGACTGTGTCTAGTTCTGAACAGTAATCTTTGACACAGAGAAAAATCAGAAAAACTGGATTAGGTTCACAGAATGTCAGTGAAGATGGTCAGGGTAATAGAAATTAACCTATATAAAAGGTATTGAATGAGTAGGCTACATTAAGTCCTTGGAAAAAGTTATGGAAATCTGATAGTACCTTCGAAATACCTGAATGGGTATCATTAAATTTAAGGTGAAGGACCTAGAGTAATACATTTAAGTTGCAGAGTAATACATTTAAGTTGCAGTTGCAGTTACATTTAAGTTACTAATGCATTAAGAAAGGACGTTTTTGACAATGTTAGATAATACATCCTCAAAATAAATGCAATTCAATGCAGGAATCAGTTATCTGGGGAGGTTAAAGTTTTTCTGTCACTGAATATATTCAAATGGATAGTGGATAACCATCTGTCTGAAAGTTTTTACCTTGAATATCTGCACTGAGTAAAGTTCTATAATACTATTTTCTATTGAGAACACTGCAAAAAAAAACCTACTTTTAATAAAATGTATACTATTAGTTATTTGATTTATATCAAATAAAAAGTGTAATATAATTTTCTTAAATCTTCATTTTAACATTACATTTTCTTTCACTGCTTTTGAACTTATTAATTAAAAAATCAATAGCACTTGAATACCTGTAATCAATAAAAAGAATTGGAAGTTTTAAGCATTTTAGGCTTCCCATATTATTAGTGTTTTACTTGAATTTGAATTGCATATCTTTATTTTTATGTATACATTAAAATATGTCACCAAGCCTTCAAACCATGGAAAGTTCAACAAATTTTAAAAATTGAAGTTTTATCCTTGAACCATAAGAAAAATTACCCAGTTTCTCTCTAGCTCTTGTATAGATTGTATTTGCAAGGCTCTTTTAGCAACCAAAAGCACGGATTATGTAAGATAGTGCATTAATACTCTGAAAGCTTGCAAGTGGTATTAAATAATGGAATTAACAATATTTATAATTGTAAGTAAAGAGTTAATTTAGGCCAGATAATAGGCTTGAAATGAAATCAGAATGTCAGGATTCATTCCTTAAAAACTGAAAGCCTAAAAAAGATATTTAAGAGCCCTTTGTCTTTCAACATTTTCTCTCAAACATACATTTTTTACTGCTCCATGCAGACTGAGAAGCAATGCAACATTTCATAAGTGGAAAGCAGATTTCCTCACAGGATCAAACTGTATTTGTTTTAATTTACTCACATATAATCATAGTTTTAGTTTTACTTAAAGAGGGAAGAAAGGTACTAATCTGTTGATTGATGAATCAAAGCAATGTACATTTTATGCATAATGTGGTTCAGCCAGGAATCCTTAAACAAGCATTTCTCAATCCTATGTCATCCTTCTTGAAGCTTGTCATAAAAATATGTAACAAAAATATTTAAGACTACCTTGTAAAACAGCGTTAGTATTAGAGAAATGCACCCTATAGGAAAAGGATGAATGTTCCTAAAGTCACAGAAAATGGAATATCCTCTCAACGACAGTGTTAAGGATTCCATTTTTTTTAATTGTACCTTTATGGCACAGTATGCTGCATGTTTTCCCAAATACAACACATCCGCACCACGAATGTACTTTAGACTGAATTATAGACCAGCGTCGCGCGGAGTTCGAGAAAACTGAGGCTGATTTATGACATGATTATATAGCGTAATCTGATCATGAACTTTAATTTTCTATAATAGAAAATTATATAGCGTCTTTCTTTTCGAAGATTAATTGTTGCCCAACTGTTGCTTGAATGTGAACTACTGTAGCGGTACTATCGCCAGTCCAAGAAGAGCAACCAGAATTGGTGGGGACCATCAACTATCACTTTGTGGTTATGGGGAACAAGCGAAAAGGAAGAGAACGGCATTAAGGACCCCGTACATCACCCAGAAAACGAGGGGACGAGGATGGAAAGCAAAGGAAGGGAGACACCTGCAAAGCCCAACACGGGAAGGGGAGAAAAGAAACAGTTATTACCGAGGACAAACAGGACCACTCCAACGCAGCTGCTTCCGCCTTCACTAGTTCCGTCCGGCCCTATCCTGTGTTTAATGCGTTCTCGTCGCAAGGGCCGCTGGGAAATGTAGTACCGAGAGTCACCCTCTTAATTTAGCGTTCCTTCAAATATCTTTTTTCGATCTAGCCGTTCTAAGAAAAGTCATAATTAAGCGCCTTAAGAAATTCTTCTTTTGGATTTGCATAGTCTGTTACGTTCATCCGGTGAATATGGGACATTCTCTAACCTTGTTGAAGAATCCCGCCATGCGACGGCTTAAAGTTTACGGGCTGATTCTCTCCTTGCATTTACCAACATTATGTACTTAGTGGTAGGAATAGAAGCTCTCTGCTCTGCACATGCGCAACAATGTCCGTTCCCCCCCCCCCTGTACTTACTGAATTGGCAGGAAAAGATTCATTTCTTACTTGGCGCCGATAAAGTGCCACATTCTAAAATCGGCAGATACACTATATTGCCAAAAGTATTCGCTCACAACTGATTCTGATTATGTGGATGGATGAGCGAATACTTTTGGCAATATAGTGTATATTTAATTTTTTGAAAATCTGATAGCATGAATGCCACCATCAATATAGCAATAGCAGTAGACTTATATACCGCTTCATAGGGCTTTCAGCCCTCTCTAAGCGGTTTACAGAGAGTCAGCATATTGCCCCCAACAATCTGGGTCCTCATTTTACCCACCTCGGAAGGATGGAAGGCTGAGTCAACCCTGAGCCGGTGAGATTTGAACCGCTGAACTGCTGATCTAGCAGTAGCCTGCAGTGCTGCATTTAACCACTGCGCCACCTTGGCTCTCAAATTCCGAAATAGCTCATCATATCTCCCCATCCATTGTATGACCTGTGTGAAATAGAAAATGCATGGAAAATACATAGGAATTTTTTTTTTTTTGCCTTCCATTCTGAAATGAGCATTACATGTTCTGTGCATTTTTCTCTTACTCCTAATAGCTGAACCCAAGCCAAAGTGTAGAATTCAGAATCACAAGTTGAGGAACTCAACAAATGTATTAAAAATTATAAATTGAAAATTATCAATTGCTCCTATCCCCTCTTATTCCCCTGCATTTTCTTTCTGTAAGAAACTCACATTATCTTCAGGATCAGTAAACCCTAGAACACGGATTCTTTGGGAAGGCAGTGGGAGATTGTTGATCTATCCAAACTTCAGTGACCTAACCAAGAAAGGCCAAATTACCAATAGATGAAAAACACTGGACCCATCCTCCACACTTCTATAGATGTCCCAAAACACACAACCTTGATACATATCTCTCCATCCAATTGTATCATTACCAAGGGCCCCCTACCTACAATATCACAAAAGAATTAACAAAAAAGCTCACAAGAGGAAGCAAACAGTCCATCGACTCCCCAGTACAGTGCCTTAAAACAATCAGAGATATGATTATAGATGAGGACAAAATCATATTCTCACTTGATGTCCTAACCCAGTGGTGTCAAACTCATATCCTCATGGTAGCATCACGTGATGTATTGGACTTTCCCCCCCTCATTTGTTCCCCCCCCCCAGGCGTGGCCGTGGCCAGCGTGTGATGCATCTGGCCCGCAGGCCGGGAGTTTGACAACCCTATCCTAACCCCTTCCCTGGATCCAAAACTAGCCCAGAGTTTATGACCACACTGTTTTACAGCACACCTGACTTAACCAAATACATGAACATTGAAACATCCAGGATTATGGATTTCATAAACCTCTGTCTAACCAGAGTTCCAATTTGACAGGCAAACCTATAGACAAAGGTACATCTATGAGGTCACTACTTTTAAATTTTATTTATTTATTTATTTATTAAAGTTATATGCCGCCCATCTTACCTCAAGATAACTTATAGCGGAGGTCATTATGCAACATTTAGAAGCGATAGCACTTCTACAAGTGCAGCCCAAAATACAGATCAGATATGTGGACAACACGTTCACCATAATAAAAAGGACCAATTAGAGAACATCTTCAAAAACATCAACAACATCTTTGAAGGAATCCAGTTTATCAGAGAAGAAGAAAACAACAACTCACACCCTTCCTGGACATCCTGATCAGCAGAGACCACAAACTAGAAACGCACGCATACTAAGAGGCACTATGTAAGAACTTTATTTAAAGAGTATAAACTCACTGCAGCAACCCTGTACAGCAAGAAAAAGAACAGAGCATCTATACAACATCTTCATCAAAATGGATATCCACACAATTTTATCAAAAGTGCCTGAGCACTCAACCCAACATAGCACAACCAATACAAGCTCTAAAAAGAATAACACTGCAATACATCAAGAATAGCTCAGAAACCAACAGACTTTTGCAACCACATGGAATCAGCCTGTATAGCCACTGTAGGCAGAAGACTGGCATAACACCTCCATGAACACCGGTTAGAATCAGAAGACATGATGAAAACTCTAATTTCACAATATATGGACAGAGGTAACCATAGTTTCAACTGGGAAACTGTGAACAAGTCCAAAAATGCTAGGGAATTTCTAGAAGCCCGGCACTATGACAACTTAGCTATCCATAGACACATACATAATATCCAAATACTATTCAAAAATGACAATCAACAAACCAAAAAGGGAACAAAGCACCTCCCCACCCGCAATCAGCACCCTGATGAGCATACATTAACTCCAAGATTAACATCAGACCAACAATCAGATAAAAAGTACCTCTATCAACAGGCAACAGAAAACAGCCCAACAAAACAACCTCTAACACTACCCCCACCCACACTGACAGGCCAAGCCACTACAGTAGACTATATAGATTGAGACAATCTGCGCTAATAAGTTCTCAATATATTCTATTTTTTGCCTCAATACTTTCAAATGAATGAAATGAATATGCTTTTCTGTGATATTTTTGCAATGGCTCAACTTACTGAAGGACATTTGGTTAATCCTCTCTACACTGAGATTGATGAATTCACGTATGGCTCAACTTGATGATTTAGAGACATACCTTTGAATTCTCTTAATTTCAACAGGCATCTAGAACTATTTTTAGTGATATTGATAATTTTATATTCCACTCACAATATAAACCTTTAGTCCTTATTTTGTTTCCTCCTTATTGAAAAAATAAAATAAAATTCTAAATAATATTTTAAAATGTTAGAAAAACTTCACACTACATAGCAAGTCAACAGTGGAACAAATTTTCCACAGAAGGTATGAGCTTTTCTTGACTGGAAGTTCTGAAGCACAAATTAGACAGCCATCTGCTGATTTTTTTAAAAAATTATAAATATATGTACCCGCATATTCATACTCTGTCACTAAACCGAATTGGACTCAGTGACCAAAATAAACCATTTTGATTGTGTGATTCTAAGTGATGCATATCTGGCTGGAAAAAATATTACATTCAGATATTAATCAATGAATCTTCAAACATAGTTCAGTCCTGCATCTTGCACTCTTCATCATTTTTAATGATGTGTTATTGAAGTTGTACAGTAGACAGATTGCTTATTACATTAGTGTTTGACCCAAATTGAGCAAGATGGCTAGTACCCTGTAAAGTAGAAATAAAATTCAAATTATCTTGATAGGTTAGGTTAGATTTTCAAACTTTCTGCAAGCCTTTACATTTTGTTGGCAAGCAAGATAATAATTATGGTTATATTTATGTATGGTTTCTCATTCACTGCATTTTAATGGCTTTTTAAAACTACATTTTATATCATTTAAAAAAATCAAGGATTAAGAATGTATTTCTCAGTTGAATAATTTTATGTACACAATTGTGTATTAACAATTCTTGGAAAAAAACTTGCTGATCAAGAATATTCTTCAGTGGAATCTTTCAAAAGTGAAGAGCTGGAAATTAAAAGGAATGATATCCTACTGAAACTCCACTTTTGTTTATTATATTTTTATTATCACTTCTTGTTTGGATATTTGTTTGAGATATAAATATATATATATATATATATATATATATATATATATATATATATATATATATATATATATATATATATATATATATATATATATATATACACATACACATATATATATATATATGAGAAACATCATTTGTTGTAAATTTGCTGATGAACATGAATTGTAGAACATTTGCATAAAATATGCAGCTTAAAGTTGGTTGCTGAACATGATAAAGTTAATATAACATGGAAGTAAAGCATGCATCACATTACTTGGAATGATTAGTGAATGGTTGAACACTGAGTAAATGAGAAGACAAGGTTGTTTCCCTTTGGTTGTTTAATGTATTTAGCAATAAATGTATAAGGAAAGTTTGTATAGTGTAAAGATATATTATTGGGGACATGAACACGTACATATTCTTGTATACAGATTATGCCATTCAAATGATGCCCTACAACAATCTGAATTATTTGTGGCAAAAATTGAATAGATTATATAATGCAACAAAGAGTATGGATCTGAAAAATGCAATTGCAAGTTAATATGGATGGCAAAAAAACCCAATAAATAGATTAATTAATTACTAAGAATTAAAAAGTGAAAATGCTGATAGATAGAGAGATAGACAGATAGATGTGATAAAGATAGTTAGAGATAGTATTACATAGACAGATAGTGAGTACTACACAGTCTGTTGCAAGGAAATATATTGTTGAAAGAAAAATGGCTGGTATTAGAGTGTGCTTCCTCCCACTTCATTATATGAAGATAACAGTTGGTATATCAGAAAAAATATAAATATGAGATGGGTGCACTAGGAATTGGATGATGAAGAAGTGTGTGTGATAGAATAAGAAAACATAGAATCAGAAATGGGTGTTGAATGCATGTGGATTAAATACAAAGGTACCTAACCAGGCCAAAAGTATGTTGAGGTAATTTGATCAAGCAATAGCAAATGAATTTCAGAAGAAATATAGGAAAAAGGGAAATGGGTTGAGAAAAAGGAAAAGACCAAAAAAGTCATGTTGGGATCAGTTGATTAGATCCTCAAGAAATGTCAAGGTATGAGATAATGGACATGGTGGAAGGAACATAATATGCAAGTACAGGAATGGAGAGGGATAGCAAATATGAACACCATTATATTGGTGTAGTATGATAGCAATCCTCAAATAACGGAATGGATGGAATATAGAAGACAGAAATCTGTTCCACATTATTCCAGAATTCAGGATATGGAATAATGGAAAAGTTAAAGGAAAGATAGAATAATAAGGGGAAAAAACTTCCTAATAATAAGAGCAATTTGACAATGAAACTATTTACACAAGGAAATGCTGCTTCTCCTTCACAGAAGTGTTCTCTTTTAATCAAGGCAGCCATATGTCAGAGATACTTTAATTTGGATGCTGGAATTGAGTAGTGACTTTGACTTTATATGTCAAAGACTGGTGGTTCTGTCTTTTGCAGGCAATCAGTCTAGATAGTTTCATGATAGTGCATGGGTGATAGAAACTAGGATATAAAAGATTGACCCAGCTAGGTTATTAAATCCCCAGGTATTCATGTTCAGAAGAGGAGCTCTGTCTGGACTCCTTTTCTGTCTGAATGTGTCTGTTTGATGCTGCTTATCTGATTGTGATGAGAGTATTCATGTGGTACTGAAGAATGGCAGTACCACATTGCAATGTCAGAAATACCAACCAGCAGGATCTCTTGAGAAATGCCAACGCTAGAAGGCTGGTGCTGATAACAAGACACTGACCGAATTGAAAATGCACATATTTTGAGTAAAGCTAGAGCTAATGGGGAGGACAGATAGAGAAATAACATCCAGTGAAAATTTGCTGTCACGCTCTTAGTGTAGTTAGGATTCTGGGTAGAAGATTTTTGTCATTAAGTCGGTAGAAAGTTGCCATATAATTTGCCCAGAAATTCTGGGAGTTATAAATAACAATGTTAAAACTGTTAATCTCACTCTGTAATTTGCTTATATAGATGATTGGCTATTCTGAAAACTATGTAAATACATCTGATCAAATGTCCATAGACAGTTAATTGGTGAACACTTAATTTGGGAACACAAGTAGCAAAATCTTTTCCTGTAGAATTTGGGATAATCCACATGAGCTTTTTCCTTCATTGCTATAACATGGCATGTATTTTGAATCTGAAGGAGCAGATGATGGAATGTATGTCCAGGTGAGGCCCTGGGGATCAGAGGAAGGGTCATATGTGGAAATAAGACCCAGCTGTGGATGGAATGGACATAAGAGTGAGGAATATGAATTCTGATAAAACATTTTCTCTGTCTTCATTTCTTTGCCTTGACAATTAAGAACTTTGCTCCTTTCCTGTCTCTCAATAAAGAGGGAGGGGGGTCGCATGGTAGCTGCCTCAGAAAAAACTGTTTGTTCTTTTATTCTGCTCTACAATAGGAAGGAAGGGGGCAACACATTAACATTGAAACAAAAGTTAGTACCTTAAAACCACTAGCCAGGATATTAGGAACAAGAATAGCTGCTTATAAGAAAAACCGTAAAACCCACATAGAGGTGGCACACTTTGCAAGATACCTGTGACCTGGGGTGAAAAACAAATGACGTGAAATCCAAATAACCAATCAATATTATCTGTTATGCATGCATTATTAGGGGAAGGGCAAAGGGTTGAACGCGACCATCCCTTGACTATAAAAACTGCTATAAGATTCTAGTCTTGGCCTTTGTTAGCTTTTCAAACCGGGGTCCTTATATATTGGTACCAAAATAAAAGTACAATTCTATATCACATCTAGTGTCCGGTGGCTTATCGGCTTTGACACCAAGCAAGAGCCCAGTTTTGGGGACAACATATCCACACAGAGATAACTGTTGTGTTTCTGCAATATCCAAATACCGCACCATTCCTGGGTGTATCAATATACTACATGTTCCTCCCAGTTGATGAGATGTTCACAATGCAGTATAACATAGTGTTTAGATTAAAGATATTAGTTTGAGTGGAATAATGTGAAGTTACTTAGCGTAAAACTGGACCTTAGTTGCATTTCTGCCCTATTAGCCAAAACATTCCAGGATCTGATTGGGTATTATGGTCTAGACATGACAAAGCTGTAATTTTATTAACTTTTTACATAGCTTAATAAGAAGAATTATGTTAACATTTTAATTTACAAAAGGTAAATTATGATTGGTGGAAGTAGCCAAGATCTATGGGCTTGTCTAGTGACAAGCATGATGTTTGGAAGATTATGACTTAAAATAGCAAATGATAAAAAGGGAAGGGAAGGGAATAGCTGTCTATGAAACTAAGAGGTCATTTTATAGAGGATTGTGTTGTGTTGAAGCATTGAAACAATTGTCTGTACGTATCTCCTTTCTGTACATTTGATATCCCTCATTATCATCTTCATTTTAAAAATCCCAGAATAAAATCCCATTATTTTCAAGTTTTATATGAATGTTATTGACTTGGTTCGTTCATTTAGGTCAGGGATAGTCAACCTTTTTATACCTACCGCCCACTTTTGTAACTCTGTTAGTAGTAAAATTTTCTAACCGCCCACCGGTTCCACAGTAATGGTGATTTTATGAAAACCTAATGAATTTTTTTAAATAATGCTATGACATTTTTTTAAAAAGTCAATTAAATTTTAAAAAAGGAAAGTGCTTCAGTATCGGACAAAACCCCTACCGCCCACCATGAAAGCTGGAACGCCCACTAGTGGGCGGTAGGGACCAGGTTGACTACCACTGATTTAGGTAGTCTAGAAATTTCATTACCTCCCTTTTCTCATGTTGCCACATAATGCAAGGATCATCAATGTATCACAGTAAGCCAATAAAAGGGCTGTATATGGTTACATTCCAAAGCCAACTGCTCAAAATCTCCATAATGGCATTGGTACCCTGGTGAAAACAGCATTCCCACAACTATTCTAGATTTTTGTTCATAACATTTTTCACATCCATGGCAAATGTGTTATTTTACTAGTGTGTGATATCTTTATTATGTGTATATCTGGTGGATCAGGGATACTAAATCTACTGATAAATAAGAATGTAAACCGCACCAGAATGTCATTCTCAGTTTTATAAAGACATCACTGAAATGCTTTGATGTTGGTTAGTTATTTTTTTTAACAGAACGAGCTATTTTCCAAATAAATATTAGAGATGTTTCTCAATATACAATGATATCTATAGATGGGTGATTTGATGTTGCTGACAATGGGCACAATGGAGAAGGTAGATTTATGAATCTTAGGATTCATGATGTCTTGGGTGGTGTAGAGGAGCTTATTGTTCATTTCTTGGAAATATGTGAGTGGTTGAAAATATCACCTGTTTGTTCCTCAGTTTTTGAAGTGGGTTGTAGGAATCCTTTGGGGAGGAGGGGTGATTATGTTATGCTTTAGAAGTAAGAGCCCCGGTGGCGCAATGGTTAGAATACAGTATCGCAGGGTAAGTCTGCCCACAGTCAGAAATTTGATCCTGACCAGCTCAAGGTTGACTCAGCTTTCCATTCTTCTGAGGTTGGTAAAATGAGGACACAGATTGTTGGGGACAATATGCTGACTCTTTAAACCGCTTAGAGAGGGCTGTAAAGCACTGTGAAGTGGTATTGAAATCTAAGTGCTATGAAGTGTTACTATGAATATTTTCATTGTAGTTGGCTCTATATATTATGAGTTGCATTTGAGAATAAGTGATGTAGCCATTAAACCAAAAGAAATTCAACACCTATAATATGCCTTTATAAATAATGAATACAGTTAAAAACATTATTAAAGCAAGAAAAATATCAGAACAGCCAAATAGGATTTGGGTTGATGGACAAGATATAATAACAGTTATCTCTAATAAGAATAAATTGTCATATAAGAACTGAGAGAGTATATAAAATAAATTGGTCAGTGTAGGAACACTTAAATTGGACAAATGAGACTCAAAGAGTTAAAGAACATGAAAGGACATTTGACTTAATGAGCAAGAGCCAAATCCAAAATAGATTTTGTGAATGTCAGCATCTTGGCATACTGTAACAAATCTGCATAATTATTAGAAAGGCAATAGAAACGCATAAAGAGCCAATAATTTAAATATGGAAAATAATTAGCAGCTATTATTTATATGGTGGTTAGCAGATGATTATTGATTGTGGATCATATATAACACTGCTAAGTTCAGTTTCAGATCTGCTTTTAAAATAGTAGCAGCATGGCTAGTAAGATTTCAGCACAAGTTCATTATCTCACATGGTTTTACCTGAAAGTAATTTCACCAATATGGTGGAAGACAGGAATTGATTTAAATATGCCTGAGAATGGTATGAGCCGTATCATTGAGCAAAGTTTGGGAAGTTCATTGTCGCTAAATGTGAGCATGCTTTACGGAGTCAGCCTATTGCCCCCAACAATCTGGGTCCTTGTTTTACTGACCTTGGAAGGATGGAAGGCTGAGTCATCTTTGAGTTGGTGAGGACTGAACCCCTGGCAGTCACCAGAATTAGCCTTCAATGCAGCATTCTAATGACTGCACCACCATCGCTCTTGCAAGCAGAAGGATGAATCTGAAAATTAACCTATCAAAGACCAAGGTAGCTTTATTTTACTAGAAAATGCAAATAAAATTAAGGGTATAATAGTGCCAAAAAGAACAAGAGCAAATTGCTGAAATTGTGCACCAGGGTACAATATGAAATAAATATGGAAAAACTGACAAAGAAATTTTAAGATGTGCAAATAGTGGTGGAATGGCAATTATAGAAGGTCATCTGTTGCAAGGATTTAGTTGAAGGAAGTAAAAAATCAGTGTCATTAAGAAACTCAGCTAATTGTACTGTATACCAATGGAATGACAGCAAATCAAGGAATTTGATTAATTTAGCCCAGTACAAAGCAGAAACTATGTTGCACTTACTGCAAAAGAAGTGACTGCAACTGGTTGGTCTTGCCTGGGCTCAGAAGTTGGGGCCTGCCTGGTAGCAGTTGAAGAAGAAAGTCCAAAATAATTCTAGGCCTGCAGCTAGATTTGAGAATTTTAAAAAATCCAGATGAAGGAAATGGAAATGCATTTTTGTATTGTTTGCAAAAAAACTGTCTGCTTGTTCCTAGCACCATTGGGTTGCTAGGAGTTAAGTTCTAAGAACAACTCCCTTTTGTCTGTGAAAAGATTTAACAGCATAACAAGCACTGGTCTTGAATTTTGCTTATTCACATGTATACATAACAATAATCCTGATTCTCATCATAGTATAAGAATCTCTATAAATTGTGGCAAAAAAATGGTAATATGAAATCCTAAATCTCAAACTAATTGACATTTCCACTTAATAGTTAAGGTGAAAAGCTGAACAAAAATCTCTATGTTAGGATGTAGGTGAGCATAAATCAATTTATGGGCAATATTGCTTTGCCATTATTCTGAACCAGATCTATTTTATTGTGTTTTGTGTTGCCTCCTCCCATTTCTGTCTTATTGTCAGGGACCAGCCCTGTCTTAGGCATCTATTCTTGAATCACTGTCAGGCTGTTTGTTTCTGAAGAGATTGACTCTCTGGCATGTTCATCAAAAATATCACAAAGAAAAGGCAATAAAACTGTCATTATATCATAATTCATTAACTTTCTGGCAGGCAGCATCCTGGTCTAATGCCTACCTTAGCTGATGCCCTGATGGGATGTTTTCTTTTCCAGAGACTCAGATGCTTCTAGAAAGAAGCCAATATGCATTGGGATATCTTTTGAAACCTAAGCTTTTCTTGCCCTGACCTTTCTCCATCACAACCACTTCTAAAAGTTTATAAATATATTAATTGTCCTATTGCCAGTCTTCTGAGGCATCATGCAATAGCGACAGATTTTTATAATGTGCAGTTCCCTTTATCATAATGAGCATCACAAAAGCATATGCCTTTTAATAAATTGTGTTAATCGGAAAAGATGTTAACAAGCTTGTCCTAAATTATTCTTGCTTCAAAAAATAAAAGAGAGAGAGAGAGAGAGAGAGAGAGAGAGAGGTGTGGTGTATTCATCTTGCCATTAGACAAAGTGAAATTATTGCTTCAGGCAGCCAATATTGGACGACAACAATGAAATCCACCGCGATGATTCTTCTGTGGTCTCTCTGTGGTCTTAGGCCATTTTCATCTCTTGGATCACCAAGCAGTATATGCCCCATGGTCTAGTCTTCATCCCCTAAAATCGCCTGCTGTCATTGTCAGATGTGGGGAATGATCCGTTTCCTTTGTTAGAGTTGAACTCTGATTGAGCTGCCATCCTCGTCTTCTGGAAATGGATGGGAAGGACAGAATATCATCTTGTCCTTTCCTCTGGCAGCCGTGTCTTGGGTCAACCTTTGTTTGTGTCTCACAGAGTCTGGAGTCAGGCTAATGAAGGAAGGTCAATAGTGACTTATTTGTGCTAGTCGAGGGAGCAATGAGACTCACCTGAAGCTAAGAAACGGAAGGCTGTATGATGGGTAACATTTACAAATCCAGGGATGATATTTCAATTGAAAACAAAAGCCTGGTTAAAAGCCCTGTATGCTTTCCAATGATGGAACAGAAGTGCAGTGAAGTAGGCATCTACAGCATGAGAAATCCTAGCTTTCACTGTTTTCTCTGTCAGCAGACCAGAAGATTTGCATACTTGTCCCATTCTGGATTTTTATTTCATTCTACATTGCAACTTAATGTTGGTTTTCTCCTATCCTATCCAATTACATTTTCTATCATCAGTAAACTAATTTTAAATTACCATAATTGGAAACAAGTGGTACATCATTCGAGGGTGAGTTGTAGATTTGGAATACAAATTATACAGGGAAAGAAAAACTTGGCTCTCCAACCACCCCGCCACAACCCACCAACCCTTGCAGCTCAGATTGAAACAGGGCTGGGAAACCTGTGCCCTCCAACTATTGTTGATCCATGATTCCCACAAACCTCAGCCTTTAGGGCCAATAATTAGGGCTTTAGAGGATTCATAGGTAGCCCACCTCTCAGCTAGAGCAATTAATAAAAACATAATAATATTAGGAACAGTGAGGGTAAATATGATGTAGAGCAATGAAGACTGTTAAGGCAATACAATGAGTGGCAGTAGCTATCATTCTACCCATCCTTTCTCCCCCTCTTGCGTCTGCTTCTTTTTCTCTTTTTTTCCTACCCAAAATATGTTGATATTTCAGTCAGAAGGATTAAAAGCCAATAAACAGGGATTTAGTTCAGCTTTTCTTTATAATAAAATATCTAATTGTCATGATCTCCCTCTGAACTGGAGACCAGGACACATTACAGTGCAACACAAATAACTTTATGGACAGCCCTAGAGGCAAATACAGGCTTAAAGAAAAGCGGAGGGACAGTCCTTCTTTACAATTGTAGGTAAATTAGAATATACATGTGATTGAGCAATAGAGCAATCTGGAATTTCATTGGGTAGCACGTATCATTTGAGGCTATTATGGTATAACTGTGAGGTAATGGGACAAACTACAAAGACATTGCAGCTTTGAAAGAGCACAGAGCCAGTACGTATATATCCTGAACAGAGTTTATTTCTGGGAAGTTTCTTCTGCTTTCCCAGAACTCTGCTCCCCTTCCAGGATCTTTTCCAAGTTTATCAGCATATTTTGGTCTTGCAGATATTCTATGACTGAATTAAGTTTCAGTTTCCTCTGAGAAATGTGTGTAGAGGTGGTAGTTGCAGAGGTGGCTTGCTTCTGATTCAGCCCTGTTTAGCTGAACTGGAAGTGGTAGTGGCGGGAGGCTCTGCCCACCTGCCCAGACGCTTCTGTGCATGCACAGAAGTGTTGCATGCACACGTGAATGTGCACGTGAGCATGAGCGAACCGATAGTAAACCAGTTGGGAATCCACCACTGGATAGTTGCCTAATTTGACACTGCATAGGCTGAAGTTATGCTTTGTTTTCCGTGCCAAGGTGTATTTGAGCAAGAGGCTTTTAACTTGGCTCTATAAGATCTCATACACCTTTACAAGAAGAGCTTTGTGGAAAAGGTTTCAGATAAATTCTCAGTATTCAGCATCGTAATCTAGCCAACCCCAGTGTATGCCACTTTCATTAATTTGAAGGCAATCTTTAGCTCAATAGCTACGGAGAACCTATGGTTGAAATTGGCAGAAAGAACTGTAATGTTATATACTGTAAAGTACCGTAGTTTACCTGCACCTTTGGCAGGTTTGGCAATACCAATTGGGAAAGTTATTAAGGATGTGCTTGGTCTCCTTTTTCAACTTTCTATGAATGCTATCCTTCAAGCTCTGTCTAAAACCAAGTTTCCCAATTTCTGACTCCTTTCTCTGGAACTTCATTTCTCTACTCTATTGGTTTCTCAAACAGTCACTAAAACCTTTTGGGGCTCTAGGAATCATTTTAGACAATCTTGTTACTTGGCATGGAAGTTGTTATTTATTATCCTGTTATATTATTAAATTGTTATGCTTATATTGCTAATTTTAATTGTAACCTTATCATTTTGGAAGACTGTAAGCTATCCAGAATCAGTCATGGCACACTACAGGCAATTAATGTTGTAAGCCACCTGGAGTCACCTATGTGTGAGTTGGGCAGCTTTATGAATTTGTTAAATAAATAAATGATAAATTTCACCCGAAGTCAGAAAATAAACCACGAACTCTCCTTCTCTAGGCTGATGATGTAGACATCTTATCTCTGACACACAAGAGTCTCGGCCAGAGCTTGCAACCTTGGCAACAATTTGCAATGAAGAAAAATTGGCCACCCACTTTCACAAGAAGTTTTATTTACTAAGAGGCAAGCTAGCTGCTTTTACAAGTGCACATAATAGTATCTGTAACTGAACAAGTTAAACGATTTGTGGGATATCTAGATACCGCCATCTAAACATACTCAACTTTGAAGAGACCAAAACTGTATAGGTACACAATAGTTCAAGCCCCAAGATCTGGAATGCCATAATTCAGTTTGTTAGCTGTAGTGGGTATCATTCTGAAATCAAAATGCTCAGATGTAAGATGTTGAGGCTTATGCTTTGTGTAGTAGAGTCCTGCTTTTATAATGATAATGACATGAGAGCTTTAGAGGTAATTCAATCCACAAGAACTGTGTCTCCCCATATGTGTTAAGTGCTCTTTTGCACTTGCAATTTGGCTTTTCCTCTGTGAACACTTATAAAACATCTTTCCCAGTTGGAGTAAACCTTTATAGAGGAATCTTTAGCCCAACTAGTTCTATCTGATAGATGTGTTTCTTCTTAGAAGCAAAGCATGACTCTGGTATATAGCCTAATACTTGATGATGCTGAAGTTTGAGGGAGCTTGTTTAGATAAGAAGCAAGTTCTTGGCCTAGATTTACAGTGAAATAGGAGGAAAGTTATTGCAATTGTAATGGCAGCTTATGGGGTAGATCTATCACCTTGCCTGTTTACACTGATTACACATCAATGCTTGGGGAGATACTTAGCTGACAAGGGAAATACCATGAACAAGAAGGTTTTTTTTTTTCTCCAGTTAAGACTCATTCATTACAATGTGAGTGTGCTGAACTGATGAAAGAAATGTCCTTCTGGGTTCGGCTCCAAGTGGGGAAAAAGACACTGGAGACGTGGAGGCTGCTTGGAAAGATGGTTTATTGTTGGACAGGACCACATGGCTTGAGTCCTGAACAGAAAAGGTGATCACATGCTTCAATGTTGGTGGAGAAGAAGAGAAGGGCTGAGGGAGGGCCTTGCTAGGCTTTTTATAACCTGTTCAGTCCCACCTCTCTGTTTCTTGTTCCTGTGTAAGAAATGTATTCTGATTGGTTGTCAGACTCCCATGGGGCCATGCAGGGGCAACTCTCTGGGCTGTGTTTTGAATCCAGGTTTGGTTGAGTCCTCAGATGCCATATGGTCAGTTGGGGCCAATATTATCATGCTTTCCTGTGGCTGAAGTGGAGAATTCTTTATTATGTAAAGTGGACTAGCTTGGCCTTCTTAATGGGCCATTAACAAAGTGGGGATGGGCAGGAAGCTACAGGAAGCTATTCTGTCTTTTAAAACATGTTTCTTTCTTTTCACATCCAGAGAAATATTCTGCCTTTTCAATATTTCCTAGGATATTTCATTTTTCTGCAAGAGGGCTGGGTGATAACTTCCTACAGAACCATGCAATTTCCCCAAATGTGGAAAAACTTGAGTACATAATTTGTGGTAATGGAGGACTGTGTTCTTGCCTTCTCCTGAAAAAAGAAAAGAAAAATGGTTCGTGGAGGGAGTTATATAACATGCTATCTCAAGTTTGCCTATCTCCCTTTGCATTAAAGCAATTGATGCCATATATATGTTGTTCTCTGTATCAAGCCTAGTACTCTGAATTAATGACCTCTGTGCTAGTCAATCATTTAGTTGGTCAGAAAAAGCAAAAATTTCTTCTCGTTAGTGGAGCCATCTTCAGAAACATGCAAGAGGGCTGCCAAGGTTTGTGGGATTGTAATAGCCACAAGAAAGTTCCAGGTTTAATACTGGAAATCATTAATTTATTCATTTTCTAAGTCTATTCATTTTACACATCGTTTGGCTCTTATTCTATTAACTTCTTGTTTGGTGTTATACAATTGTGATTTTATTGATTTTAACTGTAAATTAATCACAACTATAGGACAGTAGTTAGCCTCAGTGAAATGGTGCCAACAAGATCACACTAGAACTAATAAGAAAAGGATGGTGGAGAAAGACATATTGTCTTGTCCTAAGCAAAATGTAAGGCTGCTACTATATAGTTATGTCTGACAGCCTCTAGGGCCCAGAACCATACAAAGTCCCAATGCTCCTTGAAACCAGCATGAATCGGCTCCACTTATGCTTAATTACTGGACCTATTCCTGTGTTACAAGAATAATCTTGTATCATGTTGTTGATTCATCGACCAGAGGCAATTGCAAGACAGTAGCTAAGGTCAAAAATCATTAAATTGTAAAATGTTTCTCCCTGTGTCCCTTCCTCATCAGAGAGAAGAGACAAGTACAACTCCACACCTTTGTTATTACAAGTGCTTTAGTATTCTAATGTCAGGTCCCAAAACTGTTCAATCCAGTAACACAAAAATGTAAAAAAAAAATGACCTGGATCGCTGAAATCTGAGGATCTATTGATAAGACGATGTGTGCATATTAGTTTTCCTAGAGGCAGTAAAGTTAATTAATCTGTCTCTCAGGTAATGAAATAGTAATTATCATAGTCCTGAGCATGCCACGTGTATCCAACCCTGTTCAGTATTTCTGCAACTGTACTTCACCTCACTTTTCTATCAGGAACATTGCCAGTTATTTATTCTGGATTTGCAGATGGTGCAGCCTATATTATACAATATTTTTGGTTTGGTTTGGTTTGGTTTGGTTTGGTTTGGTTTGGTTTGGTTTGGTTTGGTTTGGTTTGGTTTTATTGGATTTATATGCCGCCCTTCTCCCAAAGGACTCAGGGCAGCGTACAACATAAAAACACACATGACAAAAGTTTTAAAAAGATTAAATAGGAAATCCAATAACTTTCAATTGACAATTTACATCAAATTTAGGATTAAATTAAAATTGACCATTTAAAATTAATAATTTATTTTATTCTATTCTATTCAGGCCAGGCCAGCTTGCTGAAAAAGCCAAATTTTTAATTTTATATGCTAGCAAAATAGTGCTTAGAATCATCCAACATAGGTTAGAGGAGGAAATGGGAATAGAGATGCCAGATGTTCAAGTTGGCTTTAGAAAAGCCTAAGGAACACTTTATGCATGGGGGATAATTGAAAAAGCCAAAGGATGCCAAAAAGAAGTCACCATGGGTTCCATTAATCATAGAAAGGCCCTTGATTGTGCCCGTCACAGAAAAATGGGAATCCCAGAACATCTCATTGTTTTCATGAGAAATGTATATATAGGTCAAGAAATTAGAATTCGGGGAAAACATGGTGAAATAGACTGGCTCCAAATTGGCAAAGAGGTGTGATAAGGCTGCAGACCTGCCATTATTTATTCAATCTCTATAATGATTATATATTAAGGAAAGCTGGATTGGAGGAGATGAGAAGAAAATTGGAGGAAGAAACATCAATAATCTGTGCTGTGCTGATGGTCCTGCCTTGATAGCCAAAAATTCAAAGGAACTGCAAGCTCTAGTAATAAAAATCAAGAAGCAAAGTGAAATAAATGGGATTTAAATTCAATATAAAGAAGACCAAGCTAATGGCAACAGGTAGAAGAACTAGTATTAGTACTGATAATGAAGATGCCAATGTGGTGTGTAGCCCAAAAGTGCTCTTCCAGGAGGCAACTGGACTTTCTTGTTTTTTGTTTGAAGATGTTTCACTTCTCATCCAAGAAGCTTCTTCAGTTCTGACTGGATGGTAGGGAAGAAGCTTCTTGGATGAGAAATGAAACGTCTTTAAAGAAAAAACAAGAAAGTCCAGTTGCCTCCTGGAAAAGCACTTTTGGGATAACCATGACCAGGATGACTGAGAATTGCTAGAGGCATGTGGTACATAGCTTCTGCCTTTTAAAACCAACCACCAATAGGAAAAGAACAAACAGGCAAGAAATACACCACAGATTCGCACATTGGTAAAGCAGTCATGAAGGCTTGGAAAAGACATTCAAATGTTGTGATATGTCTATACTTACAAAGATCAGAATTGGGCAAACTGTGGTGTTCCCTAAGATGCTCTATAGAAATGAATAAAGAAATAGGATAGGAACAATATTGACATTTTGAACTTTGGGATTGGAGAAGACTCCTGAGAATACAGTTGGACAGTCAAGAAAACAAACAAATGGATCATCAAACAAATCAACTCAGAGTTCTTACTTGAGGAACAACTGACCAGCCTCAAATGATCTTCCTTTAGACACATTATACAAACACTTAGCTCTCTGGGGAAGGCTCTAACGCTGGGAATGGGGAAAGGAAAGAGAAGAGAACGACCAGCAGCAAGCTGGACAGAGGTATTAGGTACACTGTTAGGAAGACCTAAAATCAGGGGTGAAATCCAGCAGATTCCAACGGGTTCTGGAGAACCAGTAGCGGACATTTTGAGTAGTTTAGAGAACAGGCAAATAACACCTCTGGCTAGCCCCAGGAGTGGGAAGGGAATGCAGATTTTACAGTATCCTTCCCCCAGGAGTGGGGAGGAAATGGGGATTTTGAAGTATCCTTCCCCCAGGAGTACGGAGGGAATGTGGATTTTGCAATATCCTTCCCCCAGGAGTAGGGAGGGAATGGGGATTTTGCAATATCCTTCCCCCAGGAGTGGGGAGGAAATGGGGATTTTGAAGTATCCTTCCCCCAGGAGTGGGGAGGGAATGGGGATTTTGAAGTATCCTTTCCCCAGGAGTGGGGAGGAAATGGGGATTTTGAAGTATCCTTCCCCCAGGAGTACAGAGGGAATGGGGATTTTGAAGTATCCTTCCCCCAGGAGTGGGGAGGAAATGGGGATTTTGAAGTATCCTTCCCCCAGGAGTACAGAGGGAATGGGGATTTTGAAGTATCCTTCCCCCAGGAGTGGGGAGGGAATGGGGATTTTGAAGTATCCTTCCCCCAGGAGTGGGGAGGGAATGGGGATTTTGCAATATCCTTCCCCCAGGAGTAGGGAGGGAATGGGGATTTTGAAGTATCCTTTCCCCAGGAGTGGGGAGGAAATGGGGATTTTGAAGTATCCTTCCCCCAGGAGTACAGAGGGAATGGGGATTTTGCAATATCCTTCCCCCAGGAGTGGGGAGGGAATGGGGATTTTGAAGTATCCTTCCCCCAGGAGTGGGAAGGAAATGGGGATTTTGAAGTATCCTTCCCCCAGGAGTACAGAGGGAATGGGGATTTTGCAATATCCTTCCCCCAGGAGTGGGGAGGAAATGGGGATTTTGCAATATCCTTCCCCCAGGAGTAGGGAGGGAATGGGGATTTTGAAGTATCCTTTCCCCAGGAGTGGGGAGGAAATGGGGATTTTGAAGTATCCTTCCCCCAGGAGTACAGAGGGAATGGGGATTTTGCAATATCCTTCCCCCAGGAGTAGGGAGGGAATGGGGATTTTGAAGTATCCTTCCCCCAGGATTGGGGAGGGAATGGGGATTTTGAAGTATCCTTCCCCCAGGAGTGGGGAGGAAATGGGGATTTTGAAGTATCCTTCCCCCAGGAGTGGGGAGGAAATGGGGATTTTGAAGTATCCTTCCCCCAGGAGTGGGGAGGGAATGGGGATTTTGAAGTATCCTTCCCCCAGGAGTGGGGAGGGAATGGGGATTTTGCAATATCCTTCCCCCAGGAGTAGGGAGGAAATGGGGATTTTGGAGTATCCTTTCCCCAGGAGTGGGGAGGAAATGGGGATTTTGAAGTATCCTTCCCCCAGGAGTGGGGAGGGAATGGGGATTTTGAAGTATCCTTTCCCCAGGAGTGGGGAGGAAATGGGGATTTTGAAGTATCCTTCCCCCAGGAGTACAGAGGGAATGGGGATTTTGCAATATCCTTCCCCCAGGAGTGGGGAGGAAATGGGGATTTTGAAGTATCCTTCCCCCAGGAGTGGGGAGGAAATGGGGATTTTGCAGTATCCTTCCCCCAGGAGTACGGAGGGAATGTGGATTTTGCAATATCCTTCCCCCAGGAGTAGGGAGGAAATGGGGATTTTGAAGTATCCTTCCCCCAGGAGTGGGGAGGGAATGGGGATTTTGAAGTATCCTTCCCCCAGGAGTGGGGAGGAAATGGGGATTTTGCAGTATCCTTCCCCCAGGAGTGGGGAGGGAATTGGGATTTTGCAGTATCCTTCCCCCAGGAGTGGGGAGGGAATGGGGATTTTGCAATATCCTTCCCCCAGGAGTACAGAGGGAATGGGGATTTTGAAGTATCCTTCCCCCAGGAGTGGGGAGGAAATGGGGATGTTGCAGTATCCTTCCCCCAGGAGTGGGGAGGGAATGGGGATTTTGCAATATCCTTCCCCCAGGAGTGGGGAGGGAATGGGGAATTTGCAGTATCCTTCCCCCAGGAGTGGGGAGGGAATGGGGATTTTGAAGTATCCTTCCCCCAGGAGTGGGGAGGGAATGGGGATTTTGCAATATCCTTCCCCCAGGAGTACGGAGGGAATGTGGATTTTGCAATATCCTTCCCCC
Organism: Thamnophis sirtalis; assembly: GCF_051295495.1. Classification (NCBI taxonomy): domain Eukaryota; kingdom Metazoa; phylum Chordata; class Lepidosauria; order Squamata; family Natricidae; genus Thamnophis; species Thamnophis sirtalis. Next base: position 44,260,272 of record NW_028261391.1, read on the forward strand.
AGGAGTAGGGAGGGAATGGGGATTTTGCAGTATCCTTCCCCCAGGAGTACGGAGGGAATGTGGATTTTGCAATATCCTTCCCCCAGGAGTAGGGAGGGAATGGGGATTTTGAAGTATCCTTCCCCCAGGAGTGGGGAGGGAATGGGGATTTTGAAGTATCCTTCCCCCAGGAGTGGGGAGGAAATGGGGATTTTGAAGTATCCTTCCCCCAGGAGTGGGGAGGGAATGGGGATTTTGAAGTATCCTTCCCCCAGGAGTGGGGAGGGAATGGGGATTTTGCAATATCCTTCCCCCAGGAGTACAGAGGGAATGGGGATTTTGAAGTATCCTTCCCCCAGGAGTGGGGAGGAAATGGGGATGTTGCAGTATCCTTCCCCCAGGAGTGGGGAGGGAATGGGGATTTTGCAATATCCTTCCCCCAGGAGTGGGGAGGGAATGGGGAATTTGCAGTATCCTTCCCGCAGGAGTGGGGAGGGAATGGGGATTTTGAAGTATCCTTCCCCCAGGAGTGGGGAGGAAATGGGGATTTTGCAGTATCCTTCCCCCAGGAGTGGGGAGGAAATGGGGATTTTGCAGTATCCTTCCCCCAGGAGTGGGGAGGGAATTGGGATTTTGCAGTATCCTTCCCCCAGGAGTGGGGAGGGAATGGGGAATTTGCAGTATCCTTCCCCCAGGAGTGGGGAGGGAATTGGGATTTTGCAGTATCCTTCCCCCAGGAGTGGGGAGGGAATGGGGAATTTGCAGTATCCTTCCCCCAGGAGTGGGGAGGGAATGGGGATTTTGCAGTATCCTTCCCCCAGGAGTGGGAGGGAATGGGGATTTTGCAGTATCCTTCCCCCAGGAGTGGGGAGGGAATGGGGATTTTGCAATATCTTTCCCCCAGGAGTGGGGATTTTGCAGTATCCTTTCCCCAGGATTGGGGAAGGAATGGGGATTTTGCAGTATCCTTCCCCTGCCTTGCCCACCAAGCCACACCCACAGAACCGGTAGTAAAAAAAATTGAATTTCACCATTGTTTAAAAGACCAGATTATGGACAGGTCATTATGAAGAGAATCTATCTATATGGACGCTAAGAATTAACAATGACTTGATGGCACATAATCAATTTATCAAAGCTGGAGATATTCACCTGCCCCATTTTTTTTCATAGGGATAGGCAGAATGCCTCCAAGAAAATTTCGCTTTGGTGGGACAGACAAGTCTTAAGTAGGCGACTAGCTGAGACAACAAAGACAGTATTATTATGATATATTCACTTATTTCTTTTGAATTGCCAATCTAACGCTCCTTTATATTATTGGAGGATGTACAGAATATGCACAATAGGAGAAAAAAGCTTCACTCTGGGCACACAGCAGTAGGTACCAGGTGCTGTGCCTTGTATTTTGGCAGGAGCCAGCACAGGCGATACTAGCTGGTGCGTTGCTCTCTGCTGTGTTTAATTTACTAAGCAGGGAAGTTTTACTGATGCAGATGATAAGTGCCCACCTATTCTTCTAGGCCAGGGAAGATGTAATAACAGTAACAATCCCTGCTCTTCACCCCTGGAATATGAATATACTTCCTACTCTTAGTTACTTTGCATTTTCAAATGCTTGTCAGGACACAAGGATACATGGGTGCATTCCTACAAGGGGAAGAGGCGGAGTGATGGAGGGAAAGAAAATATTCTAGTCACCCATGTTAATTTCAAAGTCATTTTTTTCATCCTGGCTTTCATTGTGGATAAATTCTGAACGAATTTGAATGAGTCTGAAACTGAACTGCTGAATATCTGATTTGCAGTTTCTGGTTCTCTGGGAAGAAATTGGCAAAAATTAATGGCCCACTTTCAGTCCATATCATTCTGCTAGTTGTTAAACAATAAACACTCTTAAGCACAGCTCCCAAACAACAGCAGTCAGACAGGCACCTTCTGTGCTCCAAAACCAGGCTAAGTTTGTAAAGTGGGAGGTGGGCTGAGTAAAGAGAGCCCAGCTCCCTCCTTTGGCCAGGATTTGCAGAATTACCATCTAACCCTGCAATTGAAGCTTTGTGCCTCCAAACAGGCAGAAACACCTGCTAGTGCTACCCCCTCAAATATACATCCCTGGGTGTAATTTAGGATGGCACCCACCATTTAACAGATGATGGTAAACAGGAAAAAAGTTGTATCTAAAATAATGATAAATGGGTACATGTTTTTCTGCTATGTACCTCATTGTTCACACTTTTGAAGGGGTGGCACTTTATGAACATCCAGCTAGTCATGGGATACAAAACTTGGCACAACTTGAAACACACAGCACCTGGCCCCTCTAGCTCCCTTGGCAGGGCCCAACGCACACTACCTGTGTCTTTGTTGCACTTGCAACATAGGGAGCCTTGCTGTTGCTGGGATTGATTTTCCCATTACCTTTTAATGTTGCATATTAAAGGTGTAGAGATTCACTCGGTTACTCTCCTGCTTTATTAGTTTCTGGCAGGGCTGATGTGACATTGCTGCAACTTTCTAGGGCTCTGGACCTGGGCTGGAAGGGCAGGGGGGAGAGCCCTCTGCTAAGTAATGAAAGCATCTATGCATGGCTGCACTCAGAGGCACACAGACCAGGATGCTGGGACAAATAGGTTGAACACTGGGGCCACCACAAGAAAAATGTTGCAGCAGATGCTGCTGAATTTTCACAAAGCAGGAAGTGGAGGATTCAAAGCACAACATGAGCAGGTGTGTATGCCTGTAACCTCTCCACCCCCATAATCACATCTTTCTTTCTTTTCAATCTCCTTTTGAAATTATTTTAGCCATTAATGACTGAAAATAACTAGCTTCAGGAGAGAAAAAGCAATTTAAGGAAAAAGGCCCAGCTAGAACGCATACCTGCCCACCCATTCTCTGCTTTAAATCTCTCCCTTCCCACTTGTCCTTTTGCATAACCCTGTAGAGGACCAAATTAAATGGGATAAGGGTACTCATCTGCTTTAAAATTTATATAACTACTCCATTTGTGTTTATTTCTATGTTTTTCTATCTGCAACAACTTTTGCTTCAATACAATATTAGGTGTGTGTATGGGTGGGGATGGGGAATGAAGATTGCCTGCAACAACTAAGGAAACAGTGGTCGTATATATGCCTGACACTTTTATCCAATTAAGCCAAGAAATAAAAGAGGGACATCTCTAAATCCAAACTTTAGTCAATGTGAATGGATCCATTAAAACAGGCTAAAGTGGAATAAACAACAATAACAACAACAACAACAAAAGTGAGGGGCAGAATAGTTAAAAGCAGCATTACAGTACTACACATTTACACCAGTACTATACCCTCTTCCTAAGAGTAATGACAGGGTGCATACAGCATTCTGTTAGCCTTCGGCATTTATGTCGGCCACATGACTACAGAGATGTCTTCGGACAGCGCTGGCTCTTCGGCTTTGAAGCACCACCCCTAGAGTCGGGAAAGATTAGCACATATGTGCAAGGGAAAATTTTATGCGTAATGTGGATTGTTTCCTTCAAGACCACCAGAACACGTTTAGGGGCACTCGCAGAATAGGTTGGGATATTGTAGCTCCATAGGGAATATTTATTTGTTAATCTAAAGGATATGGAACAGAGAAGATTACCTGATCATCTCCTATGAAAATTCTAAAATTATGGTTAGTATATAATTGCCTGCTGAACCTGCAACTGTTGGATGCTGCAAAGGAAATAAGAAAATGTATATAAAAAAAAGGCAGAAACAGTCAATGAAGTAACTGTCCATGGCTGCTATCTTCTAAGCACACTTTATGTGGGAGTACATTATAATGAGATCAATAGAATATGCCACTTGGTGTGCATTTTTCAAACAATTCTCACTTTCTCGAGGATCTTAATCCAAGCTTCTTGAAGCATGCATCTCTTGTATTTTGCTTTGTGCTTGTCTGGTGCTCATGCATGTGTGTGCACAAAGGATGAATTCTGCTGAGGAACCAACTTTAGACCGTATCTTTGCAGAAACTGTAAGCAAGCGGTTGCCCTGTTGATTTATTATAAAGATTCTGACACTTTAAGGTTAGCAAAGACTTTGGAATAGGACAGGGGACTGGAAATTCCTCTGCCATGCACTATCCTACCAGCCAGTAGTTTTTAATGAACAACCAATTCTCAACTTACTATTAAAGGAGAATAGGATCAGAGAGGTTTAAAATATGTGAGGTGAGATTGGGTTCTGTCCCGTTGTCCATTCTTACCACCAGGTCATATCATGTGAGGAACCGAAGTACAATAATAACCAATGATGCTATTGGTTATGAACAGAATTATCTTTCCATCATGAATAAGAAGACACACAGCCCTCAAGCACGTGGAATTAAAGGGCAAAGCAGGTGCTTATTTCCAAACAAAAGGAGGCCCTGATAGCACCCATTTCATAAGCCTCAAATTCAAGCTAAAGAAAAATCTGCAAAACAGCTTAATTTGAAAAGATTTCTGCAATAATTGTAGACTTCCGGCAAAGGATAGAAAGAAAAAGGGTGGTCACACGTATTTCAATCACAGCCTCTCCTACTCCTTATTATGGCCCCACAACATCCCATCCCAGCTCCCCATGGAAGGTTAAATATAAATTTAGGGCAAAGGCATCTCCTGGGACAAATATTTACCAAAATAAAGTCTTGGGAAAATCAAAAATGCAAGATCTTTTCTTGCCCCAGTTCCCTTGGACATCCACTTTTTTTTCCTTACTGGAGAATCTTGTGACCTTAAACAGCACATGCCTAGAGAGTTGTAAGTGTGTTTCTGGTCTAGCAAGATCTGTCTCCTCTCTCTTCCCCACACATCAGCCAGCAGTACTGCAAGATGAGTACTGGAACATGAATCGTGCGTAAGAACCCCTCTGCACAGGTAATCAATAGAGGGAGCCCCAATCACTCCAAGAGGGATTATTATTTTCTTATGCATGTGTGCATGGGAGATTTATCGTTGAGGCTGCTACGGCAAAATCAATTATTCATGTTATAAATTAGAAAATGATTTATGGAGGTTAAGGGAGTGGTTGGAAGCCTGGTCTTGTGCAAGATGCATGAAGTTTAGACACATTTGTGCTTCCATGCTCCTTCTGCTAGGAATTGTCCCCTGTCCTTTGCTTCATGCATGGCCTCTAACCTCTGGCCATTATGCCAGGAATAAACCCTTCCTGTCATTAAAAAGATGAAGTTGCCATTCCTTTTCTCTGTGAGACCTCATAATGGATGTCAGAGATAGAAGAAATCTTATCTTAGTGGGACAGCATTCAAACAATATTTGTTTAAATCAGGTTGTATCATCTCTTCGTGTGATGTTAGCATAGTTTGGATGGTATGTATGCAGGTTATCAGAGAAGTGAAAGGGCTGGTGTTAAATGGATAATTAGTTTAATGGGCTGCTGTATACATGTTCCCTTCACATTTAAATCTGACTTGCCATGTTTGAAGGTAGAAACATCAAAGAACGTATCCAGTGAGTTGAGGCAAAAGAGGCTTTCTTCTAACATCAGCATTGTCTCACATGTGAACAGAAATTTCAGCAGCGACTTCTGGTGGATTCCTTCATTTAGTCCTGTAGGGAAACACCACTTTTTCAATCATACTACCTTATCAAGATTGCCTGACTTCCTCTTCTATAATCACTTCTGTCCAGAATTGTTACTGTAGTTCTTACATTAGGAATATTGTGGAAGACTGCTGGGAAAAAAGTTAAAATTTTTGGTATTGATAGAGCCACACATCAACATTTTTGAAAGAAATACCTGAGCAGGGCAGTGATGCAACAAAAGTGGATGTGAGTAGACAATGATTGAAGTTTTTTTCCCCCCTCTCTTCTTATAGTTGTGGGAGGGGGAATTTGGGAATTTTAACAATGTTATTTCTAAAACATTTCTACAGTATTTTATTTATTAATTTGTATCCCACCTTTATTATTTTTTTACAAACAGCCCAAGGTAGCTAATGTATCAAACACATCTTTCTCCTCCTATTTTCCCCATCCCCACAGCAACCTTGTGATGTGGATTGACCCAAAGTCACCCAGCTGGCTTTCGTGACTACGGCGGGACTTGAACACATGTCTCCTGCTTTCTAATCTGCTGCCTTAACCACTAGACCAAACTGCTTCCTTTAAGTCTTCTTTTAGGATTTGCTTTATGGCAGGAAACCGTGTTCTTGATTTTTAGCAATTGCCATTGCAAGTGGCTACAAAAGTGCAAGGGAAAAAAAGGATTTTGCAGCTGTAGGCCATCATTAGGCCTGTTCTAACACCAATATTGTATGTAGGGAGAGAACTTGATAAGTTGAAAAGAGGGAATATTAGGGTTTACTCTTAGCATCACCCTATTGCTATGCAGGACAACCTGGCGTGTTGGAGAAAAGCTTGAATTAATATTTACCAGAGCTCTCAAAGCCCTCAAAAGACCCGGGCAATTCAGCCTACACTGTGGGGTCTCCTGTCAGTCCAACTATGGACATTATTCTGATTTTAGCTGCTGTTTCCATAGCAGCAGTAGCAGAATAACTGTTTACTACCAAGTTTCTAATGCAGATTCTCCCCTCCCCTCCCTCACATTTCTGAATACCACTGTAGCATCCTGAGTGCTGAACAGCTAGAGAGGGGGGCAATTATACTGCTATTCAATCCTTCTTCAATCTACACAGGCCATTGTCCTTCCATGATCCATGCACACTCACTGGAAACCTTTTGCTTCTAAAGAATTTCAAGGAAACTTAAAAATTCATTGGCATCCAGGCACAAAGGAGGGTGAGGAGCCTGAAGCATGAGAATTTTTTAAATAAAATGACCGCTTGGGTAAAGGATGATGCCGTAAATCTGACCACTTTTGGTACTTGATAGGAAAGGCCTATTAAGCAGAAGACACTGCAGAAGGGAAGGTTGATGCCAGTTTCAACTCTTTTTCTATCCTCATGGATCCTGGAGAAAACTCTGCTTGGATTTATGTAGCTATTTCAGCCCAGCAACAGAATCTCCTGCGGCAAGTAAGGCCTTGAATGAGGAAGGGGGAATGATATTCCCCATTCTATCAGCAGAGTTGCCAAATCCATCCACTAAGAAGACACCTATCCTTTTAGGAGTTGCACAGAAGTGAGAATTCGGTCTAATATAGCTTCCCTATCAGTGGACTGTCATCATGTTTCCGAGACAAGGACTTTCCTTTTTTTAAAGGCAAAAACTGATCCTAATATGCTTCCTCGGATTCAATGATTTCAAATATATTTCTATAAAACAGCCATCCAGTTATTCCAACTGCTTCTCCCAGAATCCCCAGCTGGATGCAGTCAAGAACATCTGGAGAGCATTAGACTGGAAAAGTATGCAACAAAGCATATTTAAAATAATAGTTTAGGAGACCTCTTGGTTTCTGCTCTTAGCAATCTAGTTTTCTGCCCCTGGAAATCTAGAGCTTATGCACTGGAGACAAATTCTTTGTGTGTCCAATTACACATCCAATAACAAAATCCTATTCTATTCTATTCCTATTCCTATTCCTATTCCTATTCCTATTTCTATTCTATTCATAATTATCCATATCCATTGGCCACAGTACCTAATTTATAGAGTCCTATCTGTGGTGGTGGGAATGTTCCACATCAGCCACTGCATGCCATCCTTTTTGAGTGTCTCTTATAGGGCTTATGCGTTCTTCTCTAGAGCAGTGATCCCCAACCCCCGGTCCGCGGACCGGTGCCGGGCCGTGGAGTACCTGGCACCGGGCCGCGCAGCGGCCGGGGGCTATGATCACTGCAGCGGCCGGGGGCCATGATCGCTGCAGCGGCCGGGGGCCATAGTTTCTTTCTGTATGCAAATTAGGGCTAACTGGCACAAGGGGTGTTACTGGACCGCTGGTGGCACTCTGACGTCACCAGCGGCCCACCGCCCCCCTGTGTCCAGCGCCGCCCTTCTTATTCCTTTTCAGCGCTTCAGCGCTGGCCGATTCCTGAAAAAAACCTAAGAGCGCCTGCGCAGCTACGTAGGGCTAGCGTAGACAGCGCTAGTAGCGTAGCCTTGCGTAGGCGCAGTTTGTGCTACGCTATCTACGCTAGCCATACTGAACTGCGCCTGCGCAAGGCTACGCTACTAGCGCTGGTCATCGACGTATTCCACCGAAACCGCGAACAACGTCCCCCCACCCCTGCACGCGCTCAGCGGGCCACGGTAAAATTATCAAAGGCTGACTGGTCCGCGGCGATAAAAAGGTTGGGGACCACTGCTCTAGAGTACCCTTGATTCAGTTTTGATGACTTTTCTGGGTCTGCTGGCTGTTATCTCTCTCATTATCTGCTGATCTGTAACTGCAGTTAGAAAGGCCTCAGGGACCTGGTGACTGAAAGGATGAGCACTCACGAGGAAGGAGCTACACTATATTGCCAAAAGTATTCGCTCACCTGCCTTTACTTGTTGAATACTAGCGCGGGAAATACTAGCGCGCGAACAAAGGACTCCTTCCTGATTGGTTCCCGGGCGGAGCCGGTTCAATCCTCGCCCTGATTGGCCGAACTACTCGACGCCCCATTGGCTCCTCGTTCAAACCCGGGGGTATAAATGTAGGGCGCGAAACACGCCACGTTGAATCGCAGTTTACTATGAGCTGAATAAAGTCACTTTCCTCTTAACTCTTGTCGCGTCCTTCCCTTCGCTCCAAGATACAAAACTGGCGACGAAGGTGGGATCCCGATTCCCGCGACCACGGAGAAGAACAGCCAGCTGCCACCGCGTCTGAACCGGCTAGCACGCTATCCTCGGACCGAGAACGCCGGCAGCGAACGCGAAATTTTCTCCGTCATTCTCTCTCTTTCTCCGGCTCCACACCACGATGGCGTCATCGCTTCCTCCTTTCGCGCCATTCGGCGGAGCCACCGGAGAATCATGGGACGGGTTCATGGAGCGATTCGAGTGCTACCTGATCGCCTCGAAAAACCAGGCTCAGACCGACGAGGAGAAGTGCAGTTTCTTCCTCTCTTGCTGTGAGCCGTCCATGTTCGCCTCTGCGAGAGCCCTGGCCGCCCCGAGGCCAGCCTACAAACTTGGGTGGGCCGAGCTGATGTCCAGGCTGAGGAACCACTACGCTCCCTCACCCTCTCTGTTTGCACGCCGTTTCGCTTTCCGCCGCCGAGTACAGAGGGCCAATGAGTCCATTAGCCATTTCCTGGAGGCTTTGCGCACCGTGGCCGCCCAGTGTGATTTCGCAGACCTGGAGGAGAATCTTGCGGAACAGTTTCTGTGTGGGGTCCGCGACGCACATTTACGCGGCCGATTACTCCGGAATCACAAGATTACCCTGATGCAAGCCGTGGAGATAGCGCGAGCAGCCGAACTCTCCGAACAATCCACGGCTGACATGGAACGCCTCCAGCTAAACCCCCCCGCACAACCCGCCGCGGGGCCGTCCACCCAGACGAACCTCGTCGACGATCTCTCCCCTGCCGAAGACGAGGAGGAGGAGGAGGAAATCGTCGGCCAGATGAGGATGCAGCCGAAGCAGAGGCCACCCCAGCAACCGCCGGCGCCCGTTCAGCCAGCATCAAACGCACCTTGCCGCGGATGTGGCGGCCGCCACAGCCGCGCAGCCTGCCCGTACCGCTCTGCCGTTTGCCGCCGCTGCCGAGGAGAAGGGCACCTCGCCAGAGTATGCCGGGCTCCCCTGCCAGCCCCGTCGTTCATGCAACCCAGCAACCAGCGCCCGGCGCCGCAACGCCGCCAGCAACCGCGTCCCGCGAAGCGCACTGAGGACTGCTACTCAACCTACCAGCCCTCCAGCGCTGACTGCGTGGTCTACCAGGCATCCCACGTTCCTGCTGGCCACCGGAAAATAAGCACCGCCGTCCGGCTCGAAGGTCAGCTTTGCCAAATGGAGGTGGACTCCGGTTCATCCCGTTCTCTCCTATCTTGGGCTTTGTTCTCCCGCCTTTGCCCCGGGGTTCCCCAGAGAAAGCTGCGCCCCGCCCGGGTCTCCCTCCTAGACTACCAGGGGAATGGGATTCCCACAGCCGGGATATACCACATCCGGGTGGAATACGGGAATTTTAAAGGGAAACTCCCAGTTTTAGTCGTTAGGAACAACCTGCCCGCTCTCCTGGGGTTGGAATGGTTCTCCGCTCTGGGCCTCACCATAGAAGGGGTACACAGGGTAGTTCCCCTCGCCGTAGATAGCGTCCTTGACGAGTTCTCAGACGTGTTCGATGGGAGATTGGGCTGTTATAAGGGCACCCCCATTTCCCTCTGCCTCGATCCCCAGGTCGCTCCCGTTAGACTAAAGGCACGCAGGGTTCCTTTCGCATTGCGAGCAAAAGTAGACGCAGAACTGGACAAACTTATTGAGCAAGGGGTACTCGAGCCCGTAGATCACGCCCGTTGGGAAACCCCCATAGTCCTTCCGGTCAAACCCGACGGATCGGTGAGAATATGTGCCGACTACAAGTCGACCATCAATTTGGCCCTGCAGGCAAACCCGTATCCGGTTCCCGTAGTGCAGCACCTACTCCACTCCTTAGGACAGGGCCGCATTTTCGCTAAGCTAGACATGGCACAGGCCTACCAGCAGCTTCCCGTAGATGACGATGCGGCCACAGCCCAGACCATCGTCACCCACCGCGGGGCTTTCCGTTGCCGCCGTCTCCAATTCGGCGTTTCGGTTGCCCCTGGGATTTTCCAGAGCCTCATGGAGCGGTTGCTCCACGGGCTCCCAGGCGTCGTTCCCTACTTCGACGACGTCCTGGTCGCAGCCCCCAGTCACTCGGAACTCCTGAAAACACTGCGGGAGGTCCTCACACGTTTCAGGGAGGCAGGACTGAAATTAAAGCGCAGTAAATGCGAAATTGCTGTTCCCAGAGTTGAATTCTTGGGGTTCCTCATTGACGCCCAAGGCATCCACCCCACTCCTTCCAAAGTTGCCGCCATCAAAAACGCGCCCGCACCTACCTCTAGGGCGGAATTACAGGCATTCCTGGGGCTCTTAAACTTCTACGCCCCTTTTATCCCCCACAAGGCGTCACTAGCTGAGCCGCTACACCGACTACTTGACCGGTCAGCGGCCTGGAAATGGGGCAGCCGCGAAGCACACGCGTTCGCGGCTATAAAGGATATTTTAACTTCATCGGCAGTCCTAATCCAGTACAGCGATAGGATGCCTCTAATTCTGACTTGCGACGCCTCCCCCTATGGCGTAGGAGCGGTTCTGAGCCACATCCTCCCGAACGGCTCAGAAGCCCCCATAGCTTTCTATTCCCGGACACTCTCCTCCACGGAGCGGAACTACAGCCAAATCGATAAAGAGGCCCTGGCTGCAGTCTCCGGCATTAAGCGGTTCCATGACTACCTCTACGGTAGGAATTTCACCCTGGTCACGGATCACAAGCCCCTCTTGGGGCTACTGGCGGGCGACAAGCCAACTCCCCCCATTTTGTCCCCCCGAATGACTAGGTGGACGGAGTTTCTAACAGCGTATTCGTATACGCTGTTATACCGTCCGGGCAAACAGCTAGGGCACGCAGACGCTCTAAGCCGTTGCCCTCTGCCAGAGACGGACACAGCCCACGTGCCCGCGCTCTCTGTTCTGTCCATCGCCGAATCCGACCTCCCTGTCTCGGCCGCGGACGTTGCAGCCTGCACAAAGGCTGACCCCGTCCTATCTCAAGTTGCTTCATGGGTTTTGAGGGGGTGGCCCACGGAAAAGGTAGCGGAAGAATTCCGTCCATTCAAAATGCGACAAGCCGAACTCGCCCTTCACGGGGGGTGTCTTGTCTGGGGGGATAGGGTAGTGATCCCCACAGCCCTGCGGACACGAATCCTGCCTGCACTCCATAAAAACCACCCAGGCATAGCGCGAATGAAAGCGTTAGCCCGTAGCTATGTGTGGTGGCCCTTGTTAGATTCCGAAATCGCAGATTATGTAGGCCGATGTAGAATATGCCAAAATTCCAGGCCGAATCCCCCCACAGCCGCTCCTCGCGAGTGGGAAATCCCTAGAGGCCCATGGTCCCGTTTACATATTGATTTCGCCGGTCCCTTCCACGGCCGAAACTTTATGATAGTGGTAGATGCTTACTCCAAGTGGGTGGAGCTGGTGATCATGACCTCCACCACAGCAGAGAGTACAGTGAGGGCCCTCCGTAAGATGTTCGCTACCCATGGGTTACCGGATGTGATAGTTTCCGATAATGGGCCCCAGTTTACCTCCACCACGTTCCAAGAATTCCTGGCCGAGCAAGGAATCAGACACGCGGCCACAGCCCCCTATCACCCAGCTAGTAATGGCCGGGCGGAGCGCGCAGTTCGCTCAGCGAAAGAAGCCTTGGGCCGCATGGACCAGGGCGACTGGCAAGAAAGAGTGGCGGCTTACCTCTTGAGCCAGCACTCCATACCCTGCCCAACGACGAATAAAAGTCCCGCAGAGCTCTTGATGGGTAGGAGATTGCGAACCTCCCTAGACAGGCTCCATCCACTTTACGCAGGGGATCTGCCGAGCAACCTGGGGGCCCTCCCTTCCCACGCGTTTAAGTTAGGGGATCCGATATGGGCCCGCTCCTTTTCCGGGGATCCACGGTGGGTTCCCGCAACCATCACAGCTCTGACCGGCCCCTGTTCCTTCAGGGTCGGCCTGGCCGACGGAACACAATGGAGGCGCCACGTGGACCAATTAAGGCGTCGCCTTCCCGCGGAAACAGACGGCCCGAGCCCCGCGGACACCCGCTCACACCAGGAGCCAACATCGTTGATTTTTTCCCCATCGGACCGCTTCCACCCGGGGAACGAGAGGCAAGCCGATGCGAACTTCCCGGACAGGCACGCCTCAACCGGCTACCCCCTTCCTCGAAGCCCTTATCGAGACTCTGAACCTACACCCCAACCAGACTGCACGGGACCGCAATCAGACACTCCGGTTGCCACGGAAACGCCACCCCAGACAGTTGGACATTGGACAGGGAACCCGGGGCCAGCTCTCTCCCGCGGGCCCGAACCGCAGGTTCACCGCCCCACCACGGACACGCCTCCGCCAGCGGCTCCCCCCCCGTCAACAACCGCCGGGGAGCCACGAAGATCAGGGCGAGAACGCCACCGCCCCGCCTACCTACAAGACTATGTTTGCCCTTCCCAAAAGAACTCTTTGACTGGGGGGGGAGGGGTGTTGAATACTAGCGCGGGAAATACTAGCGCGCGAACAAAGGACTCCTTCCTGATTGGTTCCCGGGCGGAGCCGGTTCAATCCTCGCCCTGATTGGCCGAACTACTCGACGCCCCATTGGCTCCTCGTTCAAACCCGGGGGTATAAATGTAGGGCGCGAAACACGCCACGTTGAATCGCAGTTTACTATGAGCTGAATAAAGTCACTTTCCTCTTAACTCTTGTCGCGTCCTTCCCTTCGCTCCAAGATACAAAATTACTCACATATGAACTTATATTGGCTCCCAATAGATGTTCAGGTGCAATTCAAGTTTCCTGGTTATTGCCTGTAAAGCTTTAGATACCATAGAACTGAGCTACTTGCAGGACTACCTGCTCCCCTCAACCTCTCCTGCCCCATGCATTCCCATATGGACATGCCGCATGCATGCTCCAGATCTCTGCTGACTGATGTCTAATGGATGTTGTTACAAATTCTCTACCCAATGCTCATATTAATACAGAACAGATAAATGAAAATCAGACTGATAAAATCCAGACTAACTATAATTAGCACAAAGAATAATGAAAAAGTCATCAATTTGGAGAAGTCACGTTATACGTAACTGATATGCATCTGTAGGATAATAAAAATGAATGAAGCATGGAGTAGACTAAGGAAATATCTAGCCACATTATGGGCGCTAATGCAGTCAGTGACTCAACAATGAATCCAAAGCGGGGGAAAATACTAACAGCAATTCAGTTGGGAAGACATAATCACAGGTTAAATACTGTAAGTTCATACGCGAGTAAAGGGAGGTGAGCGAATACTTTTGGCAATATAGTGTATCAGTCTTGCTACGCTGTTTGAGAAGGCCTTTTAGGGCCATCAACCATTGCCCCATAATACAACAGGAACCCCTGGGTTTTTTTTTGAAAAGGGGCAGCCGTCAGATAGCCAAATCAGAAGTGCTCTAAGTTGAGAACATCGTTCTCCAGCATTGTACAGGGCAGTTTCAATGAGGAGGAGGTGCCTTAAAATAAAATAAAAACTGTTTAAATATAATGTAACAATAATTTTGTATGGCAAGAAAAGTGTCTTTTTTTTTGAAGGTACTATGGATAGTCCTCAATTTACAACCGTTTGTTTAGTGACTGTTCATGATCATAATTTGGCAACTGGTTTATATTTATGGGGGTTCCAATATCCCAATGTCATGTGATCACCTTTTGTGTCCTTCTGACGAACAAAGTCAATGGGGAAGCCAGAATGGCTTAACAACCATATTACTAACTTAACAACTGCAGTGATTCACTTAACAACTGTGGCAAGAAAGTTTGTAAAATGGGGCAAAACTCACTTAACCACCGTCTCACAGCCACAGAAATTTTGGGCTCAATTGTGGTCATACATTGAGGACTATCTGTATCTGGTGAAATTAAAGTCATTCCTTAAAATAGAAAACATCTCACAATTTCCATGTTTAGACTTAGGACATGTTTGATCTTCCACTGGTCTGATTGCTCAAAGCCTTTCTTCTCATCAGTTTGGAGAGTAAAAGAAGGAGAGAGAGAGACTAGTTTAAGTTATATTTTAGAAGCAGTATACAAAGATGCCTAGGACAGGCTGTGTAAAATTTACTTTTTTCATCTCTTGAAATAGATCTGGATTTTCTTATTTCAAAGCATCTCAGATTAGACAGCTAAATTCCACCCCTTGATTCTGTAACATGATTGCACTCTTTTATTTTGTTTAAGCAAATGTTAATTTTTAAAAAAATACATTTCATCTGGAGCTAGCAAATTTAGACCACTTTCAACAAGGATAAAATAAAAGAACAACCAATTACGAGCAAGGTCTACAGGGATTAATCTGCCAAGATTTGTTGTAACACAAAGGCCTCCAATTAATGTTCATTGTTACACTGATGTTCTGATCATGGCTCTTGATAAAGCAATATAAAGAAAGACAGATCCTTGTCTCCGGATGATTCCAACCTAACTTCCAAAGATAAAAGCAAAAGCGGAAGAGCAATTTCCCTAAGTAAATTGATAATACATCTAGAATGAAAAGCTGAACTTCCAGTTGCTAGGAATGATCCTAGTCATTTTGTTGTTGGTGACAAAAATGGTGCCGATTTCCCATCTCATATGAAGATATTGTCGAATCTGGTACCAGCAAAGGAGTGAAATTCACAATTGTGCTTGAAACAATGGTCTGGTTTAGAGGGCTCAGAGCAAGATGTATGGTTCAACAAAGGAAACATCATAGAAACAGCTAGGAGCCTGTCCTCTCTAGCATTCAATGGTCATCTCGTTTTGTTTAATAATTGTTTCTGGGTATGTGGGAGGTGTCATGCCTTTAAACAGCACTATCACTTTATAATAAGGGATGCAGTGGCTCAGTAGCTAAGATGCTGAGCTTGTCGATCAGAAAGGTCGGCAGTTTGTCAGTCCCTAGTGCCACGTAAGGGAGTAAGCTCCCGTTACTTGTCCCAGCTTCTGCCAACCTAGCAATTTGAAAGCATGTAAAAATGCAAGTAAAAAAAAATAGGAACCACCTTGGTGGGAAGGTGTGCATTCCTTCGGCATTTAGTCATGCTGGCCCCATTACCACAGAGACATCTTCGGACAGCGCTGGCTCTTCAGCTTTGAAACGGAGATGAGCACCGCTCCCCTAGAGTCAGGAACAACTAGCACATATGTGCAAGGGGAACCTTTACCTTTATCACTTTATATTGCTTATAAAATACTTTTTAAAAAAAATGTCATAGAATGTTCTCAGACATAGTTGTTGCTGTTATTCACTGTGACTGTAAAGAGCCATTCATCCTTCTGTTAGTACAAACCATGACACTTAGTTCTTAGTTCTTCTTTAGCAAAGAGTTTCCCTTTTTGGACTCCTGGGGTAGGTACCAACTGGTGGAGCTTGAGCAGATTCTATGAGCAAGGCTAATTATCACTGTCTCCAAGTAACATCACGGCCAGTACATCCCTAGAGCATCTTGGTGGATACAGACATGATGCTGTCAAGCAAATTCAAATTGTGTTTGTGACCTTGCTGCAAAAAGGGTTAACTCCCAAGCTCCAAGCACATGAGGAGATGAGAGCAGCAGCTGTGTAGAATAACACAAAAGGATGTATTTAGCCTCTCTGAATTCAGGTTTCAAGTCTCAAAGCTGTTCTCATATGTTGATGGGCTGGGCCGTGATGGAGAAATAACAACAAGATCTTAAAATACACTAATAGTGACAAAGCAACTCTATACGAAAGACTACACAGACCCCAAGCATGAGAAATGCAGAACTTGTGGGCTTTCATCTAGGCAAGATCTAGAGCTAGGACCAGTAAATATATTTGCACTTGGAAACTGGGCTTTTGGAAATGTCTTCTCTACCTGTAAAAAATGATGTAGTCACACAAATTCAGATTGTGCTTGTGACCTTGCTGCAGAAAGGGTTAACAAGTGTGATTCGACTGGCATTACTGATGTAGCCCAGATCTATGGACTTTATTTTTGGGAGGGGATAGGTTAGATTGTTACAATGCATTATGTCTAGTATTTGGCTGCACTCATTTCAGTCCAGATAGTGGTAAAAAGATGCTCCTTATCAGTGTGCACCGGCCCTGACTGGGAGGGACGGTTATGTCAGGTAGCATCCATTTGAAACCCAAAAATTATTGGTAGACAAAAATTGGAAATGATTAATCAACATGATCTATTGTGTGGTAATCCATCTTTCAAGAGGATCAGTAAAGGGAAGCTCAGTGAGTAGGTCATTTCTGTCCTGCTTTCATGGTAACTCATGTGTCTTCTAGCTATGCCATTTTCCAAAGGTTTCTGTAAGCACATGCAATTCAACTCAACTCCTGGATTTCTGTTTCATGCCACAAGCGATTCTGGCTTCTCCGTGGATAAAGAAATTATTGCTATTAGAAGTGGATCTCAGAAGCAGTTCAAAACACAACTTTAGCCTGCGTTTTTTAAATAGTTTCTTCCTTGAAGTTATAATGAAAAGCAGATTTCAAAATACCAAGCTTAATTTGCAAAAGTCTATAATACGTTGATAAACATGACAAACACTGATGCTCTTCTTACTCCCAAAATCACATTTCTTTAGCTGTAGAGTACTAAGATACTGTACTGAATTTCATTTATTGAATGAAATGCCAAACATGAGAAGTGCTAGCCATCTTGCAGCATCACAGCACACATAACATGTATTTTGACGAAAATGTCCTTGTCAGCCCTCAGGCTGCCATCCAGGGGGAACCTGTCCATCACCATGTCCGCTCGGCCATGCTTATACGCCACTAACGCTGCCACGTTGATGTTGCCTCTCATGATGTCGATTGAGCCTGTAGCTGCATGTGGCTCTTCTACTCGGGTGCAACTGCCTACTCTGATGTAACTCTTTTGCTGGGATGCGGTTAACCAGGAAAGAGGCTATGATGACACTGAGTGGGGGTGTGGCTGAGGGTGTGGGTCATGGTGATTGGTGATGGTGGGTGGGTGTCATCTGGGTAGCGTTGTGGGTGGAGCTGGGTGGTGTAATGGTATATATAGATGGGTGCTGGTGTTAACTTGGTTAGAACTGACTTGGATTTGATTACCTTTGTATCATTGTCATTTAGTGCTGGTTATCATGTAGTTTCTTAGATAGAGATAAAAGTTTTTCACCAAACAAACTGAATCTCTGTTTGTATGCACCGTGAACGCTGGAACGTGACAGTCCTGCAGTGGGCTCCAAATTCTCTGAAGCTTGATGGGATTATGAACACTGATCCAATGCTGATTCTCAAGCAACAGCTTGCCACTAGCTGCCCCTTATTTCTAGTGTCCTGGAATGAATTTGCTATCTCTGGCACCAACTCACCAACACACTCCCGTAATTTCCTGATAAAAAGACTCTTGATGAAACAGTAAGTCTTCATCAGTTCATTTTCATTGCCTTTTGGGAGAATCCCATTTTAATCCCTTTAACCATTTAATACAGGTAAAGGTAAAGGTTCCCCTCGCACATATGTGCTAATCGTTCCCGACTCTAGGGGGCAGTGCTCATCTCGGTTTCAAAGCCGAAGAACCAGCATTGTCCAAAGATGTCTCTGTGGTCATGTGGCTGGCATGACTAAATGCTGAAGGTGCACAGAACGCTGTTACCTTCCCACCAAAGGTGATCCCTATTTTTCTACTTGCATTTTTACATGCTTTCGAACTGCTAGATTGGCAGAAGCTGGGACAAGTAACGGGGCGCTAGGGATTCGAACAGCTGAACTGCCGACCTTTGTGATCGACAAGCTCAGCAACTTAGCCACTGAGCCACCACATCCCCTTATTTAATATAGTAGAGCTCTATTATTTTTTTGGCATAGGAATCGGGCCATCACGTAGTATAGAGAGGTCAGTGGGCATTGAACTTTGTGACAAGATATGCATATCTGAAAAAGAAGTAAATGTACCACCTCTTCTAATATCTCCAATGGCAGTCCTTGCCCTTGTTCTGTTCACATGGAGAAAGGGGGGAAATTCTTAAGGAGAAAATACACTCCTATTCTCAGAATATAAAAAATTAGGGTGAAAGGAAGGCAAAAAAAAAAAGAATATTTATCTAACTACAATATTACTTGTCCTGAATATGACATATAAAGGAATCATTATGTGTTTAGATATTACATTAATGTGTACATAACCCACATCTATTTGCTTGCTGCTTATTCATGCCAGGTGATTCTCACTCCTCATTACCTGTACATTCATTTATCATGCATTCAGTCCACATAACTGTACATGTTAACACTGCAGCAGAGATCGGGCTAAAGGAACCATTGAAGAAATGCTACAAAGTGCTAATCGGCAAACAATGCACAGCAAATAGACTAACGGCACTTTTTAAGCAGCAACTTCATATAAAAATACCTCGTCTTTAGCAGTTTCTATCACAGTGTGTATCACAGATGGGACAATCTATGGCCCCAAATGGACTCCAAACTTCTTTTGTGCGCCTCTCTGGGCATAATTACTGATACTAAGGGCATGGTTTCTGATATTCTGAGGAAGGAAACCGAAGAAAACTTCGATGTTTTTAATATGGTTTATAAACAAAGACCCTGTCCCAAACACTATCCCAATATATGAGAAGGAAACAAAAGCCTGACCTCATTGCCTCAGCCAGGGTGGCCTTTAGTTCCTTTCCTCCTGCATATACTAACCCTCTAGCACAGTGGTTCCCAAACTTGGCAACTTTAAGACTTGTGGATTTCAACTCCCAGAATTCTCCAGCCAGCTCTGCTGGCTGGAGAATTCTGGGAATTGAAGTCCACAAGTCTTAAAGTTGCCAAGTTTGGGAACCACTGCTCTAGCATGAATGGCAATGGAATGAGAAAGTGAACAGGTCCCCATATTTATTTGGACACTTCTTAAAAATTTGAGGCTTGGGCTTCAGCATAGCTGATTCTTAAGACTCTTTCCATGTACTTATGGATAGAATCTGCACAACGCTTGGCTCTGCCCGCTTTGGAAATACTGTATAGACCAGGAGTGTCAAACTGGCAGCCCATGGGCCGGATACATTATGTGCAGGGCACGCCCACCCCAGCTCCACAAAGGCAAAAAACGTTGTGATATGTCACGATGTGTAACATGACACGTTGGACACCCGTGATATAGGCCACAATATATTTAAAAGGCAGCTGCACAGTGTTCCTCGGTTCTTCCCAATTTGCCTTATATTGCTTGCAACCACCTTTTTTCAGTTAATATTATAATTGGCCTTTAGCAATACCAACTCCAATGTGCTGCAGGAGAGAGGAAGAGCAGGGCTGTTTCATGCCATCTTCCCTCCTCAGTGCAACCAAGCAGCAATCTTTCCTTCTCTTGGTTAACTGACTATATAACTTTTAAGCATATTGTGCATATTTCAGCTTGTTTTTGGTGATGAGAAAATAAGGTTTTACACTTAAGCAAGCTTGTTTTCTCGCTACTTACTCTGCATCCCTTTTTCATTGTGTGCCATGGCTTTTAGAGTAAAAGAGTAAAGGAAAGAACTGACTATTGATCTGGGTAAGCGGTTCTAAAAATCTTTTTTGCACAAGTGTAGTAGGCACACACAAACAAATATAAGGTCCTTGGTGCTCTAAGCAAACTTTCTTAGTTTCGTAGGTGAAGCCATCCCAAAATGTAGCATGTGCAGAAGATAACTTCCCATGTAGATAGAAGGAGATAACTTTGCCTTTAGTGGCCCAAAACAACAACAACCTGGGAGTCCAGGAGCACCTTTTCCAAGTAGCATGATCTTTTGTGCATTTAAACCTTTTAATAAAGTTCATTAATTGGAAAAGGTGCTATCAAACTGCTGATCAAATGCAGAAGTTTGACTATCTTAAGGTCATAATCCAGGCTGATTTTATCATGGTATGATAAGGTGATAGGAGCTGTTCAGAAGCAATAAAACAGAGTTGGAAAGGACATTGGAGGTCTTCTAGTATAACCCCCCCTGCTTAAGCATGAGACTTTATACCATTCCAGACAAATGGTTGTCCAATTTCTTCATAAAACCTCC
This sequence comes from Thamnophis sirtalis, assembly GCF_051295495.1. NCBI lineage: Eukaryota > Metazoa > Chordata > Lepidosauria > Squamata > Natricidae > Thamnophis > Thamnophis sirtalis. The sequence continues at coordinate 44,280,949 of NW_028261391.1, forward strand.
AGGAATGGAGCACCCACAATTTTGGGAGGTAAGTAATTTCACTGGTTAATTGACCTCACGATCAGGAAATTTCTCCTTGGTTCTAGGTTGGATCTCGCTTTGATATGTTTCCAACTGTTATGTTTTATCCAGCCCTCAGGTGCTTTGGAGAATATGTCAACCTTCTCCTCTCTGTGGCAGCCCTTCAAATATTGGAAGACTGCTATCAAGTCACCCCTAGCCCTTCTCTTCACTAGACTAAGCATACCCGGGTCATGTAACCATTCTTCATGTTTCCATTCTTCAACCAGTCCCCTAATCATCTTTGAGGCTCTAAAAAGAGTACAGAGAATTGCAACAACTTCTTTTTTGTATTGTGGTGATCAAAACTGGATGCAGTATACCAAGTATAGTTTTACAAATGCAGTATAATGTGGTACTAGCACTTCATGTAATCCTGTTCCAATCCCTCTGCAGACCAAGGACTGCATTGGTCTTTTTGGCATCTGTAGAACACTGCTGGCTCATACTTACATGGTTGTCCACTAGGATTGTTAGAACCCCCTCAGTTACTCCTGTTGAACTAGGTACCACCTATTCTATACCTGTGCATTTGTTTTATCCTTGCCTAAGTGTAAAGCCTTATTTTCTCACCACTAAATTGCATTTTTATAGGGTCCAGTGCTCAAGTCTGTCAAGATCCTTCTGGATCTTGAGCCTATCTTCCAAAGTATTGACTATTCCCCCCAGTTTGGTGTCATCTGCAAATCTGATGACTTCTCTTTCTCTCCCCTCGTATAAATTGTTTATGAAAATGTTGAAGAATACTGGGCCTAAGACAGACTCTTGGGACACCCCACTGCATGCTTCCCTCTATGTAAATGTAATTCTACTGAATAGAGCTGGTTAGCCAATTATGAATCCATCTATTGGTGATGCAGTCTATCCCACTTTTTTCTATCTTGCCAGGAAGTACACTATGGTCCATTTTGTCAAATGCCTTATTAAGTATACAGATGTCTATAGCATTTCAGTGGTCCACTAATTTAGTCACTTTGTCAAAGAGTGCAATAATGTTTGTCTGGCATGATCTGTTTTTGACAAGCCCACGTCGGCAGTTCTTTAGTAGTACTATTCTTCATTAGATCAACAAAAAGAAACACTTTGGAACTTTTGAGGAAAATCCAACATGATGGTGCCCATCATGGAAAAGGCATTCCATTTAATGACCTATGCCTTCCTGAGAGATAGGGTTTTTTGTTGCTGTCTCTAAAATTCCTGGGAAGTCAACAATCACCTTGAAGTTAACTAGGCAAATGCACACCTTGGTGCCTGGCCAGATACTCCCAGCCCCCTCCTCATGACTGTTAGCTGGTGGGGAGGTGACCACAGAAAAAGGGACTGTATGGCAGTAGCTCCGGTTACACAGCAATAGCAAATACTCGAGAAAAGCAAGACAGCAAAAAGGGCTTTTAGTGAGAATGAATAATTCACATTTTGAGCAATGTCCTGGTGAGTGGCGACAGGAAGATTTCAAATAGCTCCCCAAGGCATAGCCCACCAAGGGAACAATGGGGAGACAAGTCATGAGGAATGGGCAGCATGGCGGGGAAAGCAGAAGAATAAGATGGAAGAGAAGCAAGCTGGGGTAGCATTAGTGGAGAGAGCAAGCCTATAATAGTTGCTAAAAAGAGATACATTTAGTGAACATGATTTCTCATTGTGCTGCAGACCTATCTAAGAAGCACCTATCCTGGATGATACCCTTTTAGCTGATTGGGGGGGAAATCCTGTACTGTGATAGAGCTGGTTACCTAAACCTTGGTCAAGGTGTGCCATGTCAACAGAACAAAAGCAGGAGAAATCGAAGAGTACTGGCAAAGTACCCAGCCTCCTATACACACAGCGAGGTTCTGGATTCGTTGAGAGGAAAGTCTCTTTGATAGCGATTTTGGGAAACTTCAGTTAGGTCTCTTTCTCCTCTTGATCATGAATGTTACTGGTATTAATGCAAACTATATGCATAACCTTCTTCCATGGGTTATATGTCTTTCTGAGTAGCTTTTCTTGTTCAAGAACATCTGTGCAATACAGTAACTGGAAAACATTAAAAATAAGACATTCTGGGAAGAGAGAAGAAAACATGTTATGCAGTTTAATATTAATGTGCATTATGGGGGAAATAGCAATAGGAAATAGGAAGTTATCACCCAGCCCTCTCCCAGAAAAATGAAATATCCTAGGAAATATTGAAAAGGCAGAATATTTCTCTGGATATGAAAAGGAAGAAACATGTTTCAAAAGACAGAATAGCTCCCTGTAGCTTCCTGCCCATCCCCACTTTGTCAATGGGCCATGAAGAAGGCCAAGCTAGTCCCTTTACATAATAAAGAGTTCTCCACTTCAGCTCCATGGGGATGGGATTAAGGCATGATAATATTGGCACTTTACCCAACTCACCACATGGCATCTGAGAACTCAACCAAACCTGGATTCAAAACGCAGCCTAGAGAGTTGCCCCTGCATTGCCCCATGGGAGTCTGACAACCAATCAGAATACAAGCTCAAGATCAAAGGTCAGAGAGGGCATAAAACCAGGGACTCAGCATCTCAGTCCTTCCTTCCCTTCTCTTCTTCTCCACCAACATTGAAGCATGTGATCACCTTTTCTGATCAGGATTCAAGCCATGTGGTCCTGCCCACCATTAAAACCATCTTTCCAAGCAGCCTCCATGTCTCCAGTGTCTTTTTCACCACTTGGAGCCGAACCCAGAAGGACATTTCTTTCAACAGTCCAATGCCTCTTTTGAATCTCTCACTATGAAGAACATCTGGACTATATTGATACAATGCAGAAGTATATCATCTTGTTTAAAAAAAGGGGGAGGCAGGCAATGTAGCACCCTCCAGATGTTTTGGACTACAGCTCTTCTAGTCCCTTGCCATGGCCAATCAGCTGGGACTGATGGGAGTTGGTTCAGCACATTTGGAGTAGCCTGAAGCTTGGATTTCTAATATGTCTTTTGCATCTTGGGACAGAGAGATAAAATAACAAGCTAATCCAAAAGGGAATGTTTGTTTGCTCCTTTTCTGTTCAAGCTGAGATTTCTCTTGACTTGTGTCATTCTCTAGTACCCAAACCTTCAGTTTATTCAAAGTATGAAATGCAACATTTAGAACAGTGTTTCTCACTTGAAGATGTCCGGACTTGGCTGGGGAATTCTGGGAGCTGAAGTCCGGACATCTTCAAGTTGCCAAAGTTGAGAAACACTGATTTTTAGAACAAGTGACTTTTTGGTGTGTTTTTTTAAAAACCCAGCACAGAAATGATTATTAGGTCACTTTATTTTAAAATCATAAGATAAATTGGTAAGGTGAAGTCATTTTCAATTTTGGACAAATGGTCCTGTTTTGAGCAAAATAATGTCTGAAATATCACAAGCTTGGAATATTCATTGCACTAATTTGCACTTACAGAAAGAAAATAGCGGAGCAATTTAAATTGACAAACTATCGCCAACTTAATATTTATACTTTGAAGAATCTTTTCCACTGCCATAATGTGATGAAGTGAGAACGCGTTTAAGAGGAAACTGCAAGTCCCAGCTGCCATTCCACGGTGTTTTCATTTTTGAGTCACAATTAAATCATACAAAGCTCCTAACATCTCTACAGTTCTTACAATTTGTCGGTGTTGATGTATGCAGCCTTTCAATACACTTGCCATATTTGGTCTGACAGCACAACACAAAATACAAACCCTCACCCTCCCCACCACTCACACTACCTTTCCATCAGGCTCTACCAGGCCTTTCATGGCCATATCTGCCTGCCAGCTCAACTCTAATATCCTGTTCATTGTTCCCAGCTCCCTGGTCCGCACCTCCATTGTCTCAATGCCTTCACAAAAGTCACGCATTTCCATTTACTGCCCTCCGACATTTGCTACACTTTCTATCGTCACTCCTCTCTCTCTCTCTCTCCTTGCTGTACTCTCTGCTATTCTGACACCTCCCAATTTAGTATAAACTGCCAATATCATTAGCACTGTTTATTCTTCTACATCTTTAATGTGAATTTAGAACCCAAGCAAGATGCTTTTCAGGGCATCCTTCACCAGATCCCAGACCCTGTATCATTTGCTCAGCAATGCTCCTAATTCAGTAAAAATGTGTTTATAAGTCACTGGGCCCTACCTGAGAGCCAAGAACAATTTCTGTGGCCTCTTTTTGGTCCAAGTAGCTTTAAAATAAATACCTGCATGAGAGCAGTTTGCTAATTTCTGTATAGGGATACGGTAGCATTGGACATATTCCTTGACCAGTTTACAAGAGGATTCAGAATGTTAGATTATACCTGAATTGGAGAAGAAATAGGAAATTATATTAGAACAATTTATAAAAGAAGCCATTTGTAAACATCCTGAAGACAATGCTTGATTCCCAAGAGTCAGCATGGATCTGTCATCCATCTCCTTCTTTTAAAAAAAAGTACTTTAGTGAACTAGAGAAATGTTTTGCATGGGATGTTCCTCAATTTCAGCGAAACCTTTGACAGAATTCCACATGACATTCTCATTTACAAGTTGTTAAATTGTGGTTGTGATGACTCTACAGTTGGTTGACTAACCACACTCAAACGGATTACATCAGGTTGGACAGCAATATCCAGTATGATCCTGCAAGGTTATGTCTTAGGTCCAGTATTAATCAATTTTTTTATTGACAACTTAGATAACAAAATTCATGGGCTGCTTATCCAATTTGTGGATGACACACAATTGGGAAATCTGGCCAATATCCAGGATGACAGATCAAGATGGCAATCTCATTTGGATAGGCTGGAAGACTGAGATAAGAGGAATAAGATGTCCTTCAACAGGGAGACGTCTAAGCTATTACAATTAGAGAGGGCAAACTCTAGCACACACATATAAGATGAAGATTCATGGCTTGGAAGCACTATTCTGAGAAGGATTTGGATATGGTTAAGGACAACAAAGTGAGCATGAATTGGAAGTGTGAGACAGCTGCTAGAAAGGCTAATACAGTCCTAGGTTGAATTAGAAGATGATTTGTATCAAAGAAAGAGAAGCCCTCATTCTCCTCTATTCTGCATGGATGAGACCATGCCAGAATATTGTTTATGATTCTGGATACTACAGTTCCAGAAGGATATTGATAAATAAAAGCAAGTTCAGAGGAAGGCAATGAAGATGATACAGGGACTTGATGACATACCCCATGACAGGGTGAAAGAACTTTCAGGCTATCCAGAACTTCAGATAGTCAATTATTAGAAAAGAAGATTGAGCAGACACAAGGTATCACTGTCCAAGTATTTTTTAAAGTGCCATAGAGAACAAGGACAGGAAATCAGAGTAAGTCTGGTGGATTAGGGGCTATACTGGACTTTATGTGTGAAATTAAGGGCTGCATTCCAGTGATGCAAATTTTGAATTAACTTTAGTTTTTACTTATTTTACTTATTTGGAAGTGCTTTAAGAAATATGCCCCCTCCAATGCAGTTTTGTATTTCATTTATAGACAGCAAAATAACATGACTCCTTTTTTTTTTTCAAGGTCACAGATCTCACTGCTGATAAATTTAAAAAATAGCTTTTTTTAACAGAAGACCGAAGAAATTAGCAGAAGAAACTATGTATATAACACTGGAATCAATAGGGCTAAAATGCTCCTCCCACATTTGGGGCATATTTTGAAGATTTAAATATTTACTCTTGTTAGAATAATGACCTGAAGTTGAGGGATTCACCTAACTCCATGTCTACTAACCAAAGTTAGTGAAAGAAAATACACAATCTTTGATTTATTCTTTCTGTGATTTGACTGTGAGAAGAGTCATTCACGCCACAAAAGCTTGTGCACTTCCAGATTTGTGCTTGTGTCACATTTTTCTTTTTGCCCCATTCCATTATATTCAAGCCCTTTCTAAGTCTCCTTAAGTGTCCCCAAAATATCCATATATTGTAAGCCTCTCATCCACTGACCACATCCTTTGACTGAAAAGTAATAAGAGCCAACATATAAGAAATACCCCTGTTCAATATACTCAAATGAAGTAGAGATGAAAATAGCAGAATATGAAAATGAGATTGATGAAAATCACAGTCTGTAGGGCTCTTCCGCACCACCAACTGCTTCTATTCCTCCATCCTCAGAAGATTTTCTATGAGTACCTTAAAACCTGTTGCCAACCACAAAATGCTTGGAACAACTACAATAGCAACAAATGCTCTATCTTCTCTTGCCATCAGTTTGATAGCATCATAAATGCTTCTCCTATCCAAGTCCACATAAAAGGAGAATGAAAATAACCATTTGTATATTATCTCAATAATACCCTTTCTTCATTTTTCAAACATTTATCTAGTAGTATACAACCTTCCCAACCAAACAGCTATCTTATAGCAATAGCCATAGCACTTAGACTTATATATTTGATTTTGATTTGATTTGATTTTGATTTTATTAACATTTATAGGCCGCCCTTTTCCCTGAGGGGACTCAGGGCGGCTCACATAAAATCAGGGAGGGGAAATACAACAATGACATAGACACATATAATAAAAGTAATAAGCAACATACATTCATCATTCGGGAGGGGCAACTATCCTTGTCCCCAGGCCTGACGGGCTAGCCAGTTCTTCAAGGCTGTGCGGAAGGCCTGGACGGTGGTGAGGGTACGAATCTCCACAGGGAGTTCGTTCCAAATACCACTTCACAGTGCTTTACAGCTCTCTCTAAGCAGTTTACAGAGTCAGCATATTGCCCCCAACAATCTTGGTTCTCATTGTACCAACCTCAGAAGGATGGAAGGCTGAGTCAACCATGTGTCAGTGAGAACTGAACTGCTGAACTGCTGGCAACTGGCAGTCAGCAGAAGTAGCCTGCAGTGGAGCAGTGAATTGAATTGAATTGAATTTATTAAATTTCTATACCGCCCAATCCTGAAGGACTCCGGGTGGCTTACAGAAATAAAAAAGAAATTAAAGGAACTAAAAACAATAGGACACACGAAGTTAAAAAAGAACGCAACAAACACCCAATCAGAAGGCCTGCCGGAAAAGCCAGGTTTTAATGGCTTTGCGAAAGGCCATGAGAGTGGGGAGGGCCTGAATTTCAGGGGGCAGCTCATTCCATATGGCCGGAGTGGCAACAGAGAAGACCCTACTCCTAGGCGCCGCCAGCCGGCATTGTCCCGCCGAAGGCACCCGGAGAAGGTCCATCCTGTGCAATCTTATTGGTCTAAGGGAGGTATGTGGCAGAAGATGGTCTCGTAGGTACCCAGGTCCTAGGCCATGTAGGGCTTTAAAGGTGATAACCAGCACCTTGAATCGTGTTCGGAGACCAATGGGCAGCCAGTGCAGCTCGCGGAGGATAGGTATGATGTGGGTGTACCTTGGCACACCCAGTATCGCTCGCGCGGCTGCATTCTGGACTAATTGCAGTCTCCGAAAACTTTTCAGCGGCAGCCCCAAGTAGAGCGCATTACAGTAATCCAGTCTTGAAATGACAAGGGCATGAGTGACTGTCTGAAGTGCCTCCCGGTCCAAATAGGGCCGCAATTGGTGCACCAGGTGAACCTGGGCAAAGCCCCCCCTGGTCACAGCCGACAGTGGTTAGAGTGCAGAACTGTAGGCTACTTCTGCTGATCACCAGCTGCCAACATTTTCACACCAGGCTCAAGGTTGACTCAACCATCTATCCTTATGAGGTTGGTAAAATGAGGACCCAGATTGTTGGGGGCAATATGCTGACTCTGTAAACTGCTTAGAGTGGGCTTAAAGCACTGTGACACAGTATATAAGTCTAAGTGCTATTGATAAGTGTTGTGACCCAGCAGGAGCCATTGGAGCTGCCGATGGACTCCGATAGTGAGGACCCCTATGAGTTTGCTATGGAAGATGTGGAGGACCCTGGGCAGGGTTCCGACTCAGAGCAGGGACCAGAGAGGCTGGTTGGCCACCAGGAGGCACCTGCGGCATGGAGCAGTGGGGAAGATCAAAGAGAGTTTGTCCCTGACGCCAGGCAATGGAGGGTGGAGAAACAGAGGCAGCAATTACAGAGACTGACTCATAAGAGATAATCAAGCCCAGGTGTTTGTGGCTTGGCCCCTCCCAAGACAGTATATAAGAAGAGACTTTGGGAGGAGTCCTTTTGCAGGACACAACTGTAATAATCTGGAGAACTCCTTGTCTGGTCTGCCTTGTGTTCCCGTGTCTGTTGGAGTCTGGGTTGCTGCCAACATCTTGCCAGTGAATCGTGTCTGGGCTTTCAGCCAACAGGATTATAATTGCTGTGAATAAAGAGTGGCAAACAGCTAAGCCTGTGTCTGCGTTCATTACCGGACAGAGGGGGGCAGAACAGATAAGTAATGCATTCTAACCACTGCACCACCATGGCTCCTCATGAGAAGACTTGGGAGGGTTCTAAGCCATTTTATTCTTGAAAGACCTGATCTGGGAGGTGTCTTGAGTCAGGGAAATGGGCTATACAGATATAGAGATGATGGTGATAATGGTGGCAGTGGTGGTGATGATAGTTTCAAATATACCATAACTGAGAGAGAAATAATTCAGCTCAGCTCTTGAACACAGTTGGCATTGATTAACAGAGATCTGGAGTTGCCTTTGAACTGATGTGTTATCCTTAACTTTGGGGAAAAAATAACCTAGGGCAAAACATTTATTGCTAATGCACTAGTTTTGTTGTTCCTTTTTTAATTCCATTCAATCATGCCTGAGCAAGTCCCTGCAATTTTCTTGGCAAGGTTTTTCATAAGTGGTTTGCCATGGCCTTCTTCCTAGGGCTGAGAGAAAGATTAGATCAAGGTCACCAAATTGGCTCTGCTTAATGTGGGTTTAGAACTCATTGCTGCTTTTCAGCCTGTTGCCTTAACCACTACACCAAACTGACTTCCTACTTGCATTCATATGTGGAGAATTGGGTAGGTGGTGGAAATGATGTTCTGAACTTGTATAGTCAAGTCTTTCCCATCATAGATGAGTTCAATTATTCCTACAAGTTGTATATGGTGCCAGCTGTGTTCCATAAGGGTATTCTCTCAAGGCTTTAAACCAATCACCTTTTCTGCTTTCAAAGCAAATAAGGTGCTATGCGAACCACAACTTTTAACAAATGCCTTTTTCTATTTGGAAATAGTTATTAGGTAAGAGATGATAAAAATGCATTGGGCAGTTCAGCAGATATGCCTATTTGGCCAGTGTAAGTATGGCCTGTTCCCTTACAGGGGCATCTGTTTTCATATGTGCATGTATCCCATCTCTCAACCCCCTCTACATTTTTGTAAGAAATTCTACCTGGTATAAAACAGCCCAAAATTTCTCAAGAATCATCCCTGTGTTTGTATTCTAGCTAGCTGAGAGGAAGGAGTTCATAAATTTGCCCCGCAAAATCAGCTGTTTGACATACTAGGGAAAAATTCTGTTCTCTAGTAGCTCTGCTAAAAGAGAGTAGTCCATTATGCTTGCAATTCAGCTTATAAGGACAGAAAATATGAGAAGCAAACATTTCCATTTGGCCACCATTGAATATCAACCATAGCTGAGTTTACGCAATTTTCAGGCTTTAGTTTCCACCAACAGTTGTATTAATGGTTATTCTAATCCAGAGGTCTTCAAACTTGGCAACTTTAACACTTCTGGACTTCAACTCCCAGAACTGGGAGTTGAAGTCCAGAAGTCTTAAATTTGCTAAGTTTGGGGATCCCTGTTCTAATTCAACTAGATCATTAAAATCTTAGAGTTTAGAGTTTAGAGTAATTTATTTATATGCCGCCCTTTTCCCTGGGGGGACTCAGGGCGGCTTACAACTCGAAGGGAGGGAAACAAACAATTGACGCATAAGACAATACATCATTAAAAGCATGACATTCATACTATTCGGGTTGGTTACAGTCTTTAATCCCAGGCCTGACGGGATAGCCAGGTTCTAAGGGCTGTGCGGAAGGTCTGGAGGGTGGTGAGGGTACGAATCTCCACGGGGAGATCGTTCCATAGGGTCGGAGCTGCCACCGAGAAGGCTCTCCTCCGAGTAGTTGTCAGTCGACATTGACCGGCAGATGGGACTCGGAGGAGGCCTAATCTATGGGATCTAATTGGTCGGGTGGAGGTAATTGGCAGTAGGCGGTCTCTCAAGTACCCAGATCCAATACCATGAAGGGCTTTGAAGGTGGTAAGTAGCACCTTGAAGCGTACCCGGAGATCGACCGGAAGCCAGTGCAGCTCGCGGAGGATAGGTGTTATGTGGGTGAAGCGAGGTGCACCCACAATCGCTCGCGCGGCCACATTCTGGACTAGCTGAAGTCGCCGGATACTCTTCAAGGGCAGCCCCATGTAGAGCACATTGCAGTACTCCAGCCTAGAGGTCACAAGGGCCCGAGTGACTGTTGTGAGAGCCTCCCGGTTCAGGTAGGGGCGCAACTGGTGCACCAGGCGAACCTGGGCAAATGCCCCCCTGGTCACAGCTGACAGATGGTGTTCAAAAGTCAGCTGTGGGTCCAGGAGGACTCCCAAGTTGCGGACCCTGTCTGAGGGGCGTAATATTTGACCCCCCAGCCTGAGAGATGGAATACTTGCCGAATTAGTGGGAGGGAAACACAACAGCCACTCGGTCTTATCTGGGTTGAGCACAAGCTTGTTAACCCTCATCCAGTCCCTAGCAGCTTCAAGGCCCTGGTTCATCACGTCCACCGCTTCATTGAGTTGGCACGGGGCGGACAGATACAACTGAGTATCGTCCGCATACTGGTGGTATTTTATCCCGTGCCGCCGAATGATCTCGCCCAGCGGTTTCATGTAGATGTTAAAAAGTAGGGGGGACAAGACCAAACCCTGCGGCACCCCATATGTTAGGGGCCTAGGGGTCGATCTCTGCCCTCCAACTAACACCGACTGCGACCTGTCTGAGAGGTAAGAGGAGAACCACCGCAAAACAGTGCCTCCCACCCCCACCTCCCGCAGTCGTCGCAGAAGGATACCATGGTCGATGGTATCGAAAGCTGCTATCTTCCTGATTTTAGGAAAATTTGAAGGAGAAAACATTAAGACATCCAAAATTCATACAGATTTCATGGATATTGATAACAAGAAACCTTCTAACATTTTCAGGACTACCATACTACAACATAAGGTTTCTCATAATGTCTACTTTGTTAGATACATGTTATCAGAAATCTATTCTTAATTATTATGTCTCTGCATGTAACAGCATGACATACAGTTTTATTTCTCTAGAGTCGTGCATCTGATGAAGTGGACTATAGTCAATTAAATAAAGCTAACACTACAATACTATTGTTTTTGCTACAGCAGATTAATGAGCTAACCCCTTGGTAATCACATGTTTTTATCATAATATATAAGAGTGAAATGTCTGATGGCTAGATTAGAAGTGGGGGAAGATCAGTGACTCTGCATATGGTTAAAACTGCAGGGATATCTTTGAAAGGGCATATTATTATCTGGTGTTTATGATTGTAAATTTACATAGCATACTTGTAAGAGAAGCAAATTTGGGTAAATTAGCATTGGCAGCTGACTACTTGCAAATGGAACTGTATTACAAAAGAGATACTAGTTATATTTCACTCAAAGCTTCCAATATTCAGAAATGAATGATCTGTTACTATTTCCATTGCATATATTCAGCCACTGACATTTTACACATCTGGTCAATGTATTTCTAATGTATAAAAGAAAAAGAATTCTTATGCTGTACTTGAATCATCCAAACATAAAAATGCTTTTTGTATGTTTATGTGGGAAATTATAATACATGAGGCATATAATAAGGTGTCTGATGGTTTATGTGATGGAAAAAAGCAGTAGTTAATTTTGCTATGCTATTGATATTAGAGATGTGGGGTGTTGTCCCTCATTAAACTCCATATTTGATTAAGAAGAAGCTGCAGTGTAATTAATGAGTTAGGTACCAAACCAACCTCCTAAGGATCAGGGATCTGTTCTCCTGTTTTTATATCATGGCCATTTTCTTTATTGATTTGTTTCTTCTGTGAAGTCCACTGGTCTTCAAAAGAGACTTCACACCACACTGGTTGGACACATAATTCTGGAGAGGCATTCATTCTTCTCCCCAAAGTTCCTCTAGCAGCAGCAGTTGTAGTACAGCCAGCCAATGCCCACATCAACTGGAACTAAAGGCAGCCATAATTCAACACATCTAGTGATGCCAGGTTAGGAAGGTTTTTCAATAGTAGCCGCATATGTGGCCTCAAAGAATCCCTTCAAACACTCTTTTAATCCAATGTGGCCTCTGGGAATGCATGCTGCTTTTTGGCATCAGGAGACAATTTCAAAAAACTCAAGATGAAAATGTTCCTATTCACTAGTTGCCCATCTAGAAGAGGAAAGTGTGCTTCCAGTAGTGACCATTTCTACTTTGTGAACAGCAAACTATGCAAAATCATAGAAGAAGTGTGCTTCTAGCATCCTTCACCTAACCATGTCACAGTATGATGCAGAGACATTGAATAATATACTCTCCAACACAGAGAATCAAAACTAATGTGCTTAGGCTGCCCAAACAGCAATGCCAAAAATAAAGGAACTGAATATTGCTTGGTTACTGGGCATGGTGGGCACAGTGCTGAGAACCTGGATATCAGGGTCTGCCAAAGGAAGTAAGGACTCAGGAAGAAGACAGGCATCTCCCCTTCTGGCCCTCAAGATGAAAATGTATACATTGCCTGTTGCTTAAGGGAACCTCGGAGTAGCTGGGACGGGAAGAATGGAAACTTCAGCGAACTCCAAGGTCCTGCCTTCCACCTTTTCCCCTTGTCTCTCCCTAACAGAGAAGAAGCCAGGTTTTCTCATCTTCCACCAAACTTGTGAGGCAGTGGAGACACACGGCATCGGGTCATGGGTGGTGAAGATAATCGGGGGGGGGCATCTAAGAGGGGTGTTAGGATCAATGGGAAACAGGGGACGAGAGCGAATGTCCGGGGACTTTGGACAGAGCGGAGGGTCCTGCCTGGGAGTTGGGGAAGGGGAGGAGGGGGTTGTAACTGGACGAGGCGCCAGCATTGCTCCCTCCAAGGCCATAGCCCTCTTGTCTTGTCAAGCCCATCCGCCCTTCCATCCTTGGGATGCGAGGGTCCCCGGCTTTACTTCGTTCATCCTCGCACGCAGCCTCTCCACTTTCCAGCCAGGGCATTTTTCCTCTGATCATTTTCTTGACGTAAAAGAAACGGGATAGAAGATAGTCCGGTCAAAATTGGCTTCCAGAAGACGCAGGACAGGTGGCCCCTGCGATACCCACGCCCACTCAATAGGCTGCTCTCCTTTGTGGCCAAGGTTGGTGTCGTCGGAGCAGTATTGCTCCCTTGTAAAGGTTACACGCCTGCTCTTGAAAGCTGCTCCCCCCCCCAATACCATGCATGCACGGCCGGCCGGACGGATGGGGACACACACACACACACATACACACAGACCCCAGCTTCACCGCCCGTCACAGTTTGGCTCCGTATTGATCGGCGCTGCCTGGCCGCGCTTCCCCTGCAATTCCAGGTAGTAAATCAGTGCCAGGCGACTCCACCTCCCGGCGTTGCCATTGGGTGCCTGCTGTGCTCGGGTCGCAGCGATTGGTCGCCTCGCGGGCACAAGCCTTTACTTAAGAAGGCGCTCGCTCCGCTGACTTGATAGAGCCGGAGAGATACACATTCGCGCACGCCGAGACCGAACGAGCGGTGTGGCCGGAGAGCGGACACTAACGCGACAAGCATCCGCACTTGAACAGGGCAGTCCGCCCGCCTGCCCGCTCCGGATGCTTTGCGGCCAGCTGGTAGGCATGGAGCTGCCCCAGCGATCCATTTGCCCGGTGAGTACAACTGTTTCCTGCCCTGCTGTGCCCAAGCCGACCGGAGCAAAGTTTTTCCAAATTCCCAAAGAGATGGAGACTTTGGGTGGGAAGAAAAGTTGCAGTTGGCGAATGATGCGGGACGGGAGGAGGCTATGTAAAGCATAGTCGAGAGCCACGTGAGACTGGCGGGCGGAATTTTGGGTTGAGGGGTGGGTTTCTGGGATCGAGTAGTGGGGAGGGGCCGTGTCAAGAAGCTTCGGAAACCAGGAAGGAAGAAGTGGAAATGAAGGTTTGATAGATGTGATGGGGACCGGGGAGCACTTTTGTGCGTTGGGGATGCACCGAAGAGCCGCCGTGGAGACCGCTATCGGCTGTCTAATGGCACGCTGGATCTTCCTGAGCAGGGAGCCGTTTCTTGGAGTGCTCGCCTCCGGCAGCGAGCAAAAACGGAGTGCCAAGGTGACTGCTGCTCTCCAGATTGCACTAGTGCTGCTGGTGGCGGCAGCTGCTAGTAGTGGCAATGCCAGTGTTGAGGTTGGCTTGATACCCTGCAGTTTGACATGGCCGAGGAAAGGCATGGTTCCAACTCTGAAGTGTAACTCTATGGGCCCCGGAGTTCTGGCTGCTTCCTGAATATCTGATAGGTCTGGTTCCAAATTCTTTGATTTTGTGGGGGGAAAAGAATATCACTTGGCTGCAGTATTAATGCAGGATCTGGTCTGGGAATAGCAAACTCTGGAAAAACAGCAATGCAGACAAAGCCAGTAGCTTTTTCTTGTTAGTGGCTTCAGAAAGAAAACAACAACAACAACAACAACATTTGGAACCAGAAGCAATACTTGGTCATTACTGAAGCTCAAACCTGAATTTTATGATGTCAATGCTTTTGATTGGTTGAACCCGTTTGCCCTCCTGCACTTTGAACAAGAATTTGGTGGGTTGGCATCTTGTGACATTTCTTAACTAGGTTGATATCAGCACACGTCATTGGCTGAACAGACATGATGTCACCGAGAAAGATACAGGAATTGCATTTGGACAACAACTCTGTGAACGAGTGATGTCACTAGTCTACAATGAGACAGAAAACCCCGTGTCACTGTGTGGCTTTTGGAAAAGCATCTATATTATATTGGTGATGTGGTTCTGTAGGAGCTCAACTATCATTTAGGAAAACAGCAGAAAGTATGGAGTAGAAACTGTTTGCTAACCCAGAACAATGGTCCACTTAAATGTTTGGTTCTGCTATGGCCACTCATTTGAAAATACAGGATTTGCCTGGCGAACGTGTCAACTGAGAAAATCACATGCAATTTCTTATCCTTTCCTCTGACCAATGGCAAGAAATCAAAGCATGCATTTATTAGCGGATTATTGCATAGTGTTAGAATGTTATGCAAATCCCAATTTCTTTCCGACAGAAGAAATCCGCTGTCACCAACCCTACTGGTTTCTGCAAATATGGCTACAAATAGCAGTGTGATCAGCCACACCCTAGGAAATCATGAAAGTCATGGAAATATGCAGTTGCAGACATGCCCTCTTGAAGCGCCTTCTTTCTAGTTGGAGAATACACATCCCTGCTCTAAACACTATTCTTTTAGAAGCTTTTCATCCAGTCAGCATTTGGAATCACATGACCAGAAAACTAGAAGACAACTACAAAAAGCGGATTATTATCACAGTCTTGTGTTTTGGGGCAAATTTGTTGCAGCGGGGGTGTGTGTGTTCAGAATGGGCATTTTGTCCACACGGCATTCTCTGTGTAAGAGCAGACCCCTGGTATAATAAAAGATCATAAGGTACAGGGCATGGAGTCATGCAGATGATTTCCATCAATGTCCACAGCAAGAACAAAATGGCGCCCGCTATTTTTTTTTCAGCTGCCAAGGACATTGAAAACCATATCCGTCCCTTGTAATTCTAACAGACACCTAAGAGTGTTTCTGATCTTGGTTTGGTTCAAGAAGTAAGTGGATTCAATCTTGAATCCTCTTAACCTATCCATATCTTCCACTATCAGAGCCGACTTGAAGAGGCAAGGGAAGCGATCAAAAACAACATAGGAGGCAGCACATGAACGCCTCGCTTTAGTCCATTGCTTTTCTATGCAATCCTGTCTGAACATGGGGATGGAGAGTTTCTCCTTGATTTTCCTTTCTTGTGTCATGCTGCTCTCTTGATACTTGCAGCCTTTCCATGGGCATCCAATAGTGACTTTTGCAGGCATATCGGCGGTGTCTGCTGAATTGCCGCCCCCAACCCAGGAAGTAAACTCTTGAAATCTGAGAACAAAACAGGGAAAGGCAACCTTTGGAGTCCAGTAGACACGTTGGGAATTTTGAGTCATATCATGAACAATATTACAAAATGGCTGCCATAGTCACCAAACTGTCAATTTAAAAAAAGACAAATGTGAGATTGATCCCCGCCACTTCCTTTGGCTCCATTTCTAATCCAAAATACTCTGTTCCACGCCCAGCTTTACTTTTGCTTCGAGATTATTCTGGACGTCCAGGAGGTCCTTCTCTAAACAAAGCCCTCAGCTACCACCTAGCATTTTTGTTTTCTAAGTTTGAAAATCGTAGGTGACAGAGGCGCTCATAGGAATGATGCTGGAGACTGTTCTCTTGCTTTGCTATATGCCAACTTTTTGGTTCAATGTTTCACTTGAAAAAGAAATAGCAGTATCCACTGAGTCAAGGAACTCAGTAGCACTGAAGGAAGCATTCACTAGTTGGTTTGTGTACAGGTAGTCCTTGACTTACAACAGTTCATTTAGCAATTGTTCAAAGTTACTATGTCATTTCAAAAAAGTGTCTTATGACTGTTTTCACAACCGTTGCAGCATCCCCATGGTCATGGGGTCATGATCAAAATTCAGATGCTTGACAACTGACTCATACTTATGATGGTTGTAGTGTCTCAGGATCATGTGATCACCTTTTACAACCTTCTGACAAGAAAGTCAATGGGGACATCAGATTCAGTTAACAGTCAGGTTACCAACACAGCAGTGATTCACTTAAACTGTGTCAAAAAGGTCATAAAATGTCTCACTTAGCAACAGAAATTTTGGGTTCAATTGAGGTCGTAAATCAAGGATTACCTGTACTTGGATGTCATTTTGTTCACCCAGAACTAGAAACTTCACCAGCTGACTTGGGACTAGATCACGTATGGATTTAAATGGAGATAATAACAATTATGCAGATTTTTCCCTATCTGACATTCTTCTGATATATTGGCGTCCAAACTCCAGTCATCCCAATCTAGAGAGATATGGTGGCTAAGATTAATGAGAATTATGCTCCAATATTTGGGAGGGGCTAAGCTATGCAAATACCAAGCACAAAATTGAATAGGTTTGTATTAGAAAAGTAGACCAATGCAAAAATGAAATTTGGGGCTGGGGTTAAGATTAATTTTTAATCTGTATGTCTTTTCTTATGAAATGCTTTATAGTAGCTATAGCATATGATGACATATAGGATCGTGGTTCCTAATCAGTTTTCTTCAATGGCTATGGGAAACTGTTCAAAATAAGCCTAAACAGAACTATTTTCCATGTAAGGATTTTGTAATGTGTTCAGCAACTTTATCTGAAGCGCTAGGAGCATAAAAACCAGGTCTTCCAAGGTCCAAGGGGAAAGCTGAAATCCCAGAAGAGGAACAGCAGGGGTTACAAGGATCAAGTACATTTTCTTCACTGCCCGCGCACAGGTGCAAGCTCTGAGTGCATGTTTGTGCGTGTTTAGGAAGGCAACTTAATTAATGGCCATTTCCCTAATGATCTATCTAGAAATGCACACTGATGTATGAGTTTAATTAGCTCAAGCCAAATGCTGGGAGCGCGACAGAAGAACACGTTGTCTTTGTCACCAGGCGCCTGTTACCATCCTATGTTTATGGAAACTTATTTAATGAAGAGTTAATCTGTGCCTAAACTGGAGGCCAGGACCAGCTACCGGCCTCGTATGATGGATTGTTTTGCTGTGGAAGAACACAAGAAAGATGCATTTGCTCTTGAACTTCCTACCTGGTCATTTGACTTATAGATACCTATGAATGGCTCCTTCGTTGTTTCTGAAGTGAATAGGTAGAGTTTTTCCTGATGAGAGGACCAAACCTGATAGCTCCTGATATTATTACATCATAACTATTCATAGTAATCATTATTAATTGTAATTATATGCACCCAGGGCCTCCTCTCTTATATAAACAGGAATAACCAAGTTTACGGAGGCTTTTCTGTTTTGTTTTGGGTAGGTTTCTTATATTTCAGGCCACATCCTGAATTCTGCAGCCCTAAATTCTATTGCAAAGCATAATGAAATAGATAAATTTCATCCACTGCCTCTTCAGAGAATAATTTTGAGCATATGGTGATTTCAATGAAGTCATGGAAAGTCTTGGAGGCTTGCTGATCTTCCAGCAGGAGGAGGAAAAGCTTAGGACATGCCTATTTGTAGTACCTTCTGCCTATCAGTGTAGGTAGAGTGGATACTCACAATTGTTCAAGACCACCTCTGGGTTTGGAGCCAGCAAGAAGATTTGCAAGAGCTTACCTTGAGATCTGTTTTGTAGAAGTGTTAATACCACAGGGTACTGCGAAGAGAGGTTAAGATAGTCCCAAAAGGCCAATAATAGAGCTAATGAGTTATTATCTGTAGAAATGTTCACAAGACAGATTACCTATTCCATAATGCCTTTTGACAGCCTTCTTATTCACACAATCAGGATGGATAAAACATGATGAAACGGTGGGCTTCTCCCCCTTCACACTTTCATTCCAAGGGACTTTAAAAGGACTATTGATTCTAACCTACAATACTGATTATAAGAATACTCCAAACTGACAGCTCTGGCTGGGGGAGGAAAGATAGTTATTAACATAAACTATAAGAGTTTTCATATGTGGATACTGACAAAATGAAAAAGTGCCTGTTTTCTTGCTAAGCTTTAACTACCCTTGTTGTGTTTACAAATGAGGGGAAGAGATGTTCATCCGTTTTAAGGATTAACGAATCTCATTGCAAAATTGCCTTCTCATGAAGCAAAAGAGGCTATCATATCTCGGAGTCTATCTTGAACCGAAAGCTGATTTCTGGCACAAGATGCTTTTTTTGCTGCCATCTTTTTTTTTTTTTTACATGGACTGCTCCATAGGAGAGATCAACAGGCATTCTGTCCAAGTGCTTTAATGTTGAAAAGATCCTACCTCAGGAAAGAGACTGGATGGCCCTCAGGATTGTCTGATCTTCATCAAAGTTACTGGAAAGTTATGAAGCAGAGTGTGATCAACTTAAAACAGAAATGTGACGCTATTGAAATACTTGCTCACATCACTGCATTTGGGTTAAAATCACAATGTTGCCTGGTTCTTTTTGATAGATCCTTTCTCTCCCATCTTCTAGCTCAGGGTAACCACAAAATCAACTCCTACTCTTTGATGGAATCAAAGGAGAGAGATGGGACATTCTTCTTGAAGGAATGAACTAAGGTCCTTTCTCTTCCTTTTAATTCTGATGAATGAATGTGAGATCTAATGGTCTAACCTAGTATATTTTTGTTTCTCTTCAGCAGGGATGTGTAACTTTGAAGCTAATATGGTTTCACATCCCAGAGTGAATTCTGAGACAGCTGAATTGACTGTCAGTCCTGAAATTAGATGTTTGGTATGAACAATAGTGTCAGCACATCCTGCTATTCATAATAGTTGAAATTTTCCATAGATCTAGCATTCCAATGCTTCCCCCCTAAAGCTCAGAAGATTAAGAAACAGAGGTTTCCTGCCCACAATAAAGTACAACATTCTCTATTGGTACTTGAGCATTAGGCAACTGCTGACCAATTCAGAACCATACCAAAGTCTCCAAAACTGCTTGCCCGATTCTGTAAGGGTTGGTGGCAATGCTACCTCTAAGAATTTATCAAGATGGTTATATCAGATCCCTGCCAATGCTTATTTGCATGGGTAAGTAGCAGTGAAATGAAAGCTAGATTTTGAGCCCTGCTGGAACAGTGGTTAGAATGCTGTACTGCAGGCAAATTCTGCCCACAACCTGGAGTTTGATACTGACCGGCTCAAGATTGATACCTTCCATCCTTCTGAGGTTGGTAACATGAGAACCCAGATTGTTGGGAGCAATATGCCAACATTTGTAAACCGATCAGAGAGTGCTGTAAAGCAGTATGTATGGAGCAGTAAATTAAGTCTAAGTGCTATGGCTATTTTCCCTAGTTTTATAATCTGTTACAGAATTCCTGCATTAAGAAAAAAGAAATCCCAGCTAGTAAGTGAATGGGTGATGTAGCCACATGCTTCTCTTTATAGGTGCCAAGGTTGCTGCTACTGCTGTTGTGGAGCCTGGTTCTTCCTTGGCCTGGTGAAGGATCCCAGCGCAGTAAACCCATGTTCACAGCAGTCACGGATCAAATCCTTCCCCCTGACTATGACAGCAACCCGACTCAGCTCAACTATGGTGTGGCTGTGACCGATGTAGACCAGGATGGAGACTTCGAGATTGTCGTGGCTGGGTGGGTACCAAGAAAAATGCTAAGTATTGCTAGATGTATGGGAAGTTGGGGGGAGGGGGGGCCGCTACCCCACAAGGAGCCATATTTAAGGAGAAAGAATAGCCTAGCGTTCACAGGATGCAAGGAAGATGGTTACATCCCAAAGGCTGGTCTCATACAAAAGGTAAAAAACACAGTGTAATTATTATTATTATTATTATTATTATTATTATTATTATTATTAGTAGTAGTAGTAGTAGTAGTAGTAGTAGTAGTAGTAGTAGTAGTAGTAATTGCACTGTCAGCCAGATGTTCAGACTGGGTTTGGCATTTTTGTCTACCTATCAAGTCCTTACCAAGGACCTGGGATAGGCAAATCTGGATGTTTGACAGTGTTACAGATATTGACGCAGGATGGAAGCAGTTCCAAGTAAAGCCGCCTTCTGCAATTGACTGATGGCAAATTTGTCAATGCCCATGGTGTTCAAATGGTGCTCCAATTGTTTGGGACTGCACCCAAGGCGCCTATTACTATTGGGACTGCCCTTGCCATATTTATATATATATATATATATTTACACTTACACTTACACTTACATTTACATTTACATTATTTATATTTACATTTATATTTACATTTACATTTATATTATTATTTTGCCTTCCTCACAATCTCAAGCAACTCCGGGCAGGTTTGGCTAACTGCCAATATATGAATTAGTACGTGTACTGCCATACAGTAAGAATCAAATATATAGATTTGTTTGTAAGCCATGCCGAACTATTATTTATTTTCATCATGGTATATTGAACAAGCCATAATGGTCCAATTCACATGTAAGAAAAGGCCTAAATCACCTTATAATCACAATGGCTGGCTGCCTATATTGTATAAATTCAAAACTAAACAAATCACATTAAAGTTGAATACATTGGGTGAATTCAGACCCTGTTTCTCAGAAGAACTTGGACACTGCTACATTTGTGGGATTTTACAAATGTTCCGGATTAAAACTAACATTCCCAGTTAGTGCGATCTGGTTTTGCTGGTTGAGACCTATGGGAAATGTCTTTGAAAACCCCTGAAGGGCATTAAATTGGCGAAGGCTGTAAAAGGAAGGAAAAGTATACATGTTCATACTCTACTTTGTTCTTAGGACATGTAAAGATTGATATGGATTGTCTGGAATAAGCCAAAAATAGCATCTGTGAAGTGATTCAATTCCAGATGTGTATGTGGGTTTTCAGTGGAACTACTGTACAGTTGCATCCCCAAAGCTTACAGCTTAATTGTGTCCCACATGGTCACTTCCCTGATTAACTGCCTCTGCCAGTAGCCTTCTCAGCTCCCACCCCAGCTTCCCCAACCTGTCCAGGCTGCAATCATGACCTAGGAAGTAGGGGCCAGAGAGGATGGTCTCTTTATAGCTGGCCACTGCTTGTATAACTTGGACTGACATAAAACATGTCTCAGTTGCACTGAGCTGGAAAGAACATCTATCCATTGAAAAGCTCTTCTGTCTAGGATTCCCTAGAAAACAGGGAAATGGTTTCCGTAACCACATTCATTTCATTGAGCCTTCTCATTTTTTCCTAGCTCTTCCTAAGTTGTTTTCCATGTATTCATACCATCCCTATAGCAGAAAGACAGGATAGCAAGCCTGCTTTAAACACATGGACTACTAGGATCGTTTTAGGGATCCACATTTTTCTCCTTCATCCCCACTGGGCTGCTAGGGACCTCAGTTGCCCTGAAGTTGCATTCAACCTCAGTGGTCTCCCAGGATCTTTCAGTAACAGATTCACATCTCCATGGCTAGCAGTTTTCCATTTGGATTCATCTGTATGCCACCTCTTCAAAGGTTGCTCATATCCGTAAAACATTAAACTGCTCCACAAACTGTAGTCCACATGCTGCTACACAGGCTCTATGGAAGAACGGTCTTCAGCCTTACTGAATGATCACAGAGAAGAAGCCACCCAGACTAGATAGGCAAGCTTTTCCAGACCAGGGCACAGCATGCAAAAAAATTCATTTTTTCATGTCCTGGGGGAGGACATGCAACATATAATTTAACAATTGCAGTGATTCACTTAACAATGGCAGCAAGAAAGATAATAAAATGGGGCAAAATTCACTTAACAAATGTTTCACTTAGCGGCAGAAATTTTTGGCTCCATTGAGGTTGTAATTCAAGGACTACCTGTAATTGGAACCTAGTTCTAGCCTCTAAGCACCAGGTCAAAGCTGTTCCTATATCTCCTTCTTGGCTGAAGTGGAGCCATACAACCATATTCGTACTGATAATACCCCACCCCAAACTAAAGAATGACCTCTCTCTTGAGAGTTTCATATATATGTTAAAAGGAATGCAAGACAAGACTTGACCTCTCCTCTCCCATCAACACTTATTTTGGAGTGTTCAATCTCTGTAGATGTATGTACCCATATTTTTCGGAGTATAAGACGCACCTTCCCCCCCCAGAAAAGAAGGTGAAAATCTGGGTGCGTCTTATACACTGAATGCAGCATTTTTGGCCTCCCGAAACCCCGCCCCCGTGCATCCTATTTCTCATAAAAATGGATGCACAGAGGGTTTGGGAGGCCTGCAAAGTGCTCTTGGGGGCTGGGGAGAGCAAAAACGAGCAAACAATGGCCATTTTTTGCTCGTTTTTGCTTCCCCAGCCTTCAGGAGCATTTTGCAGGCCTCTCAAACTCTCTTTCATGAAAAACAGGGCATGCAGAGGGTTTGGGAGGCCTGCAGAGTGCAAAAACTTTTTTTAAATTTACTGTTTCAAAATCTTGGTGTGTCTTATACTCTGGTGCACACACACATATACATATGCACAATTTATTTACCACCAACCTTACACACACACACACACACACACACAAACCTTAATTAGCTAAGCTTTCAGTTTGGGAAGCTTTTTCCTCTCAATTCTTTATGCTCATCTTCCCCAACCTGATGGCCTTCAATTGTGTTGTAATGACAGCTTCTAGGATTTTCCTGCCTGGAAATCCTGGGAATTGTAATGCCAACGTAACTGGAAAACTTGGTTGGGGAATGCTGCTTTATACAAAGTCTGTGATCTTTGGAACTCAGATTATCTTATTAAGCCTAGAAAACTGTGGATAGACAGGCCTTTCTCATAGGTGAGGAAAAGTTTAGGCAAGTCAAGACATGTGGAAGAGCGCCCTGGTTTGACCTGAAGAAAAACAAACTTTCTCTCATTCTGAGGAGAGGCAACCTTCTCTCTCCCTCTTCTGACGGCCTCAGCGTGCACCTTGACATTGTGTTAATTGGCTGCAGTAGAGTGAGAGAGTGCTTCATCGCGTTATTGACAGTGTGCTTGGCTTGAGTTGGTGCACAGGAGTGAGCAGGCATTCAGCTGTGTGCTCCTTGCATCCCTAATCTGACAGTCCCTTGAAGAGGAAGGATAGAAGGAAATGGAAACCAGCCTGGCCAGCTGCTCAAAGAGAAACAGCATGTTTTGCCTTTAGGGTGATCATGCTGGGCATGCCTTGACAAATGTGGATATGGAGAAGTGGAAGTTTCCCATGAATGAACAATCAGGAATGTGTTCATAATTGCCAGGGCTACTTTAATGTATCATTAAGAAGAGGCAAGTTATCACATAGGAAACAATACCTTATGTATTTATCACTTGTTTAAACCTCACATCTCCCTCACAAAGGAACTCTATGTTAGAACGGTATGAGTCCAGCTCCTTCCTCATAACCTCTATCTAGGAATTCTATAATCCTGTCAAGAACATATTAAGTATCAGATAATGAACTGACTATTCTGACTAAGCTGTTGTCACAGGTAGACCAGCTCACTGGCTTCCTCAACTTGCTGCCCTTCCAATTGTTGGGCTGTAGTGCCTCACCCCTAACTCCACCTAGTAGTTAGGAATGATAAGGGCTCCAAATTTGGAGAAATCAATTCTAATTCTCAAACATTACGAAAAGAAATTAATGGTCCCTTTTGAATGATTGTAAGTGATGCATTAACACAAGGAGACTAAAAACTGGGCTGCACATTTCATATTTAATAATATTGCAATTACTTAAAATAATGATGATGGATAATCCTTGTAAATGATATGAAATTCTAAGTGTGGGAATAGGCATTTCTCCCAATCTTAATTACCACCAAGTCACGTTTCCTTAGATTTGCAGACTTCTTTACAGGATAGCTACCCTGCAGTTTTCCTTAATTTAGTCCCCTCTAGATATTTCAAATAACAAATCCATAAGACCCATTCAACGTATGATTGGAAAATATGGGGAAGATAATTCAAAACATCTTGAGAGTGCTCAAATGGGAAAGGTTGTAGCTTTCCCCCAAAAGATGGGGTGTAGGTGCAATGAGCTACAATCCTAGAATTGCTAACCAGAATGCTAATTCAACCAAATTTACTGGGAATGCTGGAAGTGATCATCCACTTGAAAGGGAGTGGGGGTGGGGCTTTTACAGTAAGATATTCCTCTGGGTAAGAATAATATTCAACCTGTTCCTGATTAATCCCTGATTGCTTCAATTTCTTAGAAGGGAACTTTACCCGGCAAACTTAACTCATTAATCTATATGTTCACCTGAATCCATCCATCCTTTTTATTCCCCTCGTTCCTCTGACCTTCCTTCATGGATGTGCATTCCAGACGCGACATCTCCATCACTCTGTCCTAAAGTGTCACCACATTGTTAGTATTCTTACTAAAGTAGAAACATTGTATTAGTTCTTTAGTTGTGATCTTAACAGGAGCAAGCAAAGCAATTGGAGCCTCCCTCTGAGATATGATTTATTTGCAGCCTGAAAAGGACTCACTTCTGCTTTTACTACACTTCCTCACATTTGGTCTTAGATGCACTGTAATTGCCACCCACCCACCCCCCAAAAAACAACAACAACATGCACACATACATCTTTAGGGCACAATGACTTCTTTGGTATTTAGGCTTAAAGCCTCTTGACAGAATTGGAACAGAATACAATAAAAGCAAAAGAGAACATCATAACATATTTAAAAGGCAATACATTAAAAAAAATAATAACAGTAATAAACAAGTCACCTAAATTTCTGAGATGGCAAAAAATGTAATCTGGTAGTGAAAAGATACAACAATGTCACTTTTGTGGAAGGGGCATTTGATCATAGAGGGGGAGATCTTACTACTGAATACTACCTGGGCAGGCCTGGCACACAGGAGGCCCTACAAGCTGTAGCAGCATATTCCCATGCCAGGGCACTCAAAACCCATACCTTGGATTTCCTAGTTTAAGAATGAGAAATATATTAGAACTGCTGCCACCAGAAGATGGTCTATGCAAAGTTTGCAAGTATCATTTGCAGATCTAATATACCTGGTATTTCTAATTTCCTTTTGATATTGCTCTTAATAAAGGATAGCAAAGCATCTCATTCAGCCGTGGGCTGCAGCTGCCCATATTTAGACAGCTTTGCATCGCAAAGTGCAATCTTTTGCGGGAAGATTCCCACCCTAGGATTGCCAGTGCTATGTTTTCTAATATAGCGCATTTCAAATCTTGCAATGATTAAATAAATTAAAGAATATTCTGAAAGAGATGCTGGAACAACCCAAAACAATTTTAATCCAGACATGTGGCTTTTATTACATGTAAGTTGTTTTCCCCACTGATCTTTCTAGAAGAAGAATATGGGAGATCTTGAAGTTAGTCAAGTAGTTGGAAGATTCCAAGAGGCAGATTATTTGTCATATTTCTATAGATATCGATCAGTTCCTGTAACCTTCTGACTTAATAATGACTGAAGTGCTCATCTATCTTCATCTTCCAATGTTAGAGATTCTTGTAAACAGGAATATCTTCTAAGGAATCTTAGATATTGACAGTTATATTGTGCAGAATTTCTGTAGTTTTTTTCTTCAATCTTTTCCCCACAGTCATTCTGCCAGGTAGTGGAGGGCAAACCAGTAGTGGGAATTTGGTTCCCCAATCGCCCATGCCTGTTTTTTAGTCATTTTTAAATGTGCTGCGTATGCGCAGAACAGTTTACAGGCAACTGCGCATGCACAAGCAATTCACGGTATGTGCGAAGCGAATCAGCAGTAACACCAGCAGCAACCCACCCCTGGGCAGAGAGTATGGATTTATCTTCATCTGAGGATAAGATAAGAATCAGTGCATCGAAACTTAGCAGAGATAGATCCAGTACTGTAAGTAAGTAAGAATGCGCTGAATGTGAGAACTATTCCGCAGGAAAACAGACTGCCTTCTGAAGGGGGGGGGGTGCTCCATCACTGGAGGTTTTAAAGAAAAGAGCGGAGAGATGTTTATCAGAGATGGTCTAAAGATTCCTGCATTGAGCAGTTGGTTGGACTAGATGATCTCCAAAATCCCTTCCAGCCCTATGATTCTGTGAAGCAGTATAGCAAAGGGGTCTTTGCAATACCCACACATAAATTAAATGTTTTTTACTTTAACTTCCGAAACAAAGAACAATTTGTTTCCTGTTCTTCTCCACACTTTTGCTATATGTATCATGTGGCTTATAACAGTGGTCCCCAACCTTTTTATCGCCGCGGACCAGTCAGCCTTTGATAATTTTACCGTGGCCCGCTGAGCGCGCGCAGGGGTGGAGGGCGTTGTTCGCGACGACACATTGATTGTTTATATATCAGATTGTTTTGATTAAACCAAAACTATTTTAAATAAAGATATGAAATTAATCAAGTATTGCATTTATTTTTCAAAATGAATGTACAATTTTTTTATTATTTAAGTTTTGTACCCTATCTTTTCTAACTAACGTTAACTTTAAAAAGATGTTACATCAGACTACAATACAAGTAATTAAATGAAGACTAAAATAAGTGTTTTGGCATATTGAGCTTTTTATATTTCTTTCTTATATTGCTTCCTTAGTTGAGAACTTGCTCCTCAGCTTACTTACGCATTAACTGTTTGTTGCTTTTATGGTTTATTCATTCACTGCTCCATCTTCAGTTTTTTTCACAGGGGGCAGGGCTTCCTTCCTCCCTCCCTCCCTTCCTTCCTTCCTTCCCTCCCTCCATTCCTTTGGCCACCAATTTTGATCCAATTCTCTCTCTCTCTCTCTCTCTCTCTCTCTCTCACACACACACACACACGTTCTTGGGGGGGGTTGAATTACTCCGCCTCACTGCGCAAAGTCGGCTCAGCATGCGTTCGGCCCCCACTTATGCCGAATCAAATCCGCGGCCAGCGGGACCAGGGGGTTGCATTTCAAAGCCGCCAGTCCTCTTGCTTCTTCTCCTTCACCGGCAAAGCTCCCGCTGGCGGCTCCGCCCATGGCAGCAGTGGTGGTGCCTCCCCCTCCGCTCGGAGCACCTCAGCTGGGCTCTGGGTTATCCCTGCCTCCACCTCCGCCGCTTTCCTACTAGCTCCCGCGGCCTCAAAAGCACGGCAGAGGAGGAAGGGGGAGGGATAACGCGGGAGCCAGCTCAGGTGCTCCGCTTGGAGGGAGAGGCACTGCCACTGCCATGGGCAGGGCGCCAGCGGGAGCTTTGCCGGTGAAGGAGAAGAAGCAAGAGGACTGGCAGCTCATCAAAACAAGTCTGGGGAGGTCCTTTGCAGGCGGCCAGTTCTAGCCGCCTGCAAAGGACTTCCCCACATTTGCTTTACAGAAAACTCTGCGCGGCAGATAGAATCTGCTGCGTGGGCTTTTTTTGTGACGTGCGCAGCCGCGCAGGCGCGCACCTTAGAGGGAACAGTGATCATGGCCCCCGGTCGCTGCACGGCCCGGTGCCAGGTACTCCACGGCCCGGCACCGGTCCGTGGACCGGGGGTTGGGGACCACTGGCTTATAACACACAACACATGCCACATTCTCTCTCACAAAACTGGAGAAAATGGAAGCATGTGATCGCCTGTGGCTTTGTTGCTGTTCTTTTGGAATTGTAGCAGGTCCTTAGATTTTCCCAGATGTCTGGCATGCAAGAAACAAAATAACTGTTTTGTTATTTTCCTTTCTTGATTGGCAGTTAAAATGTTGAATGTAATGGGGCATGATCTCCAAGATTAATTAGATCTGCCTGAGCTGTGTGAAGTTTCACATATTTGAACACATTGCCAAAGTCTGTATTTTGGCTGATTATCAACACTAAATGAAATACGTATTTCTGGTTGTGCCCTGTTCTTTTAAGTTCATGGTGGATGGCCAACTTGGACTTGGACTCAGGCACAATAAAATAGGTCACTAGCTATGAATGTTAGATGGGTCAGTTATTTTCACTGTTCCTTTATTTTTTATTCTTAAATCCAATTTAATTTGTAAGTATACCTTTAAGTCTGTGTTGACTCCTGATGACTTCCTGGACATGTCCTTGCAATCTTCTTGGCAAGATTTTGAGAGCAGTTTGCCTTTGCATGCTTCCTAAGGCTAAGAAAGAATGACTGGCTCAAGATCGCCCAGCCTAAGGGAGGACTAGAACACACAATCGCTTAGTACAGTAGTTCCCAAACTTGGCAACTTTAAGACTTGTGGACTTCAACTCCCAGAATTCTCCAGCCAGCTGGCTGGAGAATTCTGGGAGTTGAAGTCCACAAGTCTTAAAGTTGCCAAGTTTGGGAACCACTGGCTTAGTATCTAGTCTGATGTTTTAAATCTCTATACCAAACTGCCTCTTTTAAAAAATGGTATCTGTACAATACTACAGCAACATAAATACAGATATTTATGTTGGGAATGTATTCCTCAAAAAAAAATAAGAGCAGATTTTAATCATGGGAGAGCTAAATTCAGTTAAAACAGGTATGAAGAACCCTATATAGCACTGCCTGTATTAAAGTCTTATAGGTGAGAAGCCTTGCAAATGTGTATTTCAGCACACCTATAACTGATAACAGAATTACAGAGTTGGATGGTACTCTGGAGGTCTTCTAGTCCAACCTCTGTAGGCCTTATACCATTCCAGACAAGTGGCCATCTAGTCTTTTTAAAACCTCCATTGATGGAGCACCACAACTTCTGAAAGGAAGCCATTCCACTGGTTAATTGTTCTCATTGTTGTCTCAAAGGTGCTTTTTCAAAAGGAAACTGGACTGCTTGTGAAACAAAACATTTCACTTCTTATCCAAGAAACTTCATCAGGCGGGGGGGATGGAAGGATAGGTTCTGACTGAATGGGGGTAGTGGTGGTAGAAATGGAAGGATTATATTTCTTTGCATCATCTGGTTGTTAGCACTCTCCCTGAGAACTCTTGAGGCCACTTTCCCTCAGGGTCACTTGAATCAACTGGTTTGGGATCTTCTTGGAACTGTTGCAAAGGTTGCGTTGTCGACTGGAGATAGGTGGTGTCTTATCCCTCCCCCTCTGATGAGAGAAGGCATCAACTGTCAGTATTTATCCTTCCATCCCCCATGCCATCACAAGTGATAAAGTTTCTTGGATGAGAAACAAAACATTTTTCTTCCTCTTCCTCAAAGAAAAACAAACAAACAGTCCAATTGCTTTTTGAAAAAGCACATTTGAGGAGACAACTATGACCTGGATGACTGAAAATTTCCACCGACATTGTTCTCATTGTACTTAGTTCTAGGCTGCTTCTCTCCTTGAATAGTTTCCGTCCATAATTATTATATTAATATTTCAGCCATAATATAAATCACAGTGTTTTCTGAATCTACTTTTATTAAAGGGTGAAGAATACATACATACATACACACACACACACACACATACACATACACATACACATACACATACACATACACATACATATACATATACATATACATATACATATATACTGGTCTTGTTGTATTCGGGTCTTCTCCCGTGTAAGATTGAGATTGTCTTAGCAATGTTTCAGCGAGGTCTCACTCACCATCTTCAGCCTGGGTTTTGGGATTAAAACGTGGTTGGAGCTGCTGTCTTTCTATAAATCTTGGTGGGGGTGTGTGGAGTGCTGGCTTTGTTTCAGTAAGTGGATTGATTGGTTGTGTGGTTGTATCATGATTGGTAGATTGGTGCTGATTGGTGCTGGCTGTGTGTCCATTGTTGTTTCATGTTGTAACAGCCTGGGTGGTGGGTGGGGCTCGTTTGTTGATTAGGGCTGGTTTCCAGATGTCTGGTAGGCAGGAGGTATCGTTGTGTTTATTCATGCTGTGGGGGTGTTTCTCTATTTCGATAGGTTCCATAATTATTCTCTTGTTGAAGTGTTCAGTTTTGGAGATTAACCTGGTTCCTTCGAAATTAATTTCCTTTCTTGTAGCTTTAAGGTGCTGGAAAAGGGAGGAAGTTTTTTCTTTTTTTCTTATTGTGTTCTTGTGTTCTGCGATGCGTGCATTTATTCTCCTGTTCATTTGTCCTATGTATGTTGCAGGGCAGATTTTGCATGGTATTTCGTAGACTCCTTGGTTTTCTAGCTGGATTTTGTCTTTGGGATTTCTTAAGATGTTGGCTATTTTTTGGTCAATGTTGAAGGCTGTCTTGATATTGTGTTTGTGGACAATTTTGCTGATTTTATCTGTGGTGCCTTTGATGTAAGGGAGGAGGGTGATGCCGTTGTCCTGTTCTGTGTCTCCGTTTTTGAGGGAGTCTCCCTTTGGATTAGGTTGGTAATTGTTTTTCTTTGGAATCCGTTGGAGATTAATATGTTTGTATTAATACGTTTAATAAACAAACAGTATGCAGGTCTGACCTCACTGAAATGTTGCCAACACAATCTCAATCGGGAAAAGACCCGAAGACAACAAGACCGCACCAAATGTGAACAAGACACACAGCTTAAAATATCAGCATGTTTTCTGAAGGCAGTTTTCCTACTTCAGATTACAAAATCCTCACTTCAAAATACATTTGGAAGAGTAGCCAAAATGTGTTACTAAGGGCATTTCATAGACCCACTGACACATAAAATTCAGCTCTGATTGCAGGCTTGCCCTTTGCATGAATTGGTTTCTTGAAAGGCTCCCCTCTTGATCTCCTTTGAGGACAAGATATTTTCCCCTGGGTTTTCAAATATTGCCCTCAAGGTTTTACCAAATTCTACATTTATTACTAGCTACTAGGGCTCCCCTCCCTGCCCTCCTCCTCTGTTGTATTTTCTCTCTGTGCTGTACATTTTCAGCCTTAGCAAACTCTATGCTAACCACATTAGAGTCACACATCATTAGCTGCCAGATGAAACCACTCAGGCGTTTCTGCAACTTTGCATTGTGTGATGTTAACATGGATGGATGTCTCAAAGAATTCAGAACTCTCCCTTAATCAAACAAGCAGAATTCTACACAACTAGAGGAAGGGTATACGTTGGCCAAATCCATTAATAAGACAGATAAGTACTCTATAAAAGCAGTCTTCTTGATCTGATACTGCAGTAATTTAGGGTTTTTTCAGTGCTGCATCAGAGATCTTCCCAGTGTCTCTTCCCGACAAGGGCTTTAGGTCAAAGTCCATGTAATATGCCTTTTATCAATACAGCCCCAGATAAATCCTGATTCCTGAATAGGAGGGGAAACCTCTATTTGCATCTTGCATACATTAGTTGTCTGAAATAAGAGAAGAAAGAAATTTCTTTTGGGCCTTTACCATTTGGTTTCCATTTTCCTGAGGTGCCCCAGTGGTGCCTGACTTAATCCCTAAATCCTTCAGCATGTCAGAAAAGATTTAGAAAAGGAACTCTGTCTCTATAAATATAGGAAACACAAAATCCAGCCCTCCTTCTTTAACCTATTTTTCCCAATGAATCTCACTGATCTGAAGAAGGGAACAGTATAAGCTATGTGGTAAAACAAAATGATTTAAACATGCATAACTATAAGTGGCATAACATTTTTATGTGGCTTTGTCTTACATTGGATGAAAAAACAGATTTTCCTGATATTTTTTAAAAACATAATCCTAAACTCCATAAGCATCACTCCTCCTGAACTTTGTCCTTTGTCCTATGAAGGGTTTTAATCAACTTTGGTGAATTATGTGTCTCGAAATCTTACCAGATTAATGTAATAAATCTCTACTTCAAAGCATTTTTATAAATGTGTGATGTGTTCAGCAGACATGAGGAAAACAATGACTCTGTTCCTTTTTCTCTGTTGACTTTTTCTCACAAAATAGGACAGTTTTTTGGAAAGGTAGCTGTGGCAGTTGCTGAGAGCCTTGTGACTCATTAAAATCTAACAAATCCATTATGGCAGAAAAGAGGCAGGGAGGTGATTAATCCAGTGTGCTAGAACTCAGGCTGAGTTACTGGCTTCTTAATAAGGCGGAGCGGTGCAAACGATGAGAAAATATGGAAAGCATATTGGTTCCCACCACTGTTCTCTTCATTAAAGTCCACTCCTTTTTCTTCTCCAAGAAGATATTGGGAATGCTTGGTTGCCTAATTGAGGAACTACATTAGTAACAATAGAAAACTTCACTTTGATGGGGGGGGGGGGAGAAAAAACTATTGAGAAGGTGCTAATATCTGAAACCACTCTTGCTCACTCTTGCTTCATTTCTTACTCTCTGCTCCTTTAGGTACAACGGACCCAACCTGGTGCTGAAGTATGACAAGGCACGGGGCCGGCTGTTAAATCTTGCAGTGGATGAACACAGCTCCCCCTACTATGGACTGAGGGATCGCCAGGGCAATGCAATTGGTGTGACAGCCTGTGACATTGATGGAGATGGATGGGAGGAAATTTACTTCCTAAACACCAATAATGCCTTTTCTGGTGTGTGTCAAAGTCATCCGTCCTTGACATTTACCTTACCATTGACAACCATATTAACGCATCAAACCTTTTTAATGTTGTTTGCCTTTCCCTTCATCTTCTGATATCCATCCAACTATGATATACAACATACCATATGTCTGGAAATCATCCCATTGTAGATCATGACCAGTGCTGACTAGTTTTGCTGACCCAAAAGAGGTGGCAGAAACGTACAAGTGATTCTCAGAGGGGATACATAGTGATGTGGCTGGATGAAGACCAGGAGTCTGTTCAGCCATCTTTCTTTCTTGTTTCTGGTGTCCTGTAGGCTGCCCTCTGCATAGTTTACTCTGGGACCTCACCTGCTAGCCTTGTCCCACTGGCGTTCATTTCCTGACCTTCACTGGCCACCAGGGTGAGATGTTTCAAGCCTGGAGTTAATTTCCCAGCTGAGTGATTTTGTCGATTCCCTGGCAGCAGTGGGGCTGGCAGACGGGGTGGGTGGGGGAGGGGAGAGACTTGACTGCTGACTCAGGGTTTTGCCAGTTCTCTAGTTGCCAGCAGTGACTGCAGCTCTGAGGGCTTAGAATTGCAGGGGATGAAGGGAGCACCTCTGGGACAATGTTCCTTGAGGTGAATAGGACAGAGGGAAAATGGCAAACCTCTGACGCATCTAGGCCTCTGTGGCTCCACCGTCAATATATTGTTTTCCTTTGGGAGGATGAGTATCTGCCTGCTAGGCTGGCACTAGACTCCTTTACGATACGCTCTTGCCAAAGTCACATATGTAGCACTAGTCCGCGTCTGTACCCTGCCCGTGAAATCTTTATGGCCTAGCCCTTGCTTAATAGGAATTGCAGTGAGAATAACAGGACCCTTTTCTTTTCTGAGCTTCAGATGGGCTTGTGGGATTTTCTGGGAAATGCTGCTTGACCATTGGCTTTTCTGCTAAGATTCCATGCTGGATTTTGGCTGCTTCTAGATTCTTTCTGAATAGCTTGTGGGAGCCCTGGACAAACGATTGCTCCATAACCCCCACCCCCACTTGCTCAAAGCCCTTCTTTAGATTTCTGGGGCCCTTTCCCTAGAAAACAACAACAACACCATCAAGGCCCTGCTCCTTCCAGAGTTGGACTGGGCCCTTTACCTGCCTTATTGATCTACTTTTGGTTCTGCTTATCTGTCTTCCTGACACACCTAATTATAGCTTTGCTGCTACCAAAAACTCCCACTCTTTAAATCAGCCAATCGTATTACTCCCGGCGTCAGGGTCTGGCCATCGATTTTTTCTTTTCCCTTTTCCCTTTATGATGTACATGGCTCTGTGCTGCTTTGGCACATTTTTCCTTAATGAATGTATTCTTCTGGACCTCCCTTACCAACACTTAAGCTTTGTTGGAGTTGCTGCATTCACGGCAGTGCAGTCCCAGTCACAGCCCTGCATACTAGCTAGTAGTTAGAGACTCACCAAAGGTGGGTGTTGAGGTGGTGAACCTGTGAAGGCTGACAGTCAGGAATTAGATGCTCAAAGCGGACAAGAAAAAAAAAGTATTCAGTTTGTAGTGACAAGGTTGGACAGGGATTGTTTGACAGTCACATGCACAATCTGCACCTACATACAAATTTCACACCTGCATAGTGCAATTGTGTTGTTTCAGGAGGGGCTTATGCCAAATCTTTCCACCTCTGATCCCTGGAATCTTGGAGCCCTTTTCCCTAAGGACTCAGCTGAGGTTCTAGGTGATGGTGTACCTATGGCATGCATGCCTAAAGTGGCACATGGAGCCATGGGGCCTGGCATGCGCAGCGTCGCCTGTTCCTCTTCAGGGTTTCTGGCACGCATGCATGTGTGACAATCAGCTGGCCTTTGTGTGTGTGCGGCAGTACCGAAAACTGGAAAAGCTCGTCTTCCATTTTCTGGTGTGAGCATGCGGCCAGCTGATCATCACGCATGCATGCGCATTAGTAACCAAAAGACTAGCTGGCCGGAGCACATGCATGTGCCAGAAACCAGAAGTTTATTTTCTAGCACACACATGCCTCTTCCCAGTTGCGGCCCAGACAAGCGCGTGCCCACCTGCGCTTCCTTTTCAGCCCTTGGTGTCGAAGGGACCGCCGTCTCTGTTCTAGAGAAACACCCATGTTTGACAAGAGAAAGAATGTACTGAGATGGAGTACAGCCTGAAGCCATAAGATGCTTGATGTCTTCTCTCTCTTTCCCAGGCGTAGCCACCTATACAGATAAACTATTCAAGTTCCGCAACGGGCGCTGGGAGGACATCTTGAGTGATGAGGTGAACCGGGGTGTGGCAAGCCGGTTTGCTGGGCGTTCCGTGGCATGCGTAGACAGGCTGGTGAGTGCATGAGGTTGACTCGCTGGGAGTATCATCTCAGAATCACTGGTCTCTGGCATATATGCAGGAGAAAGGAATTGGAACCAAAGAAGCGTAATCTAAGCTGCGTAAAGAGGAAAAAAAATGTTTTTGGAGAGGCCTTGTTCTCCACCCAGCCTCCCTATGACCAGGCTCTGCCCCCTCCCCCACAGCTGTCAGGACTCCCATCAGGGGCTGCAGTGCCAGGCGAGTGCCGTGCTGCTGATAAACACAGCCTGTCTGGGTGATTTATGCCCCTGTCACCTGCATTTTCTTCTCTCTCTAACTTGCGTGGTTTGTTTTCCAATGATTATTGCTAAATCAGGGTGCCGCCATGGGAGAACAAAAGGGGGCAGATGGTGGCTGACAAAGAAGCCTGGGGCAAACATGGACACGTGAAGACCTGGCATGTTCCTTTTGGAAGCCCCCTAGCAAGGATAAGAAAACAACCATGTCTGAGTGGACTGTTTTTGCTTGTATGTTCAAGGGTCTGGCATGGTGTTTTCTTTACCAGACTTATCCTTATCACGGCTGTGGAACTGCTATCCACTGGAGGCATCCAATATGCCAGACCGTGGCTGGAATATTTCGTGGCCTAATCTTGTTTTGGAAACTCAGCCGTTTCATGAATCAAATTATTGTGTTATACCATCACAGTTTACATTTGGGCATAATATTGGATTGTGTTTTGTTCCTCTGGTTTGGTGGGTTCCTATGTTATGTGAACCTAGCTATTGTATCCAATGTGGGGAATGGATGGGAATGCTTCATTGGAACGCTGGTTCTCAGTGATTCTACTCCCTTCCTTCCTGCAGGGGTCTGGCCGCTATTCCATTTACATAGCTAACTATGCCAATGGAAGAGTTGGTCCTCATGCCCTCATTGAAATGGATACAGCTGCCAGTGACCTAGAACATGGCATTGTGGCACTGAATGATGTGGCTGCAGAAGCTGGAGTCAATAAATTCACAGGTATGAGGGAAGCAGAAAGTTGCTATATTGCTGAAGAAGACCTGAGGATATAAACTGGGGAGACCTTTTATCAGAATGAACTCCAGGTTTGAAGGAACTCTTACAAAATGTCCTCCATGAGGTTTTCCTTTGTTGTGTTGCTCTAAGGTTCAGAATAAATTTATCTTTTAGTGCCATAGAATGTAATTTATGTTTTTTTCCATTTCCTCTGAACAGCAGCCCATTTTTGTTTTTCCTGAAATTCTCCATTCCATAATGCATTGTTGAGAAAAAATAAAATGGCTTCCAGCAGGAAAGAAAGGAGAATTCTCCATTTTGCTTCAGAATCTTCCATTGTTCCCTTCTTAAAATCCTACACTACCCAGGCATAACAGCATATCTGCTGCTTTAGGGAAACACAGTTGTAGCCACCAGCTGAGTTGTGGCTCCCAGAAACAGGCCTCTGAGATGGAGGGAAAACTTGCCTCACAGGATGCTGGGCCAGTCTCTGACTGGAGTCCCATTTATCTTCAGAGGTCTTGGCTCAGCATTCAGTCTGAAAGGCCCTGAATTCTTACCAATTTTTTTGTGAGAATTATAGAGCTTCAGAGTAAAATAGGGAACCTCACAATGAATTTCAGTGTTTTATCAATTTGTAGGATTCACTGTAGACAGAGATGGGAAATAGGAGAATGAATCCATTGTTGGGGTTTTGGTCTTATATTCAGGCTAGGATTTATTTCCAGTGCGGTTACTGCTTCACGGGGAACAGGTGATTGGAGTGCTCTGGAGCTTTCACTCCTCTTGTTCCCAGGGGGCCGGGGCATAGCAGTGGGTCCCATTCTCAGTGAAGCTGCGCCTGACATATTTTGTGATAATGAGAATGGAGCCAACTTCCTCTTTCAGAACCAGGGCGACGGTACCTTCATAGATGTAGCACCCAGCACTGGTGAGTATGCAGCCTGGCTGAGGGTGTTGGGGGCGGCATGTCTTATAAGATTAAAATGATTTATGTAGTTGCTGGACACTTGAAATCCTACTAGAGTTGAGATGTTTTTCCCCTATCCCAGCCTCCCTACTTCTGGGGAAGGAGGGGGTTATAAGTGCATCCAGGCTCAACCACCAGTTATTTAGCGTCTGGCTGATGATCACTGGAGTTTAACGAAATGTCAGCCTGGCATCCATCACCGCCGTGCTGCTGATGACAACTATTCTCTTTAGAAACATTCTTTCCATGTCATCAAGGGAATAGGAACACATTGGTGGGAAGGAGCTTGGGTGGGGGAGAAGGTGAAAAGCAGATTGCCAGCCCTTCACATGCCTACTCAACTAAACTAGCTGCCAAAAAACCCTCTTCTGTCCTCTGCCACCATGGAGCCTAAATTGTCCAAAACAGCATAAGATTCGGTTCAGTATAGCACATGGAAATGTTCATCCAGCTGACTTCCCTGTCATCCTCTGTAGGGTTGGATGATCCCTACCAACATGGTCGTGGAGTGGCCCTAGCTGACTTCAATCGTGATGGCAAAGTTGACCTAATCTATGGTAACTGGAATGGACCACACCGGCTCTATCTGCAGGTTAA